>NC_068938.1:1353983-1668180 GCF_016801865.2 Culex pipiens pallens
TTTTTAGAGCGTCAAAAGTGCTTCGAAAATTATTTTGTTTGAACTCAACCCTGAATTACTGAACTTTAAGGTTTTCTTAGATATTTTCTCTGAATTTGGTCTTATAATTATATGCTTATATTGGTTATCGGCGAGAATTTGGTCTTAGAAGGCGTAGATTGCGAGATAAAATTTAAATTTACATATCCACTTTCTAGAAGACAGAAAAAATCCCTAAAAGTCAAAAATTGAAAAAAAAAATCACTCCTTATTGTGAGCCAATCTAATTTTCAAAAAAGCTAAAAACTTGGCCTTCCCATTTGCAACAACTTTTCTGAAGACACCAAAGCTCTAAATGAACCATTTTTCGGGAAATAAAAAAAAATGCGGTTTGGCCAATTGTGCAATGTCTATGAAAAATCATCTAGACTTTAAAAAAATTATAGTGTTTTGGAATCGGGATGATGTCAGCTATTTCAATTAAAAATACATGTAAAATATCAATTAGAAAGATTGCAAAATTCTTTACAATTTTTGTTTTGTGACATTGTTGATCCGAACCTTGGGTTTCCTTGCAAAGATTCAAAATTAGTGTTACAGTTCAGACTCATTTATCCGAAGCCTACAATTTTGATTATCCGATGGTTTGTTAGGAACTTGAATATTGTTGTCCCATTTTATTTTTTCAAACATCAAAATCGAGTTCTGCAAACCTCGTTCGAGTAAAGAATGAATGGCTGATTGCCTGATATTTTAGCACTGCTATTTCAATTTATTTTTTTGTAATGAAACCCCCACAAGTTTATATTGAGAATGAAATGATGACTTTTTAAGAAATAATGATTCAATTTATTTTTAATGATTTTGCTTTAAATTTTATTGGAAAATAAAAGTAATTCTAAATCAGTTTCCTATTTTCATTGTTTTTTTTTCATTAAGATATTTATGATTTAATTCATACAGTCTAGACTCGATTATCCGAAGGCCTTGGCAAAATTTCACTTCGGATAATCGAAACTTCAGATAATCGAATCCCAAAAATATTTTTTTTTTCGTTGTCTTATTTTTGGTTGTCGAGTTTAAGTATGACCACTTAACTACTCTAAATTGATTTAGAATTTTTAAATCCAAGATGGCGGCCAAAATGGTGATGACGGAATATTGAAATAAAGGCATTTTTTAGTTTAATTGGCAATCAACCATTCAAATTTGACTAAAATATCCATTCTCATTTCCCCCATCGCAGAGCTCGAATTTGATGTTATAAGTAAGAAAATACGAAAAACATTTTTTTTTGTTCATGATTCGATTATCCGAAGTTCCATACAAACCATCGGATAATCGAACTTTGGATAATCGAGTATTGACTGTATTTCAAACATAAAGATGGAAAACAAAATTGAAAATTACATCAAACTATTCAAATCTGATTGCTGTTCACAACACACAATCAATTACGTAGCGAACCAGAGAGTATCAATATCACTCCCCTCAACCCACTTCGATTAACTTTTATTATGCGGTTTTCCCTTTGACAGTTTTCACAAACCACATAATTGAAATCGAATTGTGGTGGTGGTGCACTTACCGACCCTGCCATTACCGCAAGTGTGGTGTTCACAAACATGTCAGTTGGCGTGTCATTACGAGCAATAGTAGGCGGTGCCCACCTGTCGTCACCCCAGCGCTAGCAGACAGGTTGTAGCAGGCCGCGAACGTGTTTCATAAATTGAAAATAAATATATACACTCAATCACACTAGGCAGCACAGCAGCGCCTGCTTCGATTTCCTCCTGCACGGTGTCACTTTGATGTGGCGTTGGGTTGGTTTGGGTATTTGGAGCTAATAGTTTTCAGGTGATTTTACGAACATGGCTTCAACACTGAAATTAATGTCGGTGGTTTAGGAGTCATTATGATTTGCACTCAGCTGCTATTCAAAATAAAACAAATGACTGCTGTTAAATTAACCAATTGACGATCGATTATTCAATTAAATTAAGCAACGTTCATAACTCATAGCATGCTGCGTTCTCAGCAAACGGCAGCGCCTTAAAAGGCTTCTGATGCAGCAAGTGTTTCCCATCATCAGTCACAGCGACCGCTGCCATGGGAACCGCCAAGTTAGCCTTGCACTTCCGCTGTGTCGGAACTGGGTGTGAGAACTTCACTTTTTTATCGCCGCGTATTGAGAGCTTCTAATGACGTATGACGCGAGCAAAATGGCGCCTAATAAACATCTCAAAGCTGAAATTTAATTAAACGCATAATTTAATTGCATCTCATCTCTCATCCGCAACCCACCCGGGACAGACTCCTTTTGTGGGTTGGATCCTGCGGTGGCGATTAAGTTTTCGCTTCGTCGGACAAATTGTCCGCCGAGTGGCGTAAGTTTTTCCCGGTCGTTTTATTCCAGTGCATCACGGGTGCTGCTGCTGTGGCGCGCTTGGTTGATGTTTTAATAAAATATTGTTACTTTTTTATTAATCTAATTAAGCTGCCACAGCGAAATGATGCTGCCATAAATCAGACGAATCAGCTCGTGTAGGGTGCAGGGTGGGATTCAGGGGGCATGACATTTTTATACTGTCATCCCTTTAAATTCATTATCCTGGTTGGCGACAACAATCGAACTTAAATTGGAAAATTTAACATTGTCATAAAAAGCAACCATCAATTTCAATCCAAGCATGCTAGGGTGAAGGGCTCCAAAACTCAGTGACTACTTGATGTCCTCATCGGACGCGCCCTTTAGATTGTGACTTGTCCGACAAATCGAATCGAATTAAAACAAATTAGATCGAATTAAGCAAATTTTCCACGACCCTGTCTGCGGTTCAACAGTTTCCGCTGAGTCAAAGGGTCTGGCTACGGGTAGATCACGACTTTCGGTGGAAAGAGGCAAAATAAAAACCACGAGACGCCATATGGTCCGAACCGAAAACTGGTTGATATTTAAAGTTTTATTTATTTTCAATGAATTTATAACTGTATCGTTGGCTGGTAATTACCGTCCAAATTGTCCACTTGATCGTGATGCCGTCGTGTTTTTTTTTTATTTCCTTTCCGCAGACTCAAAGCCAACGTCTGAAATTGCGGTGGAATTTTTGGTGGCCAGCATGTCGGCCTTAAACCGGGCTGTTTGGTCGGGGCTTCGTATCAAACATTGCAAATGAGTGGTGGAAAAGCGAAAACGCGAATATAATCATAATTTAATAATTACTGCTTCCCAATTGACTCGGCTGCACTTTTGCGACTAATTGTTTGTCATATTTGTTGATAGGTTGACTGGGTCGGGGTGAGGGTTTTTTGGACTGTTCGGCAAACAAGTTTATGTGGAATATTTAATTTTATTATTCTTTTTCATTTGATACATTTACTTTTAGTATAATATGTCACTGTTTAAAAATTACTTTTTCTCACAAAATGATTTCAAGTATTCCATTGTCAGCTCATGATTTTTCTGTGCTTGTTTTATGTCGGCTGCCAATTTTTCATTTGTTTTCAACGACTTTATTGTTCTATCCTTGTCGAGGATTTTATACGAATAGCCTGAATCAATTTTTGTTTCAGGCTCCATTTCCGGCAGATCCTTTCCGGACACAATCAATTCGTAACTTCCCTTGTTATCTTTTCTAGCAGTGCGCCCTTTAATTTGAATCTCCTCTTTTACATCCGGCGAGAAAAAAGTTTGAATCACGTGTACGCCGCCATTTTTCTCTACGACCACGCTGGATTTAAAGTCCACTCCACGTCCCATTTGACGAGTGGCCAGCGTGACCGTTTTGGCAACGCCTGCTTCGTTAATAAATTTAACACGCTCGGTCGATTTTGTGTTGTTAGTTAGGATATTTATGCGATCAAATTTGGAAGAATATTCTTTGTGGAAGTTTTCTAACTTTTCATCGGTTTCAAAGAAGATAATAACGGCACGATTTTCTGCTATTTCAGTGTAAGTATGTCGGTAGATTTCGTTCATCCATGACTCTACAGCGATATTATAATGAAAATCCTCTTCTTCATCAAAACGCAAGTTTGAGCAACCAAAATAAGACGGCATAAAAGATTGCTGTTTTATTTTGTACAGATTTTCAATGGCATCTCTTTCGTGAGTATTAAGATCGTTTAATGTGCCTGTCACTCCTAATATCAAAGGATAGTTTAGAGGCAAAAGAGCATAAGAAATGGCTCCACAGCTGATTGAAAAATAGCCATAATTGTCTTCGTCATCTATTTTAGGGACAAAATCAGTTCGCTTTAGTTGAAAGTAATAGAAGATATTATAATAACCATAACTTGTTCTGTTTGAATACTTCCCAGTACCATTCATGATATGAATGGTTTCTTTTTCACTTAGTCTGAATTTGGATTTATTTAAGTCTTGATATTGTTTAGTTTCCCATGCACATTTTACCATTTGCTGTAAATGTTCATCAAAAAGAATTTTATTTGAATACAACGTCCGTTGGAAACCATCATTACATTCTTTTAATAGTTCGTATGGAGATTCTCTGATAAATGTGTGAAATTCTTTGAGATTCTTGAATGCGTCTGAAGCAAGCATTCTTTCTTTGCAGTGTTCCAATTCATGTTCATACATACATTCATTAACTATTTTCCAAACTTGTTCCTGTATCAAGTATAATTCTGGGACCGTTGGTCGAACAGCGGGAAAATAGCATTTACCGTAAAAATCTTTTGTAAAAAACACATCTGCTTCATCTATCAACAAAATTGATTTGTCTCTGGTGGCATCAGCTACTGCGAGGGATGGTTGAACTTTATTTAACAGTTGATTCACTATTAACTCTCTTATACCGACACGTTTGCCAGTATTGTCATTTGTTCTTAAAGTAATTAATTTATTTGCCATTTTTTCAAATGTGTTGTATTCAATATTATCTTTGATTTCTAAAACCTTAAAAAAAGTCACAAAATCCAACAGATCTCTCTTAACTAAATAACAGTTGTAGCAAACAATATCAATTAAATGTCCAGTTAGCGCCAGAATCGCAGCTGTTAGTGCAAGAACGAGTGATTTGCCTTGTCCAGTTAAAATTTGCGCAAAATGTTTTCCCACCCCCTCTTCAACCGTATCAGCGCTTAACATTCTCAATACACAGAGTACTTGAATACAGTGCGGTTTAAAGTATCCCACTGTACTGGAAACATCTTCAGATACTTGGATAGTCCAAACGGCAGCTACTTTTGCCAAAATAATTGGTAGAGAAAGTTGCTTAAACTGTGAATTCCAAAACTTAAAATGAATTTGCTTTACGGATTCTTTCACTTGTTTTGCCACAAAAAGAACTCTATCTACATGCTCTTTTCCCATCGAACCTTCCATGGTTTTATCAAAATGTTCGCAATATAAATTGTAAGCTTTCCGTAATAGATTACTATCATCATTTTCATTAAGTTTTTCGAATAGTTCCAACGCATGATCAGTACTCATCTCATTTTGTTTTCGAATGTACCAAAACGATTCTTTTATTAAACTGATTCGAGTTGTAAAATCGCTATTACTGGAGCTATTTCCCACCACGCTAACAAATGGATTAACTCTTTCTTCGTAAAACCGATCAAAGGAAACATAATCCGGCTGTTCAGCGAGATAAATGAGTGAGCTTCTGATAGCAGAGATCAGACTACTAGATGTTGACATTTGATCCTTTGCAGAAATAATGTTGTTTGGACTCCATTCATTTTTACCCAACTGAATTAGAATGTTGGATAGCAATGTGTTAATTACGTCAATAGTGTAGTGCTTTGGAGGTGGATCATGAGCATCAAGAAAATCGTTCAGTTTGATTACGCGGTATGTTGCGTTGTCAGAGTCACTCCATTTGTTTTCAACCACTTGCAAAATAGAGGTATCAAGACATTCAGTTTCAGTGATCGCAACTTTAACAAACCAATCGAACCGAACTTCACCCAAATCGATGATAAAGTCGTTATATGTGCGGCAAAAATTTACTATTTCACCAGCACCAACACCCTTTCCAAGGGCAACCAAAACGATTTCCAACAGTTTGTCACAAATTATTTTCATTTCGGGCAAATCAATTTTCCCGGCAGCTCAGTAATAATCTCATTCCTACACCTCCAATAACCACTGAAAACGTCGATCAAATCCCGAAAGTAATTGGACGATTCAAACCCAACCCGACCGACGACATCCAGTTGGCCATGGAGTACGCGTTTCTCAACGGTTGCGTTGCAGTCCTGCTTCAGCAGCTGGATTGCTTGGACGATAAAGCGACCTAGAGAATGGCTGATCACGCGCACCGTCTCCAGCTGAGCATGGCCTGCTTCGCGAACTAACTTGGTGTAGTTCTGCAAAATGTCCCCAAACAGATCCAGCTCTCCACCGTGTTTGATCGCGGCATAGGGCAGCACATTCGATAGGACGTCGTCCAGCATGCAGTACCAGATGAAAATTTCGTTTGAAACTGCGAGATGATTTTTGGGCTTGCTGAAAGTTATCATTTTTTTCGCACTTTCCAGAATGCCTCGATAAGTTGGTGTTTTTGATCTATTCAGTAACGACACACTGTAATTGAATGGATTGATGTTACCATGCGTTAGTTTGAAATGCTTGATCAATTTGAAGATAAAATAATACTCAAATTCTAGACACCGATTTAACGGCTGTTCATCTTTCCATTTTATAGATCTTAGTGGATACCATCCGTTTTCGTCACTAGTAATAAGTTTGTTGAACTCAATACCAGCCTTATTAGCAATACTAATTATAACTTCTTCCAAACTTTTGCAAAGAAAGAAAAATATAGGTTTCGTAAAACACACTACCCCTCGGGTTTCTTCAATCTTTATACCTTCCATCAAATGATTCCAACAAGTCATAAAATCATGCAATGGTTTTTGAAATATTTCCTTATTTAAAAAGGAAGCAATGTCTTTGAAAAGTTTAATATCTTCACTGCTAACCAACATCATGCGCTCTTTACACATTGACCGTAAAACAGTTTGTAAAGACTCTGGAGAACCATCTATCAAAGTATTCGTGAAAAAAACATATGTCTGCTGCAGTAGTTTCTCCAACTCATCATTCAAGCCTAATTTTTGGTCTTCTCCTTGAATTTTAAATGCTGCGAACCATTTATCTCTTTTCAGTACTGTCTCCTCTAGTTGAAATAGCTCCTTTGAAAAAGACTTTAACTCTTCGGTCACAATGTTGTTGGTACTAATTTCCCTGCACAGATTTCGATAGCTCATCCGGCCACTATTGTTCAGCATGCTCGCTATCCGCACCAGTTGTATGTAATTGTTGGCATGTTTATCATTGAAAGCAGATTTTTCAATGGCACTTTCGATGGCTGGAATCAACCTCTTCCGTAGACTGTCCCGCGCCTCCCGCAAACCATCGCGATAGATGCACGTGATTCGTAACTGCTCAATCAGCACTTCCTTCGCTTGCGCAAAATTGCCACAATCGTCAAGCTGCTCGGGGTGTTCAAATTTCACTGCAGCTATAAAGTTATTTTCCGTTGTCATGATGCTGCCCTCACTGTGCAGCTTTATTTCCAGTTTGACAAAGGTAAATCGCGCGGAATAGTTGAGCTGGTCGATTTTCTTTTCGGATGAAGCCTTTTTCTTGATGTACTGCGTGCGATTAGGGTTGTATAATGCTCCGATCTGGGCCAGGCGAGGTTCGATTGATGAATCACATTTTATGGCAGGCTTGGAACTGTGCGCTTCGCCGTTTTTATCACACTTTTTCACTGGTATGATCCACGAGTTTAATTTTGAAGTTGAATTTGTCTCTTCATCTTGATTTGAATCACTGCCGAGGCAGAGTGTATCAGTTCCATTGTTTAAAGAATTAACTGTGGTCATTTTGAGTATTTCTAAAATTAATGATTATTTTAATAAAAGAATTTTGCATTAAAACGGCAAATCAGATCTCACTTTTGGAAAATTCCACAAGCACTGTCGATAAGTTATTCTCAACAATTCAAAATTATCACACCATACATCCTTGCTAGTCACTGGTAAAACAAGAAATGAGACCTAAATGCATGAACGCTAGCTTGAAACCGCAGCATCAAAATGCTTGTCAAGCAAAATTGATATGCAAATAAGACGCGAATGAAAAAGTGAATGCTCACCAACACATGGAAAAAGTTCGGATAGTGTTACTTCTCGCGAGATATTTCAGTTTGTTGCTTCGACAGCACTTTGTTTATCTGTGTTTGTGCTCATTATGTCCCATACGGCGATTTAAAAAAAGATCATGTTTTACCTTCAGAAAGTTATCTATCCATCAACTTTATTCAGATAGAAACAAATGAAGTTGGATTCTATAAACTTCAACGACTGCCAAGCCGATAAAAGAATCGAATGCTAAAAGCTTATAATTTGGAAGTCGTTGCATTCATTTTGATGTTCTGTGTCAGTTCTGACTACCCGATTTCCCGCATGTGGCCCGATTCATTTAATGCGACTTCATAATAATAATTAATCATGTAGATAGTGGCTGGGTCAAATGGTTGTTGTAGACTTTTCGGATAACAAATGAGTAATGAGCAAGGTTCTTTGCGTTTACATTTTATTTACAATTTTGTGGTCATCATATTTTTTTTAAATATAATTTTTTAAAATAAATATTTGTGACTTTTTTTTTTGTTTAAAGCTCAGGCATTCAATTATAGTTAAAAACAACTTAATTTTCAGTTAAAAACTCACTTTTCCTTGCTAAAAGATTTCATATATTCCATTGTTAGCTCATGATCTTTCTGTGCCTGTTTAATTTCAGCAGATAATTTTTCATTTGTTTTTAAAGACTTATTTTTCCTATCATTGTCGAGGATTTTATAAGTGTAGTTTAAAAACAGTGGTGTTTCAGCCTCCATCACCGGTAAATCACATTCGCATACAATCAATTCGTAACTTCCCTTGTTATCTTTTCTGGCGGTTCGGCCTTTAATTTGAATCTCCTCTTTTACATCCGATGAGAGAAACGTTTGAATGACGTGTACGCCGCCATTTTTCTCCACCGTTACGCTGGACTTAAAGTCCACTCCACGGCCCATTCGACGAGTAGCCAATGTGACCGTCTTGGCAACGCCTGCTTCGTTAATAAACTGATCACGCTCGGTCCCTTTAGTATTGACGGTTAAGACATTCACGCGATCAAATTGCGCTGAATATTCTTTACGAAACTTTTCCAACTTTTCATCATCTTCAAAGAAGATGATAACGGCACGATTTTTTGCTATTTTTGTGTACGTATGTCGGTAAACTTGGTTCAGCCATTCATCTACAGCGTATGAGCAATGGAAATCCTCTTCTTCGTTGAAACACAAGTTTGAACAACCGAAAAATGAAGGCATAACAGATGATTGTTTAATTTTATAGAGATTTTCGATTGCAAATTTTTCATGAAAATTAAGATCAGTTAGTGTACCAGAAACTCCCAATATCAGAGGATAGTTCAAAGGCAACAGTGCGTATGAAATTGCACCGCATTCTATGTTTAAATACCCAAAATTTTGCACGTCTTCAATTTCGGCAACAAAATTGGTTTCCTTTAATCTCATGTAGTTAAAAACTAAATAATAATCCCATTTATAGTTATGCTTAAACTCGCCCGTTTCATCCATCATACATATTGTTTTATTGTCATTCAGCTTAAACATTGACCAGACTGATGCTGAATGTTTGACTTCCCAAGCACATGTTATCATTCTTTGTAAGTGCTTATTTAGCAGTGTTTTATTTGTATACGTTTTTCTTGTTAAATTACCATCAATCGTTTCTAGAAGTTCCTTCATTTTGTCAATTCTAAATTGGTTGAACTCTGCACGATACTCAAAAGCATCTGTTTCAATGAATTCTTGAGTACGTCTTTGGACATCAGCTAAAGAAACATTATTATTTATCAAGTTCCAAATGTACTCTTGAATCGTGGCTAATCCAGGAATAACTGGACAAACAGCAGGCATATAACTTTTTCCATAAAAAGCTTCTGTAAAAAATACATCTGCTTCGTCGATTAACAAAACTGAGTCTTCTGTACAATTATCTTTTGTCATAAAAGGGGATTGTGGTTTATCTAATATCATATTATTGACCAAATCTCTAAGGCCAACGCGCTCGCCATTGATGTCTGATGTTATCAATGCATTTGCCATACTGTCAAATGTTTTGTATTCAATATTTTCATTCACTTTTAAAGCTTTGAAAAAATGATCAAATTCCGTCTCATCTTTCTGGACTAAATATGTATTGTAACATACCAAGTCAACTTTATGACCGGTAAGAGCTAGAATTGTTGCTGTTAGTGCTAAAACAAGTGATTTGCCTTGTCCCGTCAAAACTTGTGCAAAATGTTTTTCTACTCCTTCTTTAATCTGATCGGCACTTAACATTCTCAGTACACACAGCACTTGAATACAGTGGGGCTTAAAGAAGCCTACTGTACTGGACACATCTTTAGACACCTGGATAGACCAAATGGCAGCAAGCTCTGCCAAAATAATTGGCAAAGTATGTTGTTTAAACCGTTGACTCCAATGCTTAAAGTGAATTTGCTGTACAGATTTTAGATTTTTTTGAATAATGAATGAAATTTTTTCGGTGTGTTGCTTTCCCATTGTTATCTTCATAATTTTGTCGAAACGATCACAATATATATCGTAAGATTTTTGCAAAAGGTTTTTATCAACATTTTCATTCAGATTGTCGAACATTTCCAACGCATAATCGATACTCATCTCATTTTGCTTTCGAATGTACCAAAAAGATTCTTTGATCAAACTGATACGACTGAAAAACTCACTGTAATTTGTACTATTTTCCACCACGCTTACGAATGGATTAACTCTTTCTTCTAAGAAACGATCAAATGAAACGTAGTCGGGTTGTTCATCAAGGTAAATCAATGTGCTTCTTATGGCAGAGATTAGACTACTGGTTGTTGCCACTTGGTCTGTTTCTGAGAGATCTTGATTTGGGCCCCAATCTTTTCTATTCATCTGAATCATTATAGTAGAAAGCAATTTGTCAATGATATCAATAACGTAGTGGTTTGGCGGAGAATCGAAAAAATTGAGAAATTCTTCAATTTTGATTACACGATAAGTTGCATTGTCCGAGTTTTTCCACTTATTATCGATCATGCTTAAAACGGACGAGTCAACGTTATTCTTTTGAACAGTTTCTTTTTTTATGAACCAATCAAATTGAACCTCTCCCGAATCAATAATAAAGTCATTAAACACACTTCCCAAGAGCTACTGCTATTATTTCCACCAATTTGTTACAAATTATATCCATTTCAGGCAAATTCATCTTTGACGGCAGCAGAGCTATAACCTCATTCCTACACCTCCAATAGTCACTGAAAACGTTAATAAAATCTCGGAAGTGATTTGAAGATTTAAACCCAACCCGGCTGTTGACATCTAGTTGGCCGCGGAGCACTCGTTGCTCAATGTCTGAGTTGCCATCTTGTTTTAAAAGCTGAATTGCTTGGACGATGAATCGTCCTAAAGAATGGCTAATCACGCGAACCGTTTCCAGCTGATCATGGCCTGCTTCTCGAACAAGTTTTGTATAGTTTTGCAAAATGTTTCTAAACAGGTCAAGCTCGCCTCCGTGTTTTAATGACGCAAAGGGCAATACATTTGATAAAACTTCGTCCAGCATACAATACCAGATGTAAACATCATCGGAGACCTCAAGATGATTCTTGGACTTGTTGAAGAACATTCTCTTGGCGCTCTCAATAAAGTTTCCATACGCTGATGTTTTTTGTCTATTTAGCAGGACTACGCTGTAGTTGAATGGGCGAATTGCGCGGTTTGTCAATTCAAAATGTTTGAGCAGCTTGAAAATGAAATTGTATTCATGTTCTAGGCATCTACTCAAAGAGTTGTCTTGTTTCCAAGTGATAGCTTTGTTAGCATACCAACCATTGTTGTCACTTATTAGCAGTTTACTTTTCTCAATATCAGTCTTGTTAGATATTTCAATGATAACTTCTTCTAAGCTTTTACATAAGAAAAAATAAATTGGTTGCGTGAATCGAACAACTTCTTTAGTTTCGTTAATCTTTATCGAATTCACCAAATTTATCCAACAAATAGTCAAATCCTTCAAAGGTTTTTCAAAAATGTCCTTATTCAAAAAAGTACACATATTCATGAATAGCTTTATATCTTCACCGCTGATTAGTGCAATGCGTTTTTCACATGCGCTTCTTAAGAAGTTTTGCAAACATTCTGGGGCACTTTCCACCATTGTGTTTCGGAAACGCTCAAAGCTTTGTGGTAACAATTCGTCAATTATTTTACTTAAATCTGATGCTTTGTCTTCTATTCGAATCCCGAAATTGGTGAACCACTTTTCTCGTTTAATTGTTGTCTCTTCCAGCTGTAAAAGTTCTTTGCTAAATGTTTTCATGTTGTCGGAAATCGTCTTATTCATACAAATTTCTCTACATAAAGAGCGATAGTTTAGCTTTCTACTATTTTTCAACATATTTGTTATCTTTACTAGTTGTATGTAATTGTTGGCATGTGTTTGATTGAATGCAGAATTTCGTATGGAATTTGCAATGGCTGGAACTATCCTTGTCCGTAAGTTGTTCCGAAGCTCCATCAAATCATCTCGGATGATTTTCGTGATTCTCAGTTGGTTGATGAGCACTTTTTTTGCTTGTTCAAAATCGCTGCACTCGTCAAGTTGTTCGGGATGTTCTAGTTTCACTATGGCAATGAAATTGTTGTCCGTTGTCATAATACAGCCTTCGTTGTGTAGTTTGATCTCCATGTTGACAAATGTAAACCGAGCAGACAAGTTCAACTGGTCGATTTTCTTTTTGGTTTGAACTCTTTTCTTAATGTACTGCCTACGATTGTGGCTGAAGAATTTACCTAATTGCGCAAAAGTTGCTTGAACGGGTGGAACACTTTGTTCGTTGAAGTTTGAAGTGTGTGCATCGCAAACAGAAACATGACTTTCAGCTGGCATTTCCCTTGAGGAAATATATTGATTTGATACGATTTCCTCGTTGTGTAGCATAGAATTGGGCTCAAATTCACGGTTTTGTATTTTTTCGGTATTTTCATCCAGGGTCGAAACCAAAGTTTCTGAGCGGGAGGATCCAGAAGAAAAAATGTTCTTCTTTTTCTTCTTCTTCGAGGGTAAGGATCCTCTACCACGTACGTATCTGTTTTTATGCTTTTTACCGGTTTTTGATGAGGTTGTATCAAACGAAGCCATTTTTATTGAAATCTAAAAAAGGTAAACATTGCCAAAATAAGATATTTACGTTACATTTTTTTTTTCAAAAGATCTGGTTCGGATTATATTTGGTAATGATTAAGCTAGATAGTTCAAATGTGTATTGCATGGCGAATCTGTACTGGTAAAAAACTCTTCAATAGTGCTTAAAAGTGGAGAGTAACTAATACTATTTTTTTAAATGAAATATTGTTTTATTTGACCTTGATTCCTTTAAATTACCAAATAATTTAAACTTCAGTAACTAAGTGAAATTCTAATTCATTAATGTCAATTACTACACCCAAAACTGGGCAGTATTCGTCCGAGAGAATAATGGACTCGGGCCGAGAGAATAGTGGTACCATTTAAGAACACAGAGAACACAGCTCGAGATGGGCGAGAAAATTATTCCCTCGAGCTTCATTTGCAAAAAAAGGTTCATCCGCCAAAACAAAAAGTGTCAACTACGGCAATCAAACCGGAGACCTTTGACAAACTAACCCAATGACATAACTGCCTCGGCCACCACATAGAGGTTAAAAGTCAGTGTATGACACTTGTTGGAGATTTATTGTTTCATTTAACGAATGAACACATTTGTTTTGATGGTGTTAGTTGGTAGCATTATTATTTCGAATCTGGCACTGAGCCCTCAATACATTTTGTGGGAAAGATTCTCTCGACTTTGAATTGCTATTAGTTCCACTGCACTTATTTTTTTAATTTACAACAAAAAGGGAACTGTACTATTAAAATATTTTTTTTTAATGTTTTAACAGAAAAACCAAAATTAAATTATAAAATGTCTAGACTCGATTACCTGAATTTTTCGGAAAATTTCAACTTCATACTTCAGATAAGCTCAAATATGAGCTCTAAGGCGAATTTAATTTTTTTTAAATCAAAATAGAAGCGAACAAATATTGAGAAAATAAATTTCGTAATGTAACGCGCAATCAACCACTCAAATTTGGCTAAAATGGGGTCGTAGAGCTCGCATACATACTTTTGAAGTATTAAAATGAATAATTAACACATACCCGCAAACTATTTCAACAAATTCACAATTACTTTAACCGCCACACTCGGAAGTGAAACCAGAACTAATCGACTCTTGATTTTTATGATAGACTTGCGTTGCACAATGCGCTGACTCAAAATCAACAAACTCTTGAAAGCTAATTTCAAGTTCAATTTCACTGGAGCTGCTTTTTAAGAACAATTTAACGTAAGAGCCAAGGAAATCTACAACAAATACGTTATTTTCTTAAAAAACGACAGGTAAAGGGAATACTGTTGCTACTTGTAGTGATCTCTTGACACAATTGCCGTTTGGCCTTACATTAGTCATATATGCCATTTTTACTCTGCAATCAACTTGATTTTTTTTGTATTTTACAAATATAATTCTGTTTTTAAAAAAATAGTAGTTATTAAAAAAGTCACCTTCACATATTTTTATCAATTTACATAGTTTTTCGCGACTAGAGATCATGAAGAAAGCAGTACGAGACAGTGATAGTGGTATCACCCTCTTGAGCATTTCTTGAGTGCTTGGTATACAAAGGCTATGGCGTTTTTAATATTACGACCCTACAATTTCTACTTTCTAACTCGTTAATAGTAATTTGTTAAAAATTTCCTTTTTCTCGAATTTATTTATAATCGGTAGTTATAATACAATAGGTAATTGTAAATCAGGTATATGAAAGGCATTCACGAATTTGGAAGGCTCTTAAACATTGTTAATCTCAGTAAGACTTAAGATTATTAAGAAAATGGAAGCAATTTCTAAGAACGAAAATTATTTCTACAAAGTATCAATTTACACTAATACTTGTAAGAAAATAGATCAGCTGCATCATGATTCAAAAAAACAAAAGAACAGCGAACTGTCTCCTATAGCGGGTGATTATAACTCAAATTTGTTCCCTTCTTTGGACGATTCTCTAAATTCACTATCGTTAAAATACGAAAAGCAACTGCTCAGTAGCTGCGGCAGGCAGTGGATCTGGAAGGAGTATCCCACACTGAAAAAGATCGACCAGTTGAATCTATCGACTCGCTTTGCGTACGTCAACATGGACATTCGGCTGCACAACGAGGGTTGCCTCATGGCGACGGAGCACAATTTCGTGGCCCAGGTGAGAATCGAAGATTCGGCACTGCTGGACGGCGTGGGTGAGTTTGAGCAGGCTCGAGCGATTTTGATTGATCAGTTGAGAGTAGTGAAGGTTATCAGGGATGATTTGCGGGATGAACGAAACGAGCTGCGAGGTCAATTTGTGGAGGTTGTTAAAAGCGCGATAGAAGTGTCAACAACTGTTTGTTTAGAGTTATTAAAGATTAAGGAAAATTTAGTGAAGAGTGAAAACCTGAACTATAGAAGACTGTGTAGAGAAATTTACTTCAATCGAAAAGTGTCAACGAATATTAAGATATTTGCGAAGCAACTGCTCGAGTTGGAGGAAAAAACACTAAAAAGAAGCAAATGGTTTGCGCGATTTGAGATTGAGTCAGAAGAGCAAAATGAGAAAAGTTTGGAGAAAGAACTGACGAATGTTTTAGAGGAAAATATCGATGCTTATAGAAGGAGGTTAGTCAAAGAAGCTCCAGAATATTTCAAAAGCATTTTGGAAGAAGTTGAGGATACTAAACTGATGCTGATCAACATGGAAGACGTGCAACTGTTTAAAGATTTGAAAAATTACCTGAATCAAAGTATTTTTAAAAGTCCGTTGAACGATTTTGTTAAGGGTTGGGCTCACTCTCCAGGTCGTCTAAATCCCATATTACTTCAGATTTGTAAAAGTTTAGAAGAATTGTTAGCCGAGATTAGAAAAAGAACTGATGTTCCCTATCAAGAGTTGTTGATTAGTGATTCAAATGGGTGGCATCCAGCAAATTTGATACAGTGGAAAAAAGTTGATCATTTTACAGTTTGCTTGGAGTACGAATATCGATTTATCTTTCAACTTTTAGATAATTTTAGTACAGCAAAAGATAAGTTATTTTATTACTCTCCATCAGTGCTGACCATATCCAGCAAATCTGCTTTTATTAATGAGTCAAAACGAAAAGTTAGATATCAGCGTAGTGCAAAAAATTCGTTGAAAATTTCCGATGAAATTTACATTTGGTACTGCATGCTAGATCACGTTCTGGCGAATGTTTTCTCAGCAGCGGAAGTTAAAAGTGGTGGAAATTTTGAACATTTTAGGCCGTTTTTCCAGCGCTACACAAATCTCATACGTGAAGTAGGCCATGATCAAGTGGATGCAGTTCGCAGGATTAGCCACGCATTGGCGCGTTATGTGGTCCAAGTAGACTGGTTTCAAAAACACGTCCGTGGGAAACTGAACGGTGAGGAGTTTCAGCGCCAACTTGATTTATATTTGGGGGCTTCGTCGGGAATTGAGAACTTTTTGCGGGAGATCGAAGTTAAGAGTAATGTTTGCTCATTTTTGATTGGCATTTGTGATTTGCAATGTAATAATTTGGAGTTGCCTGGAATGGAGTTACAGATCGAATTATTCTTAGAAATACATGAGGTTGTATGGAATAAAAATGAATCAGTTTTAAATTTATTAGCATTTTATGGAGCCATCAGTAATTTAGCAAGAAGTATTGGAAGTCTTAAATTGAAATGGTACTGTAAAAAGTTTGAAGATGATGATTGCGTCTCTAATTCGTATGAAATTGTTGATAACAGGCTGAGAAATACTGAGTATCAAAGTTATCAAGTAATAAATCCTACAGAAGTCATCAAGTCTGTCAAAAATGTCCCAAATCATTATGCTATAGATGCGATCAATTCGGTTCTTTCTTTAACTTTACAGCTACTACGAAAAGAAACCTGGAAATCTTCCAACGTCGTTTTAACCAAATTTCAGCAAATATCGTCAGCAACTGACTTATTAGTTGAGTTGCAAACTGTCCTAAAATACTTAACAAAGCAGGCTGATTTCATTTCCTATGATGTTTTCTATGAAAGTTTCACTGAACCATTCCGCAATGCAGTTGAAACCAGTTCTTCGACCATGTGTTTTACAAGGCAGTTAAAAGAAGTTGAAAAGCATTTAATCAAGTCAATAAATTTGAATGAAAAGCAAACTACACAACTGTTGATGAAAGAAGAAAACTTAAAGAGCGTGGAGTATTTCATAATTGCAGGTTATTGTTTATTCATTATTAGAATAATTTTGCTTAACATTTTCGAAATTTAGTGATCATTAAAGCAACTGGAGTGATTTATTTAAAATAAAGTTGGCGCAAACATTGCTGACGATTTCCATTTTGAATTTCTTAAGCAAAAATGTCGAAAAGAATAAGCCAGGCAATAAAACTCATAAGTTACATCGAGGGCCCTCCGCCGGATTGACTTGGAAGCGCGCACGGTTCGGCCTATTTTCGTATACGAAGTTTTAAAAATGCATTAATATTAATTATAATAACATAAATGATAAGCAGTGGCACACACACACATTATGTTAAGTGAGGAAAAGCCTTAATTCAACGTAAATTCAGCGCTAATGAACATGTGAAAATGGTTGTGCGCAGCCTGGTTGGGAAAATCGGAACATGGTTTGGGGGGCAAAACAAAAAGGCTGTTTACGGTTATTTACTGCCCCGGTAGAGGGAGTTGAGGGCGTGTCGATTTGTGGTGGGTTAAAGTAGTGACATCAACATAATAATATCTGTAGCGAAACTGAATAAAGTATGAATTATAATGTAAACTAAATGTTGTCTTTTATTCTCCGATTTTTCTTTGTTTGATCATATAGAATACAATTTGGACTCGATTATTAGAATTTCTTGGAAAAATCTCACCCCTGATTATTCAAATTAGATTTTTTTTACGTCGGTTTATTTTTTGATTGTCGAGCTCAGGTAAGACCTCTTAACTACCCTAAAGTTATAAAGAATTTTCAAATCCAAGATGGGGGCCCAAATTGCAATGATGAAATATTGAGAAAATGCATTTGGTATTTTAAACCATTCATGTTTGGAATTCAGATGAAGTTCCATTATACGAATTCAAAATTTTAATGTTTCATAACACCAAATGCATTTTCTCAATATTTCATCTCCGCCATTTGGGCCGCCATCTTGAATAATCAAATTTGGACTGAATATGAATAATTTCTATAGTATAGTCTGACTATAGTTAATAAAAATCGTAATATTTCTTTTTATCACACATTCATTAAAATCCAGAAATTTAAACACTCAGTCCGGTTACCAAGACAACGCCCGACAACACATCGCAGTAAGCCGCAACTTTTCAACGGATTCCAAGCTAGCACCTCAGTCTCATCGCACATCAGAAATCGCGAGAAAAAAAAATCCAGAATGCACTGCGCTGCACCACATGTGCAAACCGAACCGAACGCACGGTCCCAAGAATGGACACAGCCACAGTGTGGTTGGAATGTGGAAAATGTTGTCAAAAAATTCCTGACCAACAACCGTGCCCGAAATAGGTGCTAATTTTCGGTTCTTTCGGGGTTAGAACGAGCGGAGCATTTTTTTCGGGATTGTCTGAAACAAACACGTGTCGAAGTGGCATGGAATGGGAAATTTGCAACAATTGTGTTCACAGAATTTCAGTACCAGCTCGTGAACAAGATTTTAATTGCTTATCTCGTCGCCAGACCAGCATTTAAATACCGTGCAATAATTGAAATCAACATGCAACCATCGTTAATTTGTATTTGCTGAGGGGGGTTAATGAAAGTCTAACGACAGACTCGCCGGCGACGATTCTTCTGAGATATTCAAATTCATGCCCCCACTTTTTGCACGCGCAGATCGCAGTAGCCTTTGAACTTGCCGCCGTGTGGCCGTTGCCAAGCCAACCAGCAGTCGAGTGCGCGCGCGACAAAAACGAACTGGACAGAAAAATGTCGCCTGCTTGGATGTGCCTGAAGCTCTCTTCCTCGTGAACGAACGAAATTGGCCAATTTGCTAACACTGGAATCGAAACAATCGCAGTGTGTGCGGCCACGATGACCGCCGGCGCGACCGGCTAACCCAGTAGACCCAGTGAGGCGGAATACTTTGCATACTGTCTGCGCCGAAGAAGGGATAATTTGTCTGAAGAGAGGGAATTCCATTCGCCAAATACATCAAATAATCCCACTGGGAAGGGATGACCTCGCCGGAGCAGTTGCGGATTGCGGGCACAAAGTATGTTAAATACTTCCCGTTTCTTTCGCGAGAACCGGTAAACGGTTCTTCAGCTGACAGCTCACCGTAACGGTATGCAACTTTGACCTGCAAAACACTAAATCCTTCAAAGGACAACGCAACCCCCTTCCCTCATCAAACGCCAATAAATTACGTCAAATTAACGATTATTTATGTGCACTCTGTGATCGGCACCCTTCAACGCATCCACCGCCTGCTGATATTGACAACGCGACCGTTACGATGACACTTATCCCCCGATATCGATCGCAGCAGTAGGCTGTAGTGACTCCCGCCCACATCAAAGCATGCTGCTGCGGTATCCAGCTGATGGTGAAATGTGCCACTCTTTCGGCATTAAATGAATTTTAATCAATACCGCGAGCACACATCCAAGTGACCGTTGAAGCGCAACCACCACCGAATTGAAAACTGTGTGCCGCCCGTAAATGAAATGACAAATTACTGACGAGTGAGTCGAGGGAAAAATGTTATCATCCGAACCGGTGGCGATAACTTTTAATGAAAATTTATGTTTAATTCGATTTCCAAATTGATGCCGCGCGCGTGGGACCATAAATTACGAGTTGTCCACCATCGTTCAACGTAAAGCGTAATCGGAGAAAGTTGGCGACCAAATTGGAGTAACTTTACAATTGATTAACGAGATGTGTACGCTAATGTGATAATCGTAAAAAGCGACCCCAAATTAGAGCAGAAGCAAAAACAGAGTAGGCGTTGATGAGTATGAACCAGATTAGTGAAAAGACACAAGGAATGGGAGGTCACAGCAGGCCGTGCGGACCAAGGTATGGTCGGTTGTAGGTATGGAGCAAAAAGAAAAAAAACGGTCAGAGCAACCGGGAAGAGTTTGTGGCAGGTCGCGAATCCGATCGATATTCTGTAACGAAGCTGTTGTGGTTTGCATGGTGTTATGTTTTGATAATTTAAGCAATGGAGAGGCAACTTTATGGTCAAAACGTTAAACAACTTGGATTAGAACAAAAAATGAATCAGGCCATTTTAAATTTGTGATTTTTAAAATGCGCAAAATATTGTTTTAAAATAGCTATGAAAGTTTAATTTATTAACATTTGAATCGGATCTGAAGGAAATGTTAAAATTAAAAGCTTATAGGGAAACCCAAAGTCGGATCAAACATTTTGAATAAAGACAAATTACAGAGATTTTTTACAAGCTTCGAAAAAAAATCACAGAACTACATGTACAGAAAATTAAGGCATAAAAAATCACAAAAGTACTTTTTGATAGTGAACTCAAATTTACATCTCATTTTTTTGAAAAGTTAAAAAAAAAATAAAAATGAAAATATCCGTAATTCTCCAAAGCTCAACTGTTGGAGTTTTTAGTCCACTACAACATAGAAAAAAATCATAATCATAATTTACTACTTTGGCGAAAACACCAAACCGCAAATTCATTTAAACATAACATTAGAAACATAAGAAAAGTTGACTAATAAAAAAATAAAGTAAAAATTGTACTTGAAATTCTATAAATGCTCTCTATATTTTTTCTCGTTCTTTCCAATACAATTAAGGATTTAGAATTAATTGGCCACAAGTAGTGTTGAAACAATGTCTATTTATGCAAAGAAAATGAAAAAAGAAAACAAGACATTGGAACAGATAATAGAGATTAGGAATAGACATAGGGTAGGGTAGTCATCAATGAGACACTTTTGGTTTTCAACTTTCAACGATTTTTCTAATTTTTTCATCAGCATGTCTTAATGAGCTTTTAGTTGCATTATCTTTCTTTTAATGTGTTCTATCATTGACCAAAATATGAGATCGATCCGACTTCTACAGCCAGAGTTATTCAACTGTCTCATTGTAGACGCACTTGGCAGGAACAATGAGACAGCTGGGGAACAATGAGACACTCTACGAAAATCAACATTTGTCTAGCAAAACATCATGTTTTTGTATTGTTCCATTGCAGGTGACTTGCCTTGAACATTTTAGAGCAATTTTTCCAACATGAAACTTTTAATAACAAAAGTTACACTAAAAAGTATTTAAATTTTGTAAAATCCATATATTAATACCAAATAACTTTGTATTTTTGGTTAAATGAAGTTTAAACTCTATAAATATGCCAAAAATCACTTTTAATTCATGTTTTGAAAGATTTCCATCGATTTTGAAAAGTTTATTTAAGAAAAATCAAAGTGTCTCATTGTTACCCATGGGCTGAAATGAGTGGGGAACAATGAGACAGTCCTGGATTCTGAGTGTATTCTAAATTTTGGCCAAATGTAATGAAAGGACATTGAAGCCCAACTCAATCCCTATGGAACGTCGAAAGAAATTTGAAGAAATATTAGTTTTGGTGTAAATGGCAGCCTACGAGCGAAAAAGTATTTTTTGTCCATGATTTACTTCTACACCCCAGAATCAAACATTTATGAATTACTTTTCAAGGGAGCGTCCATAACCAAAGCCACTTATATGGCAGACGTGTATCCAGTAGACACACCTTTCCCCCAAATATGAGCCTGATTGGTTGAAACTACGACTTGTGAGAGCCATTTTATCATTGTTCCCCGTGTCTCATTGATGACTACTCTACCCTAACATGCAAATGATAATGCTAGGCAAACCAAAAACTCACAAGATGTATGAATATATGATAAGAAAAACATTATTTAATCCACCTTTGGCGGCTTCTTCATATTTATACTTCTAGTAAATTCATCTTTAATCTTTCAATGTTTTATCTAATCTACTTCACTACTCATAACTTTTGATAAGGTTGCCAGATCTTCAATTTCTCAGGCTCATCAGAAAGGTTTTTGATTTCCCATCCAATGATGGGTCACATGAAAGCTCCAGCGTTTTCATGTAAACATCTAAGATCCGGCCTTAATAAAATGTATAAATTTCACTTAAGTGCTTATAACTTTTGATAGGGTTGTCAGATCTTCAATATTTTGGGTCTTTCAATTACCTTTCTTGCAAAAAAACCCTTTTTACAATCTTTTAGTGATTTGCCAGATTTTATAAATAAAGAAGTACAGTTTTTCTCAAATAAATGGGTTGAGCAATACATTACTAAGTAAATCACTATGATATTTATAAATGTGCAAATCCTCTGTCGTTCAAAAGAATTTATATAAATTGCAATGTGTTAAGTCATTGGTATTGGTTTAACTTTAGTGCGTCAAGCCTAAAAATAACAATATATTTCGTACTTCTTGTAACAATTTAAACTTTTGATTTTTACTTTTTAAATATCACAATATCACTGATCAATTCAAATAATGTCTATTTGTTTAGCTGAACAGAAATATTCTGCTTAAAATCAAAACTCGATAATATAAGCCAACTCTGCATCTCGCTCGCAAATATTCTCACAACCTTGTCCATTTAATAACTTCCATTGTCTCTCGCTCGTAGCCAGGCACGTATCAATCGCATTCATAAAAAAGCAAGAAAAAAAGATCTCTTCTCGATAAATTATTTGTCGCGATAAACGGAGCAACCTTCCGATCGATTGACGCGTAGAAATGCATACGAAATCGTTGCCAGGCCAACCCCGGTGACGGTCGCCGCGCAACGCATCCGTTCTCATAATGCGGCTTGCTGCGATTGCTGGTTCCAACCGCCGATGACAGTTGGAGAGACGCCGAAGAGAAAAAAACTTGTTGAATTGTTAATTATCCTCGAAGTGAGTATTGTCAAAGCTGGGGCAAAATTTCAGGGGGTTGAGGGTAGTGGGGGGAAAATATGTTTAAGCGCAGTTATTTATATTTTATTTTAATGAGAACCTCGGCCGAGAAGCCGTATGCTGGAATGCGATCATAATGAATTTATGCCGGGGAAATCATTGAGATTTAATTACATCGGAGCTAATAATTAAGGTTGGTCGCGAACCGGTTTGTCACATTTTGTCACACGATCAGCCATTGGGCAGCGCACTCGGTTTGCACATTAATATAATCGTAAAGTGCAAAGAAGGTGCGTTGCAATTAATAAAAATGTACGATTACCGGCAACACTGCTGCAGTGTTTGCAGTTTATCTATTACAGATGTAATCCGGCTGCAAGTGGTTCGATAGCAGCTGGCAAGCTGGATGATGCGATGCAGGCACGATTTTAAACGCAATTCAAAAATTAACTTAATAATACTAAAATGGAGCGGGGCTGCGTTAAAGAAGAATAAATAAGTGCGATCACCCGATGGTATAATAACTTTATGATAACGTTAACGACGTGGATGATGGTAATGGCGCTAAATAAGCTCTGTGTATGCATTTGGTTTGCAGAAGAAAGAATAAAGTACCATAAAATGGAAAAAAGAGGAAAATATGAAATTAACAGCAAGATTAAGCAAATGTGTGGCAAAAGTGGTGCTTTACATGCAAATGTTCTCCAGCAGCATCGGGTTCGGGTTGCATTGGCCTTTTTACTTAAGTCGAGAGTGCACTTTCCGGCGTGGCATGAGCAGAGCTAATAAATTTCCGTCAGGGTTGCCATGCCAGCAATATGGCGGAACGATAAAAGCGTCTTCGCAAGAATTTCCAACGCCAACGTGGGGAGTAGCCTCAGAAAAAAAACCAATTTGGTCTCAATCGTCGCCTACTTTGACCGGTAATGAATTCTATTAGAGCATCCCATTTCGTCGAAATGCAACGTTCTCTGCAAATGATCTAATTATAACAATTCGCCCTAAGCTAACTGTCATAATTGAGGCAATAAAAACTTTTACTTTTCCAGCTCGCGCACAACACAACGCAAAATTGATTTTTGCCCCCTTCTGGAACCCACACCTTTCCCGACTGTTTTTTTCATATGTGAAAAATTAATTAGATTTATGTTGTCATTAAAGACGTCCCGGGCACAAAAGTTCCAGTGCCAGCAATCGCAGGAGGCGCCACCACAACTTCCATATTCAATGCCACGCCAGACCATCCAGGAGAGCACTGGATATTATTACTGTCCTGCAGTAAGGGCATCTCCACCGACTCATGGCCTACTACCTAGTATCAGTTTTGACCGCGCGAACTCAGAATTGGTTCGGCTACCCTAACTTTCAACCGAAGCCAGAAGTGAGTAACTTCCGCGTAACTCTTCGACAGGGAAGAAGAAGTTGGTGTCTCGCAGGTTGGCGGTTTGAGGTCGAGGAGAATGTTCGAGAGTTCAGTCTGGGCGTAAAGTGCAATGATAGTGGCCTGGTGGTGATGTTTTTATTGCCTTGAAGGTGCGACTAGCACTCTGGGAAGGGATAAGTATGGAAAGAATTATTGGTTGTAAGGACGATAATTTTAGTGAGATGAAGACGGGAAAATATTTTCAAAAAATATGATTTTTTTAACTAGGAGTCTGTTGAATATCCCTTTTTAGAGTAAACCCATGGAGGTGCTTGGTTTCTTATACTTATTTTGTACTATTTATAAAAAATAAGCTCTTATACTGAAAATGAACTGAAATATAATTATGTAGATTGAGATGTGTTAAGCTGTAATAATATTCTTGATATTAAGGCGAAACACATCTTAACACATTTGGAGTTTTATTTGTTTTTATTTTGAACTTCTATAGTAAAAATCGTTTCAAAAAGCTTAAAAAAAGCTTACGCATTTCTTGAAGTTGGTAAGCAGCATTAAGGCTATTGCTTTAATTCCCTACTTCAAACAATCTCTTTAATTCATCTTCAGCTACAGCAGCATCGATTCCCGGCGCCATTGACCCAATAATCTCCCCCAGGAAAAGAGCAGCACTAAGCGCGGGAACTGGCCACCAGGATGAAAAATCAAAGTGAAAACCATGTTGGTGGCTTTCCGCGAGTGCGCTCAACCAAGAGAAAAGGATTTTATTACTTTTATTAGTTTCTTCAGTGATGGTCCAGTCCAAGGGATGCTGGCTGTGGTGACCTTCCTGCTCCTTCGACGACGATACATTCCGGCTTTCACTTTTCGCCTTGTGCTGCTTTTTTTCGGGCGGAAAAATCGCACACCCCTTTGGCACTCATTGGCAACATTTATCGCCCAGAGACATCGAGAAGATGACCGGAAGTAGACAGCGATGATACTTTCGGTTGGTGGAAGAAAATGATACAAAAATACAAAAATACAAAAATACAAAAATACAAAAATACAAAAATACAAAAATACAAAAATACAAAAATACAAAAATACAAAAATACAAAAATACAAAAATACAAAAATACAAAAATACAAAAATACAAAATACAAAAATACAAAAATACAAAAATACAAAAATACAAAAATACAAAAATACAAAAATACAAAAATACAAAAATACAAAAATACAAAAATACAAAAATACAAAAATACAAAAATACAAAAATACAAAAATACAAAAATACAAAAATACAAAAATACAAAAATACAAAAATACAAAAATACAAAATACAAAAATACAAAAATACAAAAATACAAAAATACAAAAATACAAAAATACAAAAATACAAAAATACAAAAATACAAAAATACAAAAATACAAAAATACAAAAATACAAAAATACAAAAATACAAAAATACAAAAATACAAAATACAAAAATACAAAAATACAAAAATACAAAAATACAAAAATACAAAAATACAAAAATACAAAAATACAAAAATACAAAAATACAAAAATACAAAAATACAAAAATACAAAAATACAAAATACAAAAATACAAAAATACAAAAAATACAAAAATACAAAAATACAAAAATACAAAAATACAAAAATACAAAATACAAAAATACAAAAATACAAAAATACAAAAATACAAAAATACAAAAATACAAAAATACAAAAATACAAAAATACAAAAATACAAAAATACAAAAATACAAAAATACAAAAATACAAAAATACAAAAATACAAAAATACAAAAATACAAAAATACAAAATACAAAAATACAAAAATACAAAAATACAAAAATACAAAAATACAAAAATACAAAAATACAAAAATACAAAAATACAAAAATACAAAAATACAAAAATACAAAAATACAAAAATACAAAAATTCAAAAATACAAAAATACAAAAATACAAAAATACAAAAATACAAAAATACAAAAATACAAAAATACAAAAATACAAAAATACAAAAATACAAAAATACAAAAATACAAAAATACAAAAATACAAAAATACAAAAATACAAAAATACAAAAATACAAAAATACAAAAATACAAAAATACAAAAATACAAAAATACAAAAATACAAAAATACAAAAATACAAAAATACAAAAATACAAAAATACAAAAAATACAAAAATACAAAAATACAAAAATACAAAATACAAAAATACAAAAATACAAAAATACAAAAATACAAAAATACAAAAATACAAAAATACAAAAATACAAAAATACAAAAATACAAAAATACAAAAATACAAAAATACAAAAATACAAAAATACAAAAATACAAAAATACAAAATACAAAAATACAAAAATACAAAAATACAAAAATACAAAAATACAAAAATACAAAAATACAAAAATACAAAAATACAAAAATACAAAAATACAAAAATACAAAAATACAAAAATACAAAAATACAAAAATACAAAAATACAAAAATACAAAAATACAAAAATACAAAAATACAAAAATACAAAAATACAAAAATACAAAAATACAAAAATACAAAAATACAAAAATACAAAAATACAAAAATACAAAAATACAAAAATACAAAAATACAAAAATACAAAAATACAAAAATACAAAAATACAAAAATACAAAAATACAAAAATACAAAAATACAAAAATACAAAAATACAAAAATACAAAAATACAAAAATACAAAAATACAAAAATACAAAAATACAAAAATACAAAAATACAAAAATACAAAAATACAAAAATACAAAAATACAAAAATACAAAAATACAAAAATACAAAAATACAAAAATACAAAAATACAAAAATACAAAAATACAAAAATACAAAAATACAAAAATACAAAAATACAAAAATACAAAAATACAAAAATACAAAAATACAAAAATACAAAAATACAAAAATACAAAAATACAAAAATACAAAAATACAAAAATACAAAAATACAAAAATACAAAAATACAAAAATACAAAATACAAAAATACAAAAATACAAAAATACAAAAATACAAAAATACAAAAATACAAAAATACAAAAATACAAAAATACAAAAATACAAAAATACAAAAATACAAAATACAAAAATACAAAAATACAAAAATACAAAAATACAAAAATACAAAAATACAAAAATACAAAAATACAAAAATACAAAAATACAAAAATACAAAAATACAAAAATACAAAAATACAAAAATACAAAAATACAAAAATACAAAAATACAAAAATACAAAAATACAAAAATACAAAAATACAAAAATACAAAAATACAAAAATACAAAAATACAAAAATACAAAAATACAAAAATACAAAAATACAAAAATACAAAAATACAAAAATACAAAAATACAAAAATACAAAAATACAAAAATACAAAAATACAAAAATACAAAAATACAAAAATACAAAAATACAAAAATACAAAAATACAAAAATACAAAAATACAAAAATACAAAAATACAAAAATACAAAAATACAAAAATACAAAAATACAAAAATACAAAAATACAAAAATACAAAAATACAAAAATACAAAAATACAAAAATACAAAAATACAAAAATACAAAAATACAAAAATACAAAAATACAAAAAACCAAAAATACAAAAATACAAAAATACAAAATACAAAAATACAAAAATACAAAAATACAAAAATACAAAAATACAAAAATACAAAAATACAAAAATACAAAAATACAAAAATACAAAAATACAAAAATACAAAAATACAAAAATACAAAAATACAAAAATACAAAAATACAAAAATACAAAAATACAAAAATACAAAAATACAAAAATACAAAAATACAAAAATACAAAAATACAAAAATACAAAAATACAAAAATACAAAAATACAAAAATACAAAAATACAAAAATACAAAAATACAAAAATACAAAAATACAAAAATACAAAAATACAAAAATACAAAAATACAAAAATACAAAAATACAAAAATACAAAAATACAAAATACAAAAATACAAAAATACAAAAATACAAAAATACAAAAATACAAAAATACAAAAATACAAAAATACAAAAATACAAAAATACAAAAATACAAAAATACAAAAATACAAAAATACAAAAATACAAAAATACAAAAATACAAAAATACAAAAATACAAAAATACAAAAATACAAAAATACAAAAATACAAAAATACAAAAATACAAAAATACAAAAATACAAAAATACAAAAATACAAAAATACAAAAATACAAAAATACAAAAATACAAAAATACAAAAATACAAAAATACAAAAATACAAAAATACAAAAATACAAAATACAAAAATACAAAAATACAAAATACAAAAATACAAAAATACAAAAATACAAAAATACAAAAATACAAAAATACAAAAATACAAAAATACAAAAATACAAAAATACAAAAATACAAAAATACAAAAATACAAAAATACAAAAATACAAAAATACAAAAATACAAAAATACAAAATACAAAAATACAAAAATACAAAAATACAAAAATACAAAAATACAAAAATACAAAAATACAAAAATACAAAAATACAAAAATACAAAAATACAAAAATACAAAATACAAAAATACAAAAATACAAAAATACAAAAATACAAAAATACAAAAATACAAAAATACAAAAATACAAAAATACAAAAATACAAAAATACAAAAATACAAAAATACAAAAATACAAAAATACAAAAATACAAAAATACAAAAATACAAAAATACAAAAATACAAAAATACAAAAATACAAAAGCACAAAAATACAAAAATACAAAAATACAAAATACAAAAATACAAAAGCACAAAAATACAAAAATACAAAAATACAAAAATACAAAAATACAAAAATACAAAAATACAAAAATACAAAAATACAAAAATACAAAAATACAAAAATACAAAAATACAAAAATACAAAAATACAAAAATACAAAAATACAAAAATACAAAAATACAAAAATACAAAATACAAAAATACAAAAATACAAAAATACAAAAATACAAAAATACAAAAATACAAAAATACAAAAATACAAAAATACAAAAATACAAAAATACAAAAATACAAAAATACAAAAATACAAAAATACAAAAATACAAAAATACAAAAATACAAAAATACAAAAATACAAAAATACAAAAATACAAAAATACAAAAATACAAAAATACAAAAATACAAAAATACAAAAATACAAAAATACAAAAATACAAAAATACAAAAATACAAAAATACAAAAATACAAAAATACAAAAATACAAAAATACAAAAATACAAAAATACAAAAATACAAAAATACAAAAATACAAAAATACAAAAATACAAAAATACAAAAATACAAAAATACAAAAATACAAAAATACAAAAATACAAAAATACAAAAATACAAAAATACAAAAATACAAAAATACAAAAATACAAAAATACAAAAATACAAAAATACAAAAATACAAAAATACAAAAATACAAAAATACAAAAATACAAAAATACAAAAATACAAAAATACAAAAATACAAAAATACAAAAATACAAAAATACAAAAATACAAAAATACAAAAATACAAAAATACAAAAATACAAAAATACAAAAATACAAAAATACAAAAATACAAAAATACAAAAATACAAAAATACAAAAATACAAAAATACAAAAATACAAAAATACAAAAATACAAAAATACAAAAATACAAAAATACAAAAATACAAAAATACAAAAATACAAAAATACAAAAATACAAAAATACAAAAATACAAAAATACAAAAATACAAAAATACAAAAATACAAAAATACAAAAATACAAAAATACAAAAATACAAAAATACAAAAATACAAAAATACAAAAATACAAAAATACAAAAATACAAAATACAAAAATACAAAAATACAAAAATACAAAAATACAAAAATACAAAAATACAAAAATACAAAAATACAAAAATACAAAAATACAAAAATACAAAAATACAAAAATACAAAAATACAAAAATACAAAAATACAAAAATACAAAAATACAAAAATACAAAAATAAAAAAATACAAAAATACAAAAATACAAAAATACAAAAATACAAAAATACAAAAATACAAAAATACAAAAATACAAAAATACAAAAATACAAAAATACAAAAATACAAAAATACAAAAATACAAAAATACAAAAATACAAAAATACAAAATACAAAAATACAAAAATACAAAAATACAAAAATACAAAAATACAAAAATACAAAAATACAAAAATACAAAAATACAAAAATACAAAAATACAAAAATACAAAAATACAAAAATACAAAAATACAAAATTTCAACGGATTTAAAATTGTACTAAAAATTGAACATGATAAACATGAAAAATGTGATCGTTTGAGTAAAACGGCTTCCCCCGACCAGTCGTGGCGTGGCAGTTCGTAAATAAATTATGACATGTGAGGATGTGTGGATGGCCTTAGGCAGCTTGGCACGATAAGCAATAGCAATTGGTACACGTGGCTGTGTGTATGTGTGCCCATCGTATGTATCCTTCCAAGTTTATTTGCACCCAGTGTACACAGTCCCGAGGAAAAGGTGCAGCAGCGTGGCCTCCTTGGACGTGGAAATAAAACAGTACACACTGAGCGGGCATACACACATGCACACACGTACACGAATAACAAGCATCCGGTTCCGGTGGCGTCGACGGGCTCCGGCGGGGTGTTTCTTCGGAACGGAAGCGCAGACGATATAAGCAAAGTGAAATGAAAGTAATTTTTCATAAAAATTTTAGCTCGAAATGGGAAATTTAATATTTATTAAATTTATTATTCGTTGTATGATATCTCTATTCTTAAAATCCCCCCCAACTCCCTTAAAAATAATAACACTATATTCTACTTCTAACATTCTAATAAAACTAAATAAAAAATAATCATTCCCCACATTCTTCTCATAATTTATATATATACTATATAAACCAATAATATATCATCCCCTTACACCCCATCCTCCCCCTATAACAAATTTCCAACCAAAATACCCACAAAAAAACATACTAAACCCAACCAATCCAAATCCCCTCCAAACCACCCCACTCACCCCCCACACCCCCCCCCCCACACCCCCCCCCCCCCCCCGCCCCACCCTCCCCTCACCGTCCTCCCCACTGCACCACCAAATACCACCTCACAAACACCTACACTCCATCCCTAATTTCACTTTCATTATATAGATAAGAAGATACCATACATTACAACATAAACAAAATTTTTATTTATATATAAAGATAATTTTTTTTATTATTTTCTCTTCTTGTCATAGTATGTATTTTATATATGTGTAGATCATTTAGATGACAATATTCTATCTATAAATTTAGTTACGACGAAGCTTTTTTTTTTAATACTATTAAGTATATTAACCTACTGGTCCCCTCTAAAACTACAATTAAACTCCCTCTTAGAATAGACAGACTAATTGATGCTTATATGTTTGATACTAAGAAATAATAGTGATTGTACATAAAAATTGCGCAATGCTCGGAGAGGCGATTTATATTTCTCGCATTCGTGTCCCTAATTTACTCCCCTCCTAATATTATAAGATGGCATGAGGTTATAATAATATAGTAGTTTACTGCAACTATATGTTGACGATTTGAGTTATTCAGGCCTGATTAATGTTCTAGTCCATCGTTAGCTTGCATACAATTTATTTCTACCCATACTGATGTCGCGAGCTTTACCCAGATTGTTTTATATAAATACGAAGAGTTGCTGTTAAAAATCAAGTTTGTGTCAACGAGTTCCATTACAACATTTGTTAAATGACACAGGTCCCGAAAAAAACTACATAGCTCGAGTGAAATATGTGCAAGAGACTCAATGTGAAGCTGTTACATGAGTATGTATAGTTATCTGGAATAAACTCGTTATATATCAAAAATCATGAGAAATTGTAATTACTTTTCTCTTCTCACTTATAAGCATGGTATACTAATCCTTAATCATTCTTATCGGCACCTAACACAGCTGTAGCGATGTACGAAGTCTTCGCAGTCTCTGTATATCAAATCGCCAACTACCTCATATTCCCCTAGTACAATACATAAAATGACAAAACAACACCTCTCACCTTCGCAACTAATGAGTTTCTAGTACAATAATAATTAGAAAATGTGTTTAGCATATGTCGCTGAATATGTCTGCTTTGCGTGTAATTGTTTAGTTGATCATGAAATGAGTAGTCGACTATTTTCGTAGGCCGGTCAGATATGACAGGAGTATCGGATGTATGTTTCAATCGACTGGAACATTGTTCCCAATACTAGTAATCTGGATTGTATAACCTAGAGTGTTAAGGTGACATGTAGAGTGATGCACGCGTGTGTGTAACATGTTTAGTAGTACTCATTCGTTATGATAACTCGCTAAATCGCATCAGTTAATATAAGTTTCATGAATGAACTCCCACCTCCTCCCACCCTCCACCCCTCCAAGTCCGATTGTCTCGATAGTTATGAGAGAGAATTTAAGTAGAATAAAACATTTTGTGTTTCAATTTGATTCTCCATGAGTGAAAATCCAGAGTGAAAGCTGTCAATACTCACGAAGTAATATGAATATTAGATACTGGTCTGAGTCATAAGAGCTGTTTATATTATGTGGTGGTAGTACTCGATAGATGACTTCTTTATGAAACTATATCCCTCGCGAGTAATGTGCAACTTACTTACTTATTAAATGATACAATTGCATAGAATGCAGAGCTGTAAATATACTCTGCCTACAACAATGAAACATGAAAAACATAATGAATCAGAGAAGTAAAGTTGTCTTTCTTTGCTAGAACAAAATGTGTAGCCTTGACTAAAATGAACGCTCTTCTGCTACACGGAGACCAGGAGTCTAAACAACTTTTGTGTGTGTAAATGAGTGAAAAAGTTCTATAATTGATAGTGTTGTCAGCATGAAATTGGGTGCTGGAAACTGTTCATACTTTTACAGCATTGTGTTTCAATGTGTACTACTTTTCAGTGCATACAAGATACAGCTCTATGAAAATTGGGGAAAACATCCCAAGTGTTCTAGAATTTGATCTTAATACGATTATTGAGGAAATGACACTGACAAATCGAATTTATCAAATGAGTTATGTCATGTTGTTTTGTAACACATCTTTTAGTGGTCGTGTGTTGTGGTTTCGTGAATTGTCAAGAACAATGGTTTATGTATATAATTATAGATTATAATATTAAATATATTAAATTATATAAAAATTTAATAAAATTATTATTTATAAATAAAAAAGTCACTGAAATTGGAACTCTGTTTGTCACATGATACGTCGTTCGACACGATGCCACTCTTTAGTCCGATCACTCTTCGTCGATAAATAATAAAGACTTAATTGGTGCCGCCGCTACGGTTAGCGAGTACATAGTGAAGAAACACCAACAAGAAGATCTGGTGGTTTGCTTTCAGCATAAACTTAAATACGTTTGATGATTTGAAAGTATTAATCCTAACAAGGTTAAAACTTACATCAAAACTTATTATTACATAAAATAATTATTAAAAATTTCTTCTGTTTTTTTTTGTTTTTAGACATTAATGACAACAAAAGAACATTCTTCTTAATATGTGATCGGCCTGGTGTTAGATGATGCTTACTTTGAAGACATTCGTGTCCTTGAACAATAATTGCCTATGCTCTTGTTGTGATTGTTTTGGGGCAAAATAATTTTATTTACTAATAATAGATAAATTAAATCTGATTGTGAAAAAAATGAGAAAGTACGGCCCACCTACTGGCAAATGAAGGTCCTGCTCAAGTATTTGCTAAGACCGGATGTGAATCATGTTTATTTAGTCATGATGCATGAGAGTTGAGCTATGGAATAGAAAGTATTGTTGTATACTTATTGTTATATAAGAGTAGTATCCAGACCCCTGTCACCTTCACGATCGTGACCTATGATATAATATTCACGATGTGTGCATATGCTAATATATATCTAAAGTGTTTTCATTCAAGTTATTGACTCCCTTCAGCCTGTACCCCCTCACACGTGCATCATCGCAACTAACTGTGTGTATCATATCTTGTTTTTGTTAATCGAATCAATTTAAGAACTAGCATGAATGCTAATACATGCTCTGTGTGAAATCAGCTGCACGCTTAAAGTGGCTTAATGTGTTACTGTCTAAGATATGTAAACGAGAACTTTATAGAATAATGACGTATTGAATAGTTTGTCTTTATGGGCCCTTTTTGTAAGTGAACCAGAACGGTAATCATAGTTGTGCTTGTGAGTAGAGTTTGTAAGATAACACTAGTTTTTTGGTGTTATGTTACTAACTATTGTGTTCTCTGTAGCTGTCAGAATTCTGTAGATCGCTATTAATTGGTGGTATAAACGAATTGGTAAATCATTTGATGTATGCGATTAGTAAGAGTCTAGACTTAGAACGTGTGTTGTAAATATACGATATTCAACTTAAAACATACTTATTTTACATTGATAATTGTATTGATGTGAGAGTTTTTAAGACTTGTTTAGTCTTTATTTGCTAAGTATTGTGATACTGGCTTCGACTCGTTATTGTTTATTTATATGTGAGACGAAATTGATATCGTAACTATTGCTACTAATTAGGTAACTACATATTGTAACCTGTATTAATCATTTACTTTCAATTTTTATATGTAAATTTTCGGCAGAGCGCTTTGATTGGAAGCCTAAATATACCCGCTAAAAGTAAATAGTAATTGATAAATCAGTATGTTAGTCACAAGAGAGCTGTCGTCGCTCTCAAATAATATGATTACTCCGTTGCCGCTCTATCGCTGGTATAGCAGAATGTGTTCCAGACGTATCTCAGTAAGACTCCTACTCCTTCTCAACAACATGCTACAACATCATTCTCCAGTACCTCAGACCACTCTACAGTTTACTAAACACATCATCTCACATCTACTTCAGGTCTTATCTATATAGTTGCCGATGGATCCCTGTTGAAATACTATCAGACCAGCTCATAAAGCTTGCTCATAAGGTAGTAGCCAACAACTTCCGTCCATAAGATAGACATGCCCGCTGTGATGACGTCACCGTGTAAAAAAATACGCCAAATATTTTGTCTGACGCATCCAATCCTAAACCCAACTCGACTTCTCTGCTCTCCTAGCATGACATAATTACACAATAAATCTCTCATAGTGCTCTTATAGAACTATTGGTGACTGTATATAGCACATAGACTCAATACTGCTTGTTTTCACTGAGCTCAAATGCCTCATCGCCTTTAACGTTCTCATCACCTAGACCACGCTCACTTTCTCCTATTCAGCGCCTAGCTAGACCTAAAGATCCTCCTCCACCCTCTGTCTCTAAGCAATTCTGCGAGCGCTGTACGATTTGATAGATAGAGCGTCTCTCTAGTGTCTGGTCTATAATTGTCGTCCCCCCCCCGTAACAAAAAAATCAACCAATTCACGATTCGACTGCACTCGTATACATCGTCGCGACTTGCGACCCGACAATCTCCTTTAAAATTTTCGAGCCCTAACATAACACTGATCATGCATGCGGGTTATACTACCTGATCCTCTAGTCACAATTGCTTAATACTAATAGTTCCATCACTACGCATTCCACCTATCACATCACCCTTCTATGACATCAAAAACTTCGATTCCACTCGGCTAGCCATCTTTCGTACCAATCCCCTTGTTTTCATTTTTTTCATTTGCGCTTGTAGTACAAATCCCTCATCGATATTCTCCATTTTTCTTTATTTAAATAAAATATTGCATCACAAAAACATAGGCATTTTGTTCAAGGACAGAATGTCTTCAAAGTAAGATCAATTCTACACATGCCGATCAATTTTAATGAAGATGTTCTTTGTTTGGTTCTTAATGTCGAAAGAAATTTTTAATTAATTATTTTTGTAATAAATAAGTTTGATGGACGGTTTAACCTTGTAGGATTAATACTTTCAAATCATCAAACGTTTTTAAGTTTTGCTGAAATCAAACCACCTATTTCTTGTTGTTGTTTTTTTAACCCTCTACTGCCCAAATTTTTTTTTTCGAAAATATTTATTTTTCCCGTGTTTACACGGAGAAAAAAGAGTTCCCAAAATCGTGAACAAGCGTTCATGAAATTGAGAACCACGAACAAAGTGTTCAAATTCCATGGTACGTTTTTGAAAATCGTTCCATGGAATTGGAACACTTTGTTCGTGGTTCCCAATTTCATGAACGCTTGTTCACGATTTTGGGAACTCTTTTTTCTCCGTGTAGGAGGTCATTTTGAGCAACTTTTGTTCTGCGAAAAACTTTACTTCTCTTGTTTTATGTTTTTCATGTTTCATTTTTAGTATTTTAATTTGCATTTATCTTGTTTAGTTTATGTTTGTTTTCGGTAGTATTTGGCCTACTCTACCACCTAATATAATTATATTTCGCCATTCTAATTTTTTCATGTTTTTACAGTCACTTTTTCCATTTTTTGCATGTTTTTCACATTTTCTGCTATAGAATCGCACCATCATCATTTAAATTGCAAAAAAAATGCGTAGAGGCATAATCTGGGACACTATAAAAATTACTGCATACTTCTTTTTACTGAAAATATTGAAAATGTTAGTGAAAAACACAGCCTAAGTTGACCCCTAAAAAAATGTCATTTTTAAAAACATTGGCAAAGTCACATAAAACAAGTTAAATTTTCTAAAATTTTAAGAGTTCTTCTTTCCAGTGCTTTTTAAAGATCAAAAATTGGTTGAAAAAATGATTTTTGGCGATTTTTCAAATCGAAGCCTAGAGTCTAGAGGCGGGTTTAGGTTGTAGAGGGTTAAGTAAATCATTCTTTTGTAAAAAAAGGAATTATTACTCAAGTTATTCTCATAACTCTTTGTCAGCTCACGTTATGCTGTAGGGATGTTCTAACATAGGAAAATACATGCATTATAAATTGCTCAGAAGAAGAATAACTAGACGAAAAAAAACTTTAAAATTTTTATGCCATCCTCTCGCGCGCATTCATTTTTATGTAAAACAGCCCCCCTCAGAAAGCACATAAAAATCCATGTACCCTCAAACACACAGCACCCGATAGAGCACCGCCGCCACCACCAGCACCATTGGCGTTGCAGCGAGAGAGCGAGACGGGGAATTCGCGCGCCTTCCGTCGCACACACTCGCTTCATTATCATCTATTTAGCATAAAAATGCGCATACAATATCGCGCATTAAGCCTGAGCGCGCGCACCTCTCTGATTGGAGAATAATAATATGAATATGATTTCTCTCCCCCACCGTAGCCGTTTCTTTCTCGCTCGATTCGCTCATTTTCCACTCACTCACTCACTCGCACAGGTTTTATGTTTTGAAACGCCGTTTTACAGTCAAAGTTGCCCCTTCGGCACTTTACAATACATTTAAACGGGGGTGAGAGAGCGAGGAAAGAAGAGAGAGAATCGAACAAAAAAATCTCGGCTCCCCCTGGCTCGCACACACCATCAAAGTAGGCGCAGGGGAGCGAACACCCTCACAGGTTTAAACAAAAAAAAGTTAAAAAGCGTCGCAGCAACCGTTGCTTTTTTATCAGTCGTCGGACGGGGGAGCCCACCACCACTACAGGTGAAGTTTGGTCTTGGTAGCAGCAGCAGGCCGTGAGCGGAAAGCTCGCGCTCGAGAGCGCGAGAAAACTTGACGAAAGGGGGATACTCAACGAAACAATCGTTATCAGAGAATACTCTCCCTCTCTGGAAAACTCATGGCCTGCCGCTGCCTGTCAATGTGTGCGTTTTGGGGTCTTCCCGGGAGCAGCAGCAGCAGCAGCGCGGGTGGCCGCGCGCGATCTTATTGTTTTCTTGGTCCCCCCTTTTCGCTGTCAATTTCTTTCGATCCCGCTGGCTCCGCAAAAGGCGCTTTTGCTAGTCCGATTTGACGTTTCGGTGCAAACGCATGTGTGCGGGTTGCTTGGTTGTTGTTTTCGCCGGATTTTCGGTTTTTTTTTGCGCGCGCGTGATTTTTCGCGTTCGTTGTTTGTTGTTTGGCGATGCTTCGCGTTTGATCGTCGCGTCAGAGAGCCTACTGAGACTGAGGGCGGCGAGGCGACGACGTTAGATGTTTTGTTTGGGGTGGCACACGCGCGCGTGTGAGTGTGTGTGCGCGCGGGGAGCTTCAGAGTGGGAGGGAAAATTCGAGCCACCCTTGCGGAGATAAAATGAGAGAGAAAGAGTTGGCATGACTCCCCGCCAGCCAGCACAGCCTACTGAGCGAGCTTTTTCCGCTTGCCGACGGTGAGGAGGACACCGTTTTTTTTTGCTTTTTTTCGGGGGGTCCAGCGACGGAAGCTCCGGAAGAGACGAAGGTTGCGCCTCGGCTATCTATTTGATTTTTATAACTTTATTAATTAGTGTTGTTCGAGTCGAACGATGATAGATTGACAACAGGGGCGAACTGCTCTCGCTGTATTTGTGTGACTCCGAGCGACCGTCCAGTTTTCGGCTCACCGACTGTAGCGTAGTGGTGTGAGCTTGATTCGCCAGCCGGTATCCGGTTCGATACTATACTGTGACAGCCCCCTGATAGTCAGGCCATAGTGCTCGCGGATTGTGGCCGCGCTTACGGAACCGCTGTCTCGGATCTCAAACCAACCCCACGGGACGGTCTCTCGCGCGCGCGTTTAGTAGTGTTGGCGAAGGGGTGCGTGCTAATGAGAAAGGATATCATCTGGCTAACCACCCGCTTCCCTTTCCCTCCCTCCACCCGGAAATCGGAAAAGTGTGTGCGTTTGTGTAACAGAGAGAGAGAGAGAGAGGGGGTGAAGATTCGGGGGTGACCACACCGACAATCAATTAGCCCGGAAGTCCGGAAGAAAACCAAGAAGAGAGATTCTGTTGGTGTGTGAATGTTTGTTGATGTATTAATGATTGCAGCCGGGAAAACAACAAAGTAGGCTGACAAATTATGACAAAAATGCAAATGCAGCGTGAGATGTGCAGCAATGAGGGGACAAGTGCATCGTGACCAGTAGGCGAGACGAGACAAAGTGTGTAACGAGGCACGATTGCTGCGATTGGAGAAGAAACATTGTCGGGGGAGATTCGCAATTGCCGTCGGCAATTGCAGTTTCGCAGTGTGCTTGGATTGAATTGTTGTGTTGAATTGGGCTGGGCAATGCAATTGGTTGAATTGATGTAGTTGAATGAGAACGATATTTGTTATTTGCCGACGGATAAATGAGTGGTGAGTTTTTTTTTAATTACATAAAAAGTTCAATTTATTGTATTCCTTTGTATGTACTTTTGAAATGACAGTTTAAAATTTGATTTCAAAATCACAATGTTTTTTTTATTATTGTGGAAACTTTGTAAAGAAAAACCTTTTAAATCCACCTAGAGGTGGTATCAGTCTTGTTTCAAAATAAACAGCTCTGTAAAAATATGGAAACCAAAGAAATTTGTTTAAAAAAGGTGAAAATCAACTTAATTTTTTTTTCTGTGGATTAAATGCAATGTATTGAAAGAGGCTATAGACTCGGGTACTTTAGGGATCGAAGTCGGACCAGCAAGTTCTGAAGAGAGCGAGTCTTAGTCGAAGTCGGCTAATTTTCAACAACTTTTTAAGTAAGTTTTGGCTTGTGTCAGAGTTGGTGGAGTCGACATAGTTGAAGAAGCTAGCCGCAGGGTGGCCACCAGATTTCGATCTACAATTTCCCGAGTATATTTTTCCAGTTTGCTCCCAAGATCTGAAGGAACTTCTCCGGAAAGTTTTTATATCAAATAACAACGTTTTTTTTAGTCTGACGTTATTATCAAAGTACTTTTTGAACACATGCACTTAATACTATTTTTTTATTTCTCAAGAATTTTATCAGTTCAATCCAAATCCCTAATTTCTATTATGCTTGGGATTTTTTATTTCAATGCATTATAATTTTGCCAAACTTAAAATCAATTAAAATTCGTTTTAGTTTTAAGAATAAGATAAATTACATAATTACTGTTATGTTGGAAATGGCATTTACTATTTCAAAATAAGGTAGAAAAGATCAGCAAAAATGCATAGTTACCAATATTTATGAAAATACTTTTCAACCTTATTTAAAAAAAAATTATATTAGTTGGCCAAAATGGTGTGAGTACTTTCTCTTTAAGCATGACTTTCATGATTAGAATATCGGTAGAAATATAAAAAATAACTTCAAACGCTAAAACCTAATTTAATCGATTTTCTATCTTTGGCAAGTTTGTAGGTATTGATGGGATGAATTCCAGAAAAATGCTGTCCTGTTATTTCAATTTTTCATATTGAATAAATAAGAGAATTGCGCATATTAAACACTTTGGATATTTCTTTAATTCTTTTAAGTTATAAAAAAAAACAAAATGTTAAAAAATAAATCTAGCGTCCCGTTTTTTTAACAAAACATAATTTCCCGATTTCCACAGAAATAAAGTAAAAGTTTTTTTATAATTAAATTTCAGATGAATTTCCAATGAAACCCAACAAGAACAAATGATTGTTTGTATTAAAAGTGAAATTATTTTAATTTAAAAGTATTTTATTTTGAAATATTTTAGTTTTCAAATTTATTGTAATTTGTTATCAGAAGGCCTCGAAAAAACACTTTGGTTAATCGAATCACGAAAAAAATCGTTGTTTTATTTTTTATGGTCTCGTGGCGCAGGGGTAGCGGCTTCGGCTGCCGATCCCGATGATGCTATGAGACGCGGGTTCGATTCCACCTTATCAACTGAGCTTCTATCGGATGGTGAAGGAAAACGTCGGTCCCGGTTTCTCCTGTCTCGTCAGAGGCGCTGGAGCAGAAATCCCACGTTAGAGGAAGGCCATGCCCCGGGGGGCGTAGTGCCAATAGTTTCGTTTTCGTTTTTCGGTCGAGCTTAAGATTGACCCATACACCACTCCAAAATGCTTAATTTTTTTAAATCCATGATGGCGGCCAAAATGGCGGTGATAACATATTGAAAATCACATTTTTGAATTTCAAATGCAATCAAATATTCAAATTTAGCTGAAATGGGTTCGCAGAATTCAAATTAAATGTTAATAAGAAAATAAAAATTACAAAAAAAATGTTTCGATTATTCGAAGTCTCATACAAACTTTCGGATAATTGAAACTTCGGATAATTGAGTCTGGACTGTACTTCCCACCAATGAAAAAACGGCTAATATTCACTTTTGGCAAAAAAAAAGATATTGGCACCAGGCGGTAGAAGATGTTCCAACGCATCTTCTGAAACTTGAATAACTGAAATAGTCTTTAGATTTGGCTGCCGATTCGAAAAACCAAACGGCGAATATGCCACTCTTATGGGAAATTGCCTTGACGGAGATTTAATAATAGCCGAATTTTCAATTATGGGCAGTCTACCTCTCAGAAAAACCACTCTGAAAATAATGTTGAATTGTGAAGCTAAACTGTCAAAAACAGGATTTTCAATCTGCTGTTTTGATTTGTGGTTACAATGTATTGGTAGTGATATTTTTTCAACAGGGCATAACATTAGGAAAATCGAGGCCAGAATAGACAACAGACAGATTGTGTCTTTGAGAAGATTTGATAGAAAAGTGAATGTTTTGAACCGATTGAAATCTAAAACATAAAATACACTAGTCTATTGAATCCACAAGGTGAATCGATCCAAGTGTTTAGCCGTAAACACACATTGCAAGAACCTTAAACTCACTGTTTACTTTGATTAGAAAACTCTCTTCCACGGAACCACGGTCCCAGCAGGCCGCGGCCGATCGTTATCAGCGCCTCTAATGCCCAAGTGCACAAAAATGAGGCAAGGCAAACGTGTGCTCGCTCACTTGACGGTGAGACGGGTGACACACAACGAAATCGATTAGTCAGGTGCGATTGAATACAAAATGCCGACTGTTTTTCGACGTCGTCGTCGTCGTTTATTACACTTTGCCATTCACTTTTGGGATATTCCCCGTTCGTCCGATTATGATAATGATTGCGTGACTTTGAGGCGCGCTGACGTGGAAGGAAGCCACCACAAAAAGCCGGAAATGACTCGACTTGACACCACCAACTTATTTTTTTTAAAGAAGGCATTGGATTTTGATGCAGATTGGTCACATTTCCAATTAACGTCCAATTAAAGAAACACTGACAGCGGACATCTTGACCAATCATCGCACCGAAAAAGTCGGCGCAAACGCAATTGATGTTGTCGCTTACAGGTGGAAATCTGGCCGAAAATGAAAGTTGTCAGATTTCTTACCATTTATCGTGTCATTTTTCTTCTTCTTCTAAAACGCTACATTGCTGATAACAACGAGTACAGCACAAAGTAGGCCCATCGTGGCAAAGGTAAATATTTGAAAACGAAAAACACGACAAATTATGCGCGCGGCTTGCTTAGAGAGTTCGTCAGTATGTAAACGTGTCAAGTCGTGGCGGTCGTGTTCTAATTTATTATTCATTGATTTCACCTGCAAACGCAGCCGAACCTCCTTATCGAACGCTTATCACGCTGATTTCGAAATGTTAGAAGAAATATAAAGGAAAAAAAGACTTTCTTGTCACGATGGAATGTCGTCTTGGGAAGCATGTGCCAGTCAGTGACACATTGTTTTTGAAGGCGCATGTTATCATTATTTTTTTTATTTCAGGAAAATTGAGCTCATTTGGCAGATACAACTGATATGCTGACAAAGAGGGGTGTTGAATATTGATTGGTAGTTAAGAGGCAGTTTTTGTAAATATTGCTCGGTTTGTTCTAGAGGTCGTATCGAGGTGCTCCGATTTGGATGACACTTTCAGCGTTTGTTTGTCTATACATGAGATGAACACATGCCAAATATGAGCCCTCTATGACAAAGGGAAGTGGGGTAAAACGGGCTTTGAAGTTTGAGGTCCAAAATACATGAAAAATCTTAAAATTGCTCGCATTTCCGTAAAACTTTATCAATTCCAACTTTCTTAGATGCATTCAAAAGGACTTTTGAAGTCCTTTAAAATGTGCTATATACATTCAAGATTGGTTTGACTTTTTCTCATAGCTTTTGCAAATTACTGTTAAAAATGGATTTTTTTAAAACCTTAATATCTTTTTGCAACAGCCTCCAACACCCATACTCTTATAGGTCAAAAGTTAGGGAATTTCATGGACTATAAGCCTATGGTAATAACTTTTTGGCCAATCGCAGTTTTTCTCATAGTTTTTCGATTTTTCTATAACAAACATTTTACAACGTTAATTTATGACCTATAGGCTGCCATATCGGCACTTTTTGGTCTCAATTTCGTCATATTTGGAATCCTCGGACAATTTCACGTATGTTAGAAGTATTGGAGTTGTAAATTTGATTGAAAAAAATGCCATTTAGAATGAATTAAAATATTTTTTAACATTTTGTCGGATTAGGGGTAAAACAGATATTCGCCTACTTGATACAGCATTTGACGTATTGATCACAGAATAAACCAAATCTAACTTTTTTCAAAAATGTTTTATTTAATTATTTTTCAAAATCAAATTTACAACTCCAATACTTCTAACTTACGTGAAATTGTCCGAGGATTCCGAATATGACAAAATTGAGACCAAAAAAAGCCGATATGGCGGCCTACAGGTCAAAAACTAACGTTGTAAAATGTTTGTTATAGAAAAATCGAAAAACTATGAGAAAAACTGCGATTGGCCAAAAAGTTATTACCATAGGCTTATAGTCCATGAAATTCCCTAACTTTTGACCTATAAGAGTATGGGTGTTGGAGGCTGTTGCAAAAAGATATTAAGGTTTTAAAAAAATCCATTTTTAACAGTAATTTGCAAAAGCTATGAGAAAAAGTCAAACCAATCCTGGATGTATATAGCACATTTTAAAGGGCTTCAAAAGTCCTTTTGAATGCATCTAAGAAAGTTGGAATTGATAAAGTTTTACGGAAATGCGAGCAATTTTAAGATTTTTCATGTATTTTGGACCTCAAACTTCAAAGCCCGTTTTACCCCACTTCCCTTTGTCATAGAGGGCTCATATTTGGCATGAGTTCATCTCATGTATAGACAAACAAACGCTGAAAGTTTCATCCGAATCGGAGCACCTCGATACGACCTGTTACACATTGGTGAAAAACTCGCTCTTAAGTGTGCAGTCTGAATATTAAGAGCACTTAGGAACACTATATAATGTTTAGTGATTTAATTTATTTCAAAATGAAATTAATGATCTTGAAATTAATTTGAAAACAAAAACAACATTGAATTCAACTTGTAAAAACATCTACCATAGTCTGATAATATTTTGTCTCTGATATCGTTGACTAAAAAGTGCCCTCAGAATTGAGAGCAAGTATTTCTATACTTTGGCTCAATTCTGAGGGCAGATTTATATTCATATTAAGCATTATTGCATATTTTTAAACTTAGTCCAAATTGGCTTAAAAGAATGTTTTTCAGAGCTCAACGTCACTATTCTTTTAAACCTAATCCTGAATTGCTTCGTTCAAAAAACTGATTTGAAAGTTTGCTCAGATGCTGTTTCTTAATTTGGTCGTAAAAGGTGTAGATTGCGTGATTATTTTTTGGTGTTTTCGATTAAGTTCCTTGGCAAGCTCAACATCATTCCACGAGACCACAAACAAAAAAATGTAAAAAATATTCTTGAAAAGTTTTTGAAATTTTCAATATTGTATTAAGAGCGAGTCCACGAACAGGGCATACCCCTTTGTATGGGATGTCGTTTGGACCTCACCAATCTGCCTGAAATTTTCAGGGGTTGTTTGTACATATAAAACTAGCATCTGGCCAAACAACGGGAAGTGGGGCAAATCGGGACACAAAGTTTGAAGGTTCAAAAACGTCAAAAATCTCAAATTTTTTAAAGGTTTAAAATGCATGAAAATAAACATTTTTATGCATGATTCTATTGTAAAATTGTCTCAGGAACACGAATATGATAAAATTATCACCAGAAAATGGGATTTAAGGGGTCCCCCGAGCAAAAATTTACAACCAAAAAATTCACTAAAAGTAAAAGTGTCAATTTAATACGTTAAACTGCCTTACCCAAAGCGTTCTCATCCTCAAACGGTAGTCCCAGATGTCCCCTACAAGCTGCAAGTCGAACCGAGTTGATATCTGGATGGAACACTTTTTTATTCGAGTTTGAAAATTATGCTATTTTTTCACTTAAATGCCAATAACTCCCTTTAAATTTAACCAATTGGGATGCTCTACCCTGCATTTTGTTGCATTTTTCAAGTCCTTTCAGATGCATTTTGAATTTTGAAATTAAATTAAATTTTGCCTAAGTTACAGCCTTTTTGAGATTTTTGACGTTTTTGAACCTTTAAACTTTGTGTCCCGATTTGCCCCACTTCCCGTTGACCTAGAGTGCTCATATTTTTGACAGATGCTAGTTTTATATGTACAAACAACCCCTGAAAATTTCAGGCAGATTGGTGAGGTCGATACGAGATGGGCATGCTTTGCTCATGGACTCGCTCTTAATTCAATCGTACATTTCCAGCTAAATTTCTTTATTCCACAAAATTCCAAAAAGATTGCGAAAGAACAAATTATAATTAAATAACGATGAACAAGTTGCATTTAATGAGAGGAAAATAAGACAAAAATGTAAGGATATTTTAATGATCAATAATGTTCAACTGGTTACAATGCAATCCATGTTGAAATCAATTTTACCAAATATTTTTCTATGCAGATGTAAAAAAATTGCAGTTAATGAAGTTTTGTCAAAAAAAAAAATAAATTAAAAACTCAAATTTACCTATTGATTAATTTAGGAAAATAATAGAATTTGAGTATACTTATGTTACAGATTCTACTTTTGATGAATATGAGCTCATCCAGTTTCGTTTTGGAGATGTTCTAGCAAATTTAATTTATAAAATCTCAATTACATTGAAGTAGCTAAAACATAAATTCAACTGACCGAAATTCTTCCAAATTTTAAAATACAACTTTTTTTTTCAAGTAAATGGTTTGTGTCACGGGGTTTCATTTTGTTTCTTGAGCTACTGATAATTTTAAGACACTTGTTTTTTTCATAATTATGCTAAAGGAACACATTTTTACGTTTATTTTCAGCAATGTTCAAAGTATCGTGAAATATTATTTTTTTGTAATTGTCATGCCGCGAAATTTCTTTTTTTTTGCCGTAAAAAATCGTAAATTTCAACCAATCCAAAAATTGCCTCTTCCGATTTGCAAAAACCCTTCTTAAGACAGCAAAGCTCCTGAATGGCACTCTTTCTATTAAAATTTATTTTCCACTTAATTTTGCGATCTGGACCACACTCAACCAAAGTGCTATGGTTCAATTCTCGTTGTTTTATCTAAATTTATTTTTACAAGCCGTTTCTCAGAAACTAGTTGTCCGCTCTAAACCCCCTTCCTAAAAAAGGAAACCAGGGGAACACCATTTACATCTGAGACTCAGTTATCCGAAGGGTTGGAACTTTGAATATTCAAATTACGAACAAAAAAAAGTTTTTCGATTTTTTTATTTTGTTACTTTTAACATCAAATTCCAATTCTACGACCCCAATATTGCCAAATTTGAATGGTTGATTGCCAAGTTGATTGCCCTAAAAACTACCAAATGATAATATGATAACATCGAACAAAAGTAATATCCGAAGTGAAATTCGAGGCCTTCGGATAATCGAGTCTGGACTGTATATTATTTATTTGCGTCGAAATTCGAGGCCTTCAGATAATCGAGTCTGGACTGTATATTATTTATATTTTTTGCGTCTAATGTAGGCATAATGACACTTTGACGTCTAATATACTTTCTTAAAATCAATCGATATGAAGGAATAAATATCTAGTGGGAAATGGGTACGCAAATTTATCTCAAAAGTTATGCAAAATAATTTATCAAAGCAGTGAGAATCCAATTTGATGATTCTCACTGGAATTATGACTGAATTTTTAACCTTTCAAACGTAAGCAAAATTTCCCCTATATTAAAATAAATTTATTTGCGGAAAAGTCCTTCACGAAGTCAAGTGAAATTCGAAATATTTTACTGAAGGTTTCATGTACAAATTAATAGATGTATTTAAAAGTACATAAAATTGTACTCTTTTGTTATTTCCCCATCAAAGATTCTTCCTGCCGCGATAACACTAAATTTACATGTTTTTCAAAACAAACCACAAGCAACGAGCGACCACCACCCTTCTCGATCAATATTCGTCAATTTGACACGCAGAAAAGGTGACCGCTCCGATCAAAAAATCAGCCTGCCACACCAAAAACACCACGTCAGAGCGGCGGCCAAACAAACCGTGACAGCTAACAAGCAGGCGGCGACGACGACCGGCATCACAGTAGGCCGGACTTGAGTTGACTGACGGAAGGAGCCCGAGGAACGTGTGTGAGTTTACGGAACACGGTACAGGTGCTTCTATTGGGAGTTGTTTTCGTACGATTTCTTACTCCGTCTGATAAGGTGATAACCGCATATGAGTAAATAAATGATTTTAAAAATTGTATGTAAATTTACCGTAGGGTTTGTGGACAAGTGAAATTGTATCAACCGAAGCAAGCCGCGGAAGGAAGCCCTCGTTGAGAATCGTAACAAAGAAAGAACTTCCATCCAAGTTGGCCAAAAAGAGCGAAAAAACCCCGGCGGCTATTTACGCTCGGCACTCGTTACCCCGCCAGGCCCGGCTTTGATTCCCTTCCCGGTCGCCGGTTGCTTCGATGATGGCTCGGTAAAGTGAGTCGCGGTTAGCCGCGTCAAGTACACTCACTCACACATACGAGTTCGAGCAGCACGTGAAATGTTTTCGGGATGCTGCTGCAAGGAAAAGCAAAGCTTGCTGAGATGATGATGTTTTCTTCCGCGGAGTTGCCGCGAATTTGCCGTCGGCGACCGCAACCGCGGCTTGGTGGCGCTCCTTTCGCCCCGGACTTTTTCGGTCTCTTTTGCACGGCCTGCTGTGACGTGTCCGTCAGTCAGTTGGTCGTGTTGGTCGGTGAGATGTGTAACAGGACCATAGTTAGCGGCATTAAGTTGCCCCTGAGAGCGCGGTCGGTGGCGCGGTCAGTGACTACTTTGATGATCTCTTGGCCAATGATGGCCGATGATGATGGTCATGACGTGTTGATTTTGGGTGGTTGGTTTTACGCATTACGGACGCCGGTAGAAGATGAGAGAAGGGGGACGAAGTTAAGGTGGGCAAAAAGAAAGTATGGCGTAATCGGCGGCGTTGTCTTAGGAAGTGAACTCGGTTGACCAATACCAGCACCACCAACACTCAATGAGTAGAGGGCCGGAGGAGATAAACGGACCACGAGGATGTGGAACGAGTCGTGCGTGACGACTGCTGGCTGGCTGGCTGCTGGGTCGGATTGATTAGTGAATGGTCAATGGTGGAGGAGGAGGTGGGGGTTGTTGTGGCCCACCGGAAATAGATCAGCTGATTTCGCTAAGATGTGTGTAGGAAGATGAACACGTGTTTACGTGCGAAATGGTTGGTAGAGATAGTATCAACAGTTTATGGTCAATGAGAAGTTAGACGTCACTGTTTTGTGAAAGAACAATCCTCATAATAATGAGCTTTTTTTTTTAAATTTCTGGTTTATTTTTGTATTTGACTGATATATTGCGAGTAATTTCTCTATGATCAAATAGGTAATTTTACAGCACCAAACACTCATAAAACGTTTGCAATTGTCTATACAAAAATACTGCAGTCGAGACTCGATTATCCGAAGATTTGTATGAGATTTTTTTCGTGTTTAATATTGTCTTACGTTTAACATGAAATTTTAGTTAAATTTGAACAGTTGATTGCCTATTAAATTACAAAATGTATTTTTTTCAGTATTTCATAACCGCCATTTTGGACGCCATCTTGAATTTAAAAATTTGAAATTACTTTATAGTAGTCATACAGTAGTAGGTCAAACAATAAAAAATTAGACATTGAAAGAATTTAAACACCAATTTTTGATATATTTAAATAATAATGTATATAAAAATTTACGACCTTTTCAAATGTCAGGCTAAATTTTTGAAACTTTAAACTACTTTATCTACTTTATCTTATTTAGTATCTATCTAACAACAATTCATTTCAAATTGCAAAATACATTTTCAATTTTTGCTTATAAAAAGTATCACAAAATGCTAAATAAGTTGTGACAATCAGGCTATTTTAAATTAAAAAAAACATTCAAATTTCGGATTTGCTCAAGCATTGCGTATAATTTTGAGGAAGAGTCTCGAAGTTTTTGTTTTTTTGTAAAAGCTTCAAAATGCTCTATTTGATAAAAATAAACAATATTCAATGCATCAAATATAAATTATTACCGTTTGTAGTAGTTTTTTCAACACAGATTAAATTTTTTAACAAAAGTTATAGTTGTTTTCCTTCTGTTTTTTTTTTTAAGAAATTTTAAGGGGGTTGAATGCTTGAAATAAAATTTTACAATCGCCTTATCAAATTGTAAATGTTGATTTGTATACACATTTTTGGCGTTGAGGCCAATATTATAAATCATCACAAAATATATCGTAAAATTCACTTTGAAATGTTTAACAGGAATTTCAATCAAAAAGTTTTTAATTTCCCAAAATTTCAATTTATTTAAATCTTAGATCAATGGAACAACCATTCTTTAAAAAGTTAGACATTCGCGAGGGTTTTTTAAAAGGCTTACATTTTTTATTTATTATCTGGTCATTGCATTTTTTTTAAGTTTTTGTGTCCTAAAAAAATCCCCAAATATCAGAGAGCAACAAAATGATTGCTGAAAATTTATTTTTTATTAAATAAACCTTTTACAATTGATTGTAAACTATTCCAAATTATTGTGATGTGGACTCTCTCTGTGTCGACATTGAAGGGACCGTCAAGAGTGGGAGGTATCAAATTATAGAACGAAAAAATCAAGATGGAGCAATATTGATGTCGAGAACGTTTTTTTTTATTATTTTGAATCTAATAATGCACTTTTGAACTTTTTGCAAATTTTGATGTTTGAGACCACAGATTAAAAATAAAATAAAAAAAGAAGCCATAAATTAATTGATATTTTAGCATTTTTTAGGAGTAGCATAACTGTAATAATGTTTTAAATATTTTCAATACTTTTTGCTTAAAATTTGTTTAAATTAGACTTGAAATTTATTTTTTATTATTGAAATTGAAACTGAATAATCTTAGATAAACTATTTTTCACACAGAAATGTTTACTAGGTTCATTGATTTTGACGAACATAGAAGTTTTAAATCTTTTGCTTATTTCGCAATTTGCATGCCATTTTGCATCATTCTAGCAAAAGAACAGCACAAAACCCTATCAAAGTCAAGGTACACGATCTAATTTGCTTAGTGATTAAATTTAAATAAACCACCGGCTTCAATATCGCCTCAACACTTGAACCACTTTTTATGAATATCGAGTGCGCCGCTTTATCAGCTCAGCTTTCGTCAGAAAACCTTCTTTCGTAATGCTCACGACGCGCTTGATAAGACCAGAATGGATCCACACCTTTTTTTCTACACTTGATTATTTGTTAGACTGCTCTAATGGCAGGAAATTTCGATTAGGAAATGTGTGTTCATAATCAAGGGCACTACCGGCTTGAGGAAGAACCAATTTGAGACGTTTAATTTTCTGCGTCATTATCTTTCCGGGTTTTCCAAGAAAGAGAGAAAAAAATCGTCGATTTTTCGTCGAAATTTTAGTTAAATTTGAACAGTTGATTGCCTATTAAATTACAAAATGTATTTTTTTCAGTATTTCATAACCGCCATTTTGGACGCCATCTTGAATTTAAAAATTTGAAATTACTTTATAGTAGTCATACAGTAGTAGGTCAAACAATAAAAAATTAGACATTGAAAGAATTTAAACACCAATTTTTGATATATTTAAATAATAATGTATATAAAAATTTACGACCTTTTCAAATGTCAGGCTAAATTTTTGAAACTTTAAACTACTTTATCTACTTTATCTTATTTAGTATCTATCTAACAACAATTCATTTCAAATTGCAAAATACATTTTCAATTTTTGCTTATAAAAAGTATCACAAAATGCTAAATAAGTTGTGACAATCAGGCTATTTTAAATTAAAAAAAACATTCAAATTTCGGATTTGCTCAAGCATTGCGTATAATTTTGAGGAAGAGTCTCGAAGTTTTTGTTTTTTTGTAAAAGCTTCAAAATGCTCTATTTGATAAAAATAAACAATATTCAATGCATCAAATATAAATTATTACCGTTTGTAGTAGTTTTTTCAACACAGATTAAATTTTTTAACAAAAGTTATAGTTGTTTTCCTTCTGTTTTTTTTTTAAGAAATTTTAAGGGGGTTGAATGCTTGAAATAAAATTTTACAATCGCCTTATGAAATTGTAAATGTTGATTTGTATACACATTTTTGGCGTTGAGGCCAATATTATAAATCATCACAAAATATATCGTAAAATTCACTTTGAAATGTTTAACAGGAATTTCAATCAAAAAGTTTTTAATTTCCCAAAATTTCAATTTATTTAAATCTTAGATCAATGGAACAACCATTCTTTAAAAAGTTAGACATTCGCGAGGGTTTTTTAAAAGGCTTACATTTTTTATTTATTATCTGGTCATTGCATTTTTTTTAAGTTTTTGTGTCCTAAAAAAATCCCCAAATATCAGAGAGCAACAAAATGATTGCTGAAAATTTATTTTTTATTAAATAAACCTTTTACAATTGATTGTAAACTATTCCAAATTATTGTGATGTGGACTCTCTCTGTGTCGACATTGAAGGGACCGTCAAGAGTGGGAGGTATCAAATTATAGAACGAAAAAATCAAGATGGAGCAATATTGATGTCGAGAACGTTTTTTTTTTATTATTTTGAATCTAATAATGCACTTTTGAACTTTTTGCAAATTTTGATGTTTGAGACCACAGATTAAAAATAAAATAAAAAAAGAAGCCATAAATTAATTGATATTTTAGCATTTTTTAGGAGTAGCATAACTGTAATAATGTTTTAAATATTTTCAATACTTTTTGCTTAAAATTTGTTTAAATTAGACTTGAAATTTATTTTTTATTATTGAAATTGAAACTGAATAATCTTAGATAAACTATTTTTCACACAGAAATGTTTACTAGGTTCATTGATTTTGACGAACATAGAAGTTTTAAATCTTTTGCTTATTTCGCAATTTGCATGCCATTTTGCATCATTCTAGCAAAAGAACAGCACAAAACCCTATCAAAGTCAAGGTACACGATCTAATTTGCTTAGTGATTAAATTTAAATAAACCACCGGCTTCAATATCGCCTCAACACTTGAACCACTTTTTATGAATATCGAGTGCGCCGCTTTATCAGCTCAGCTTTCGTCAGAAAACCTTCTTTCGTAATGCTCACGACGCGCATGATAAGACCAGAATGGATCCACACCTTTTTTTCTACACTTGATTATTTGTTAGACTGGCTCTAATGGCAGGAAATTTCGATTAGGAAATGTGTGTTCATAATCAAGGGCACTACCGGCTTGAGACGTTTAATTTTCTGCGTCATTATCTTTCCGGGTTTTCCAAGAAAGAGAGAAAAAAATCGTCGATTTTGCATAAAGAATTAATAATTGGTCAATCATCCTCCGCTTCTGGTGCTGCTGCTCGCTCGGTATCATCGTCAGTGAGCCGAACTAATATCAAAATTGATAAAATTTACCCCCAAAACATTCCATTCACATTCCCGACACCGGAACACCGGAAAGAAGAGTTTCATCAATGAATGAATCACGCGTAAGAGTCTTTATCGCACAGCTTTTCAATTTTTCAAAGGTTGCTGTTCTTGTCCGATAATCCCAGTAATCGCCCATCGCAAAATCGATTAGCGTTGCACATGTTTGCTTTGATGGATGAAAGGGTGTGTTGGCTCATGGCCTACTCCAAACTCCAACTTCCTGAGATCACACAGCTGTAAGGTGTTGATAGGAAAGTGGTGCATTTTGAGCAGGGTTGAAGTTGTTTTTGAAATATTTTTTTCTTTCCTATTTTGATAAATAGAATAAAATTTAGTTTCCGTACAATTTTTGTGGAATGTATCCTTCAAGTACAACCCTGTTACTGTGATTGCAGCACCCGTAGAGTTCATTCATGAAAAAGCAACGTTCCTCACACACTTTTTTCAAGGCTCACTTTGCTCAATCTTAAAGTTCCGAACCAGAACCGCAGGCCAGCAAACAATTTTGAGTATTATTATAATAAAATTAAATATTTCTCGCATCTCTTATTACAGTGTTTAGCCCAATTTTCTCCGCTCCATTCAAGCTGCTGCTGCTGACTGGCGGAAATTCTGGGAGTTTGCTTACTTCATTCACGTTCGCTTTACTATTTTGTTGTTGTTGTTTTTTTTTTCATCTCACACCTTCCGCGGATCATCTTCTCAGCAGCTTTTTTCACCCTCCCTCTCTCACCTCTATCTCTATCTCGCTCGTCGGTTCCCAGAGTCGTTCTTTTGTGCGGTAATTGATGGTAATTTTATAATTTATAACGCTTACAGAAACTGCTGAGTGTATGTTAATTCCTCCCCGCCAAAGTCGTCGCCTTCGTCGTTGTCGTCGTCGACTCATGGCTTGCTTTGGAATGATATTTGGCGGCCTACTGCGGGTTGTTTTCGTTTTACTAATGAATGGGTTCAAGTGCGTGCTCGAGCACATCCCGCCCCCCGAAAATTGCTCATTAAAATATGAATTTATTAAAATTGAAACGGAAAAACAATATTCATGAGATTGCTTTTCATCTTCAAAAAAAAAAAAAAAAAACAAAACCTCATTCTAACCAACCTGGGCAGGTGAAGAAAGCCAATAGAACGAAAATGCTTATAAATTATATGCGTTTATTGCCTATTTATTTATCCTTTTGTTTTTTACACTCTCCTTTCTCCTTGAGCAAGCTTAGCCGGTAGTCGGGGCCGTTTGTTCCGGGATGAGTCTGGGGTTTTCTCCCGGAAGAACGCAGGAACAAGTGCACGGTGTTAATTGAATTAATTACAGAGGGCCCACTGCTGGTCTGACTTGTGGCGGTTTGGGATTAGACCCGCGTGGTGGTGGTGGCGTTTTCTGTGTTTATGGCCGTGTTTTGGCCCATCCAAGTAGCCCATTAATTTACGGTATCGATGGTGATAATTGGAGAAAGGTTCAAATTTGATGTAATTAAGAGGAAAATGATGGAATATTTATGGAAAGTATGTCATTTGTTTCGAAGATGCAGGATTGGCAATTTGAATATTTTTTTCATTTTGTGCTGTTATTTTGACTAACGATGGGTATTTATATTCATGTGTAGGTCATAAATCTCATTAACATCTAAAATATAATGGATGTCTTCATGAATTTAATGATTAAAATGCATTCCCAGTAATTTTAGTTATATATTTTTTATTGTCTTTCTACAAAGTAAGATTATTTTTGGGTCCATAATTTTTCAAACAATCTTCAAAATGTTTTGAAAATAAATTTTAAAAAACAGTTTGATAATCTGAAAACTGTTAGTGGTATATATTGATCCTTGCACTGTAACTTGGATTTGGCCCGCACTTTTCTCTCGCACTTTTGACAACAATATTTCCAAAAACTAGGCAACCAGCAGTTGTTTATTTACATTTCCAGTCGCAGTTTCCACCAAACTGGACATTCGCACTTTAAAATTGCGATTGACAGGTGAGCAACATCGGCTCGCTTTGATCGTTTTTTGAGAAAATTAAAATTTCCCAAGCCAGCTTGACAAGTCGCAATAGTGCGATCGATAGCAATAATTTAGTGCGAAGTCCAAGTTAGTGAGAATTGCGCAATATTTTTCCAAAATCTTTAAAAATTTATACACATTTATTTATACATTACAAGAGAACTGTGCAATTCTGTACAAAAATAGCTTTTTTCAAATTAAAATAATTTTTCATACAAAACTAGTATGGTAAAATGCAAAAATCTGTACTTTTTTCTGGTTGTGACAAAGTTGTAGGTATGGATAAAAACTACACCGAACAAATTATATGTACACGAATAAATATTGCTGATCTCAAAAATAACTTAAGCAATTGCGTCGTGAAACTGCTTACTTTTCATGTCATCCTCAAACGACAAAACGGCTTACTTTTCTCTACCAAAAATATATTTCCCCAATTTTTTTTTTAATTCTATTCAAGAGGGTTTTCAAAATTGCAAAAAATTGTTTATTTACAACTCGTTTCAAAATGTGTTTTTTTGCACACTTGTCGTAATTATCCAACTCAGTAAACCTCTTTGGATAAATGTTATGCTGAAAAAACTTTCTTTTTACATCTTGTTGCATAAACTACTTTTTGTCACAGAAACTTGATTTCTTAAATCCTGTATTTTTTCATATGTTTTAGAGGACATAAAAATGCCATCTTTCGAGAAAATTCCAGAATGAGCAATTCCATGTCAAATAGGGAATCGATTGTACTCGACCCTCTCCGATTTCAATGAAACTTTGTAGATATGTTATCCTAGGCATATATAAGCCATTTTTGTGTATATGGAGCCAGTAATACTCGATAATGACATTTGAAAAGGGCGTAAGTGTTTTCAATATTTTTGTAGTCTGTCATATACTGCCCATGTTCGCATGAATGTCCCATATGCAAAAACAGCAAGCTGAGATAAACGCATTTGAAGTTTGTCCCATACATAAGGCTACGTGTTAAGTTTTCGCGAAAAAACTGGATTTCCTCCTAATTTCTAGAACAAAGTACTGGATGTTATAGGCTCTTTTGAAAGAGCACACGATTTTGAACCAAACTGCATCAATAACTCGAAATCGATGAAAATGCATATGGGACATTTATGCGATCAGGGGCAGTATAGAAATTGCCAAAAACCATCAAAAAACCTATTTTTTCAACATTTTTATTTCTAAAACCGCTGTAACTTCACAAGGATTGGACTAAGGACAATGGTCAATATGGAGACTTTTATGTAAAATTGTCTGGAGAATCGATTCCCGTATTCGGTTTTTGAAAATTTTGACGTTTAGAGCACCTCTAAAAAAACAGTTTCAGTAAATGTTTTTTTGTATTTTTTAAGGTGAGTTGCTCCATCCTGCATTTTTCGTGAGTCTTTTTGTGACATCTTAGGCTATTTTCACAAAAATTTTGAGCGAAAAAAAATCGTGGGCTCATCTTCAAATTTGATCTTAAAAATCAAAAAATCTCATAAAAGTGGAGTGTTTTTTTTTTCAATGTATTTTTTTTCGGAAAGCCCGTCAAATTTCCTACAAGTTTGTCTTTGACCACTTTTTGATACGATGCAACGGCTTCGAGATACAGCAATGTTTAAATTACGAAATACAAAAATATTGAAAACACTTCCGCCCTTTTCAAATGTCATTATCGAGTGTTACTGGCTCCATATACACAAAAATGGCTTATATATGCCTAGGATAACATGTCTACAAAGTTTCATTGAAATCGGAGAGGGTCGAGAAAAAAGTACCTACAAAATTCCTGTTTTGACTAAATTTTAAATTTCAGGTCCAACATTCTAAATTTCTAGCAAAAACATATGACAAAATGCTTTACATATTATTACTGCTTAAGAAAATATTTTTTTCACGATTACAATGAAATGTTTCTTTAAATTGTGTTAATTTCACTTTTTATGAAGAAAATAGAAAGAAGATCCATTAAAATATTCTAAATAACTCAGCCATTCTTTCTCTCATTTTCAGACATAAAAACTTGAACAAGTTATTCGCGAAAAATCAGTGAAACCATGTGAAATTAGTGCAAAGTTAAAAATTCGAAGAAGAACACCATCGCACACTGGTACTCAACTGGTGCCGATTATGCCGCTTTTGGTCGTCCAGCGGAGTGCGCATGGAGTGGCATTAGACCACCAATTCAATCACTGCTTTTATCAGAAGCCATCAAAAGTGAGCCCGCCGCCGCCTACTAGGACGACGCCGACCAAGACTGCGACTGCGACAGGCCACGTCCAATTTACCAAAATAGAAGAACCATTATCAGCCGTGGATCAGCAGGCGCTGGATTTCACCATGTCCAAATTTAAAGCCAGCTCCGCTGCCTCGACCGCGGCCACCCGCCATCCGCTGTATCGGCAGTTTTACGGGGCCGGTGCCGGAGGTGGGGGAGGACCGGATGAGTCGCCACCGTACGAGAAGAACCACGAGGAACAAGGTAATTGTCAGAGACGAATTCGATTGGCTATCGCAGATAGCGAGCTGTCAAAACAAGATCATCATCATCCACTGTGTCAGAGACTGAGATTCTGCTCGGCAAAGTGGAAAAAGTCATCCCACAGTGCCTCGTACCCATTAAGGGGATAGAGGCACACACACATATCTATTAAGGTGAAAGGTACCACCGAGCAAAACCATAAACTCCTTATAAATCATCATTAAGTCAATCAAATAATCGTTCTAAAATCGTCCCCTATGCTCTAGAACTTCCTCCGTCAAGAGTGAAGAGTGAAAATAAAGGCCCGAGATTTGTTTTGCTCAAGGGGCAACCCTTTCAAGAGATTCCGGCACCTTTTCTTCCTCATTCCTCCTTCAAGAAGGGCGAACTTCTCGAGGGGACGATCCCTTTTGTCGCGTGCGGCGGTTGTCATCGGGTTTCGCTCGAGATGTAGAGGCGTGTGTGACAGGACATAAAAAACAACCCCCAAGCCATGTCGGGAGAACATAAGTGTTTTCCACAAGGAAGGGTTTGCGCCATATAAAAGGGGTAAATCTATGATTTATTCAGCAAATTCCTTGCGAACGTTCAGTCACGAAGGGAGAAATTGTTTATTTTATTCAATTGTAAATTGAGGCAATTTTTGGGAAATTTGAGCCTGCTAGGTGGATCAGTTTATATTAGCTTGTAATACACTGGAAAAAAGCATGTCGCTCAAGTAGGCGACGGGGTGATCAAACGGGTGCAAGTTGGTTGTTGAAAGGGGAGCCTACTGCGACCAAGATAAACGTTATTTGATTTGGTGCAAAGTCAACCGGAATTGAAAATTTGTTCCGTCGTCAAGCTTGTACGCAATTTTGTGGTCGGGAAAGCTGGTGGGGTGCATAAATTATGCGGTTTAGATTCGCGGTTTTTTGTTGAGTGTGGGAATTTCTGTGAATCAATATGAAAATCAACAGTTTTAGAAATTTTGAGTTTTTCAATGGCAAATTTTTTCTTATAAAAAACAAAATTATTTTTCAAAATGCTTATCACTGAAACCTTAAACTTTTCGCTCAGTTGGCCCACTCAGAGTTGCGTGCAGCCTGCTACGATTTGCATGCTCAGCTGCAAGTTCTGTTCTGTGGTGTGCAGTCAGAGGCAGACGTAATTAAAATATCGTTAGATATATCAACAGAAGGAGCGCTCCTTGGGGCAAGGTTTTTCGTCAAGTTGCTTTAAAATAAAATAACAATAAAAAAGAGCACTACTGCTGCTGCTGTCGAAGAAACCTTGGAGAACGCCAAGGAAAACATGGAAATCGTCATGCAAAATCATGCTAATTAGCTCTCATTACATTTTGCAAATATTTTCGCTGCAAAAAAACAGAAGGCATAATGCTCCGCAGCAGGTTCTTCCCCGTCTCTCTCTCCCTCAAGGCAGCGCCTAGTTAAACATTCATAACTGGGCCGAACAGTGTCAGTGGAACGATTTATATATGTGAATAAAAAGTTGTAAAATTAATTTTTTGCTCTGCACACTGCACACGGTTGATGGTGTTGCAACGCGTGCAGCAAATCGTCAACTGCGCCCATGGACTTATCAGTCAGTCAGTCAGAGCCTACTAGACTGCGCTGGCGGCTAAGCAAACAAATAATTAGTCGGACTTGAACCACCATTGCTCATCAAAGAGTGCCAATTAGGCAGAGAAGCTGAGCTCGGATGGCAGCGCCTACTGGCGGTCGTGCCGCAAGGTAACAATTTGCATAGCATTTAAACAAGGTAACCAGGCCTACTAAGGTGCTGCTGCTATTTTAGATTTAGACAAGTCTGACGGACGTGTTTATTTCGAGAAATGTTTCAGAATTTCAATTTGTTTCCCCTTCTCAACGCCGCTGTTCTGCGGCGTTACTTTGCATGTCGTTATTGGGCTCAGCCGGACCGTGGACACTCTGTGAGGGGCCGTTGAAGATGATAATTATAGCTGGCACCCCCTTCGCCCTTCCTCAAAAAGGCTGGAATTGCTGATAATGATCTCGTGATGTCGCATAATTACCACCAACAACTGCGGCGCGCGAGGAACGTCTCATTTTTTTCCTACTATAAAACACAATATACTTGAGGTGTACAATGTTCAAGCTTTTTTTATTCCCTTCTCTCGTTTTCAAAAAATGTAATAATAAAAAAATATACGCACAGAGACCACCGGGGCCGGAGATCGTGTGGTTTGATCGTGTCTCCCCCCGAAAATTCAAATGAGAGCTTGTCTGACCAGGCCCCGCAGTTTGTAGGAATTGAAGAAGACAACACGACAGCCATACAAAAATTTGGTGGCGCTCGCGAACGCGCGGCACAAACTGTAATTAACACCCCATGATCATTTACGAGGATCCGGCGCAAGAGCACTGTAATTAGTAGGCTGGTTTCGTATAATCAGACGAATGCTGGTGACAAGTAGGCTTGTTGTTTTTTGTTTTGGGTTCGATGAGGATCGAAGTGGTTCATACCACCATGTTTAAAAACAAATGTTTAAATATTTTAACAAAATAAGTTATTGAATAGTAACACTTATCGTGTTTTTTAAACTTAAAATAGTAAACTTTCTCAATAATTCATTTTCTATTTCAATCTAAAATTTAAACACATCATAATTCTAAATAATTCTAAAGCCGTTCCTGAAATTTGTCTTTAATTAAAGGATGTTAAAAATAATTTTAAAGTCCACTCATTGGATGTCAACACCAAGGGGACCATCGAGGAAGAGAAGCATCAGTTTACAAAACCATGCAAAGTAAAGTCTCGATTGAGATTTTTTTTGTCTGATACCCAACTATCAGAGAGAATCATGGCACTCCCTTAAAAACTCTGTTTTGCATAGAAATAGGTCAGCCAAAATATTGACAATCGGAAAGTTTTGAAATCAAAGGGAACTTTAAGGAAGGGAATCATCGATAAATGGATCAATATTGAGATAATGAAGATCGAAAACCAGAGAGTCGACTGAACATTTTTTTTAGATTTCGGCCATCCAATTTTTTGCATTTATTTATCAGGTTGAAGGCATTTTGCATCATTTCTTTGTCCATATTATTTCCAAACAAATTTGACAGCAGTCCATGCAAAAATAATATGTGAAAATTCAAAAATCTTAATTTTTTGAAGGAATTTATTGATCGATTTGTTGTCTTTGGCAAGGTTGTAGGTATGGATGAGGACTTCACAAAAAAAAAAAAAACAAAAATAAAATGAAATACGATTTTTCTGATGATATTTTTCTAGTTTTATAAATCAATTTTTTGTCTCTATAAATTGATTTACAAAACAATACATTTTTAATTCTATTTATATTCTTATCGGAGCATAAAATTACATCTTTTCTGAAAATTCCAGAAAAGGCAAAAAATCTTTAAATAATGATTTAAAAAAAAATCAAAAAATAAGTCCAGACTGTTTGATTGAAGTTTCTAAACCAAAACTTGAGTGTTTTTTTGATAAAGTGCACCATTTTAAAGTTATAGCCATTTTTAGTCAATATTTTAGATGGGACAAATATTTAATATTAAACCGGTTCAACATTTCAGTTTCCAAAATTTTCATTTTTTTTTTTCGTAGAGATCAAAATGTAGGGAATTCTACTCTATTTTTTTCCTGAAATGGACAAACTTGGGTTATGGGACATTCCAGGTCATCTGAGTACACTTTTGGACTCGACCTTCACCGATTTGGACCAAACTTGGAGGGAACTTTCATCTATCGATAGTGAACATAAATCCCAAGATTTAACCATCCTTTTATTTTTGGCACCGCCCTCATTTTTGACGATTTTCTAAAAAACTGTATCTTTTATTATAATCATAACTTTGCAACTGTTTGAGCAAAAACTTTCTACAGGTTGCATTTTATAGAAAATTGTCCAAGGAATTCAATAAAAATAAGATTTTCACGCCTTAATGCTCCCTAATATTAAATTTAAACGTTTTGAGTATTTAAATTCAGTTTTGACCAATTCCTTATATTTTTTTTTTATTTTATTACCATCGTGTTCCCCGGACAATTTTACATAATAATTAATGTAGACCTCAAACTAAAATGATCTATTGGCGAGACACAACGATTTTACTGAAAAAAGTTTTGATTTCGCTCTATCCTATGAATGCAAATCCGAAATAAGTTTCTCAAATATGTATAAAAACCGAACTATGCGGGATTCATCGCTTTTTGTTGAAAAGTACACTATGTTCTTCGTGTGCTGCACAAAATCAAACTTTTTTCAATAAAATCACCGCTTCTCGCTAAAAGTTCATTTTAGTTTGAGGTCTACATTGATTATTATGTAAAATTGTCCGGGGAACACGATGGTGATATAATAAAAAAAAATAAAAATATAGGAAATTGGTCAAAACAGAATTTTAATATTTAAAACGTTGGAAGTTGATAATTTAAGATCATGTTTCAACAAAGAATGTTTGATGTAATTTTTCCTTCAATTGATATTTTTTTCTTAAGAAATAATCAACAAGAATCTACAGTATCGATAAAAAGATTGCCAATCGTTTTTGGATGGTATTAAGAAGTTTGCCATTTGTGAAACAGAAAATTTTAAAAATAGATAAATATTTTAGGAGTGTATTTTTTAAATCTTCTTCATGAAGTCAAGTATAAGCTCATGATTAGAAATCCGCATATCATTTTTATTATAACTGGTGAAAAAATCATGTAATAAGTTGGAAATGTAAAAAAACATTAGGATTTACTATAAACAGTAAATTTAAAGAGAATGCATTCAAAATATGTCTTTTATAACAATTTATCTACAGAATTTTAAAATTAAAATGACATATTGTGCTTCGAATCTCGGACACTGATAAAAGCTGATTCGAAATCTGGACACTAGTTTTTGCTTATGAATCGCACAAATTTGGACTAAAATTTTAATGATTGGTATTCCGTAGGTCTCAAAGAAGCTTTAAACATCAAAAAATCTATATTTTGTACAACAATTTGCTAGGATTCAAGGAACCTGAACTTTTTGGTTTGCTTTCCAGTTGCTTAGGACGCCCATGAATTTTTTCACAGTTGTGGTAAACTCATATTTTATTTTTATTTAATTGTTTTGATCTCCAAATAAGTATGAAATAAAAGTTGATGTAAAAATTTATCAAATAGGACAGTTTTGACAGTTATTATGCGAACTTACTTATATTTGTTTCGAAACGTCCGGGAATTCGAAGCATGACGTTACCGGAGCATGTAATTTGATTTGTAGTTCTTTTCTAATTTAATTTAATTTAGATTGAATTTTCAAGATTTTTTTCATATGTTGGCTCGAAGCTCGAACAAGGTTGGTACTACGTATGGAATGTTTCTTTTTTAAGAGTCTTGGATGTTTCTACATGTACTGCAGGTTGGGAACAACGAAAAAAAAATACCAATTGGATTACAAACCATGCTTAAACATTCATGCATCATTAAAAATATACAAAAATCATACCAACCCAAATTTCTTTCACATTCCAACTTCAGTTCATTCCCAAAATCGTCCACTTTGCTCCTCATTTCCTCCAATTCGTCACATTTATGAATGAACGCCGTCTCGCTCTCAAGCAACCTGAACTCCTCTAGAAATTACACCTAGTTGCCTTTGGTTCCCGACGATTGACGAACCTGCCAGTCAGTCAGTCAGTCAGTATCGCCATCAAAGCAAGCCAGGCCAGGAAGTTCAAAATTATCCATAATTACCGCCAACAATGAACGTTAACACCGTTTCGCTCGATCTCTGCGCTCTGCGAGCCATCATCGAAGGTGGCGGTTGTCCCGCAGCAGTCTCAGCAGCCTTCTTGGATCTTTTCCATATATTCAAATAATCGAACCTCGCCGGAATATTATTCATCTCTCAGGGGCGATTATATCATTTTTGAGCCATCACCATCTCGGTTCCGCTTGTTAGATCGCGAGCGCGAGCGTCTTTTGTCCAAACTCATCATCCGAAAAAAGCTCGAGGATCAGAGCGGATCACCGAGAGCGGTAATTTCCTAGAAGATGATGATGATGTTGATCGCTTGGGATGGAGTTAATTTTAAAATTTGAATTTTTAAACGAATTATGGTGTGCTTCTGTGAACCGGACAGAAAATTAGGGCTACTTGGATGGAGGGTGGGGAGTGGGGGAAAAGCGGAAATTAGCGTTCAGCCCGTCAAAACAGAGCAACGTACCCGTCCATCATAGTAGGCGCCCATATGTGTAACGGGGCAATCACGAACGGGGGCTACTCTGACCACAATTAGACGCTAGAAATGGCTCACTTTTTGGCGGTCAGTCCAAAATGTATGTAAGAAAGTCCCAACTATGAAGAAGGAAGGAAAAAATTGCGATATCAATCTGGATTTCCATACACACTAATTAGTATGGTTCCAATTAGACCACGGAGGGAAATCTTCCGCCGTACTTATTTAAGTTTGACATGACAGTTGCCTTTCAGAGAGGCCCCTTCGCGATATCCATCTTAATATTTAATTTTGGGCTTCGCGTTGCGTGGCGAGAGACCTGCTATTCAAATTAACAATTTGACGATTCCCTTGGCCGCGCCACCACGGAGGTACGTAATAATTTAAATTTCCCAAAATATGAGCTTCACACTCAGGAGGCCGCGACGTGAAGACGCGCGCGGCGAGTGGCCACACCTGAGTGACCCTTTTGCAGGTGGGGGTGCTGCTACACCCTATTGTTATAATTGTACACCACCTCGCCTCCTTTGATGTCACTGTGTCGAAAGTTTTGTACCAGTTTTCATAAAAAGGTGGAATTTATTGGGGGCTATAATTGTAAATCTTGTCCGCAAACAAGTTAATTTGGGTAACCATTAGGGTGCCCAGAATATGGGACTTTTTTTCAAAACCTCGCTCCACAAGCTGAATATTGTTCCTTGACCTATTTTAGGACTCTGGGCCAAATATAAGCAAAAATCGGTCATAATTTACCAATTGATACTCGGAGGTGAAGTTTGTATGGGAAAAATCGAAAAAATGTATGGAAAACCCAAGATTCTTACGGTTTGGTCTGCACGGTGCGCTACTTCCATCCAAATATTCCCAAAAGTGAGATTTTTATTGAAAATTTAATGCTCTACAACTTTGTAGAACACACCAAAGCTGTAAAACTCGATCCTGAAAAGTTATTAGCGATTTAAAAAAAGTCATTTTTGTATGAAAAACATTTTTTTCGCGAACTTTAGGCTCTGGTATCAATGGGTTAATCTCATCCAATTTCGCTCAAAATTTACACAGATGCTTAAAATAACCCAAAAAACTGTTTTTCGCTTGTGGAGCAGGGGGTCATTTTTTCTGGGCACCCTAGTAACCATTTGAATCCGTGCATGCGTTTGTAATTTATTATCTTTGGAATTAAGTTTTTGAATAAGAAAATTTTAGAAATTTGCTTGTTTTTTGCTTTCTTTTTTGTAATTTTCAAAACTTTTTAAAATAATTCATCGATAACTCACATCTCGATCTAAGCAAGCCTCAAACAACCCAACCTGAGAACCAACGACGACGTCAACTCGTCTGGTTGGCCGGGCGCCTCTCCGTTTTCCAAAGGCTACTGCCACCGTTGACCAACCTCGCAACCCGAGCCCGGCTATCTCTGCTGTAGAGTTTCCCAGAGACTACTGCGATGCGGTCACAAAGTTGGAGCGGCGGCGAGCGCGGTGTGACAAATTTTATGTGTTTTTAAAAACGACAATGATAAACGCGCGGGAAGTGAGAAAATAGGAATAAAAATTGTCAAATAGTACAAGCAATTATTTTTTATGTGTCACAGTTGTTTATCTCCGGGTTCGGGCTTTTTGTGCGGCGGCAGCAGAGTGCGTTTTTTGTGTTTCTTTTTCCGAAAAGACACACAATTTATCGCACTCTTGTGAGCGCTAAGGTCAAACGGCGGCGGTGACCGGCCGGGAAGGTCGAAAATTGGCGGTGACCAAGCAAAAAAAAAATACTCGTTTTGAGGCGGAATCAGTGAAAATTGATCTACGATTGAACTTTTTTGCTTTTATTAGCTTTGATCAATCGCTACAATTTTGCTTAAAAAACTGGATTTAAAATTTGACTTGTGGCTAATTTTAAAGTTTTTTAAGCTTTCTTCGGCATGATTTCCTACCATTTTCTCTATGAGACTTGAAAAGTTAGATAACTCGTTTCTGAAATACAGCCTCACAAAGAATTTAGATCGACGAAAATTAGTTTTGAGTGTCACCTAAGCAGCCAGTAATTTTCAACTGGCAATTTCTCGTAAAATATTGATTCGATTTTAAATGCTAAAGAATGAATCCTTTGTGAAATTTTCTGAACTTTTCGATTTACTCTAACACACCAAATTAATTGACTCGGAGCGTTTGATACGGTATGTCCACGCGGGACTGGGCCATTCGGCAGAAAATTATTCGGCAGAATGACATTCGGCGGAAAGCCGAACGGCAGAAAAACAATCGGCGGAATGGGTCATTCGGCAGAAAAGGTCATTCGGCAGAAAATACATTTGGCAGAAAAGCTTGTTCGGCAGAAAATCAATTGGCAGAATGTCATTAGGCGGAATGGTACAAACGGCAGAATAACTCGTTAGGCCGAATAAGTCGTTTGGCAGAATGTCGTTGAGCGGAATAGTACGAAAGGCAGAAAAGATCATTGAGCCGAATAAGGGCATCTCCACCGCAGGGACCTAATTGCGTTGCAAAGCTAATTTGGCACCCGCGTCAAGCCCACCGCGGTACTTGTGCGAGAGCTAATTTAGGTTCGAGTTCATCCGTGTTCATCCGAATCTAAACAAAACTCAGGTTAGCTCCGGGATCTACCGGGAGCAAATCGTCTGACGGATGGTTTTTTCAAGCAAAACAATGTAATTAGGCCAATGTGAGTTTGTAAACAAAGAGTTTATCCTGCTCACGTCAGTAAATGTTTACATTAGGAGTGATGATTGATTTTTCGATTTCAATTCTTCGAGTTTGGAGATATTTTCCCTCCTGTGCTGCAAGTTTACGCATGAAAAATGACTTTTGGCCACCTTTTGGCAATCTAGGGTGATGCAGTTTAGTTTTTGAGGTCAGATTGGGGCTGTGTTTGATTAATTTTGGTCAACGCATTGTCGATCAACTGCTGGACATCACAGAAAAAAAAATGATGGTAATATTCATCAGGAAATGGTGACAGATTTTGTGGCAAAATAAATGATTAATTTTACCCCAGAAAATGATGAATTTTCATCAGTTTTTGATGAATATTCATCAGGTTCACATTTTTACACATTTTTTATGTAATATTACACAAATAAAGAGGTAATATTCAACCTACCAAATTTTCAACATTCCAAAATTCAACTTTTTTTTTCTGTGATGCAAGAGACAAGTCATTGGTATTGAATAAAAAGCAAAATTCAAGCAAAACATTTTAAATAAGCCAATACGGATTCGAAAACATGCAATCCTGATCTTAAATTCTAAAATTCTAAAATTCTAAAATTCTAAAATTCTAAAATTTTAAATTCTTAAATTCTAAAATTCTAAAATTTCTAAAATTCTAAAATTCTTAATACTAAAAATTTTAAATTCTAAAATTCTTAAATTCTTAAATTCTTAAATTCTTAAATTCTTAAATTCTTAAATTCTTAAATTCTTAAATTCTTAAATTCTTAAATTCTTAAATTCTTAAATTCTTAAATTCTTAAATTCTTAAATTCTTAAATTCTTAAATTCTTAAATTCTTAAATTCTTAAATTCCTAAATTCTTAAATTCTTAAATTCTTAAATTCTTAAATTCTTAAATTCTTAAATTCTTAAATTCTTAAATTCTTAAATTCTTAAATTCTTAAATTCTTAAATTCTTAAATTCTTAAATTCTTAAATTCTTAAATTCTTAAATTCTTAAATTCTTAAATTCTTAAATTCTTAAATTCTTAAATTCTTAAATTCTTAAATTCTTAAATTCTTAAATTCTTAAATTCTTAAATTCTTAAATTCTTAAATTCTTAAATTCTTAAATTCTTAAATTCTTAAATTCTTAAATTCTTAAATTCTTAAATTCTTAAATTCTTAAATTCTTAAATTCTTAAATTCTTAAATTCTTAAATTCTTAAATTCTTAAATTCTTAAATTCTTAAATTCTTAAATTCTTAAATTCTTAAATTCTTAAATTCTTAAATTCTTAAATTCTTAAATTCTTAAATTCTTAAATTCTTAAATTCTTAAATTCTTAAATTCTTAAATTCTTAAATTCTTAAATTCTTAAATTCTTAAATTCTTAAATTCTTAAATTCTTAAATTCTTAAATTCTTAAATTCTTAAATTCTTAAATTCTTAAATTCTTAAATTCTTAAATTCTTAAATTCTTAAATTCTTAAATTCTTAAATTCTTAAATTCTTAAATTCTTAAATTCTTAAATTCTTAAATTCTTAAATTCTTAAATTCTTAAATTCTTAAATTCTTAAATTCTTAAATTCTTAAATTCTTAAATTCTTAAATTCTTAAATTCTTAAATTCTTAAATTCTTAAATTCTTAAATTCTTAAATTCTTAAATTCTTAAATTCTTAAATTCTTAAATTCTTAAATTCTTAAATTCTTAAATTCTTAAATTCTTAAATTCTTAAATTCTTAAATTCTTAAATTCTTAAATTCTTAAATTCTTAAATTCTTAAATTCTTAAATTCTTAAATTCTTAAATTCTTAAATTCTTAAATTCTTAAATTCTTAAATTCTTAAATTCTTAAATTCTTAAATTCTTAAATTCTTAAATTCTTAAATTCTTAAATTCTTAAATTCTTAAATTCTTAAATTCTTAAATTCTTAAATTCTTAAATTCTTAAATTCTTAAATTCTTAAATTCTTAAATTCTTAAATTCTTAAATTCTTAAATTCTTAAATTCTTAAATTCTTAAATTCTTAAATTCTTAAATTCTTAAATTCTTAAATTCTTAAATTCTTAAATTCTTAAATTCTTAAATTCTTAAATTCTTAAATTCTTAAATTCTTAAATTCTTAAATTCTTAAATTCTTAAATTCTTAAATTCTTAAATTCTTAAATTCTTAAATTCTTAAATTCTTAAATTCTTAAATTCTTAAATTCTTAAATTCTTAAATTCTTAAATTCTTAAATTCTTAAATTCTTAAATTCTTAAATTCTTAAATTCTTAAATTCTTAAATTCTTAAATTCTTAAATTCTTAAATTCTTAAATTCTTAAATTCTTAAATTCTTAAATTCTTAAATTCTTAAATTCTTAAATTCTTAAATTCTTAAATTCTTAAATTCTTAAATTCTTAAATTCTTAAATTCTTAAATTCTTAAATTCTTAAATTCTTAAATTCTTAAATTCTTAAATTCTTAAATTCTTAAATTCTTAAATTCTTAAATTCTTAAATTCTTAAATTCTTAAATTCTTAAATTCTTAAATTCTTAAATTCTTAAATTCTTAAATTCTTAAATTCTTAAATTCTTAAATTCTTAAATTCTTAAATTCCTTAAATTCTTAAATTCTTAAATTCTTAAATTCTTAAATTCTTAAATTCTTAAATTCTTAAATTCTTAAATTCTTAAATTCTTAAATTCTTAAATTCTTAAATTCTTAAATTCTTAAATTCTTAAATTCTTAAATTCCTAATTTCTTAAATTCTTAAATTCTTAAATTCTTAAATTCTTAAATTCCTAAATTCTTAAATTCTTAAATTCTTGGATCTTAAATTCTTAAAATTCTTAAATTCTTAAATTCTTAAATTCTTAAATTCTTAAATTCTTAAATTCTTAAATTCTTAAATTCTTAAATTCTTAAATTCTTAAATTCTTAAATTCTTAAATTCTTAAATTCTTAAATTCTTAAATTCTTAAATTCTTAAATTCTTAAATTCTTAAATTCTTAAATTCTTAAATTCTTAAATTCTTAAATTCTTAAATTCTTAAATTCTTAAATTCTTAAATTCTTAAATTCTTAAATTCTTAAATTCTTAAATTCTTAAATTCTTAAATTCTTAAATTCTTAAATTCTTAAATTCTTAAATTCTTAAATTCTTAAATTCTTAAATTCTTAAATTCTTAAATTCTTAAATTCTTAAATTCTTAAATTCTTAAATTCTTAAATTCTTAAATTCTTAAATTCTTAAATTCTTAAATTCTTAAATTCTTAAATTCTTAAATTCTTAAATTCTTAAATTCTTAAATTCTTAAATTCTTAAATTCTTAAATTCTTAAATTCTTAAATTCTTAAATTCTTAAATTCTTAAATTCTTAAATTCTTAAATTCTTAAATTCTTAAATTCTTAAATTCTTAAATTCTTAAATTCTTAAATTCTTAAATTCTTAAATTCTTAAATTCTTAAATTCTTAAATTCTTAAATTCTTAAATTCTTAAATTCTTAAATTCTTAAATTCTTAAATTCTTAAATTCTTAAATTCTTAAATTCCCAGATTTTTAAATTCTTAATTTCTTAAATTTTCAAATTCCTGATTTTGAATTCAATTTTTTTGTATTTTTGATAAAAATAGTGTTTTTTCGTAAATTTTTATTTTCGAATTTCTTAATTTCAGAGTTTTAAGCTTTTGGAATTTCGACTTGTAATTTCTGTTTTTTTTTTTATAAATTGTTGAGCTCTTGAATTTATAAATACTTTAATATTAAAATTATTATTCAATTCTGCATATTTTTAATTTTGAATTTCCAAATTTAAGATTTTTTATTATTGAGTTTTTCAGTCAGAAAATAGATATTTGTATGATAATTGTCAAGTTTTTTTTCACTCTGGTTTACTTCATTTCGATCCCATCCGTGTGGATCAATTGGACAGCGCACTGGACTCACAATCCAGAGGTTGCTGGTTGGTACTACCAATAGTGGCCGACATGTCTGCCGACAGCTATAAAGACAACTTCTTTTTTTACTCTATTCGACCATAAAACTATATCTGTCCTTTTAATTTCAAAATTCTGCATTTTGAGATTCGGCGGGGATTTTCAATATTATTATATCGTATACAAGATTATCAATACGTTTGTGATTTTCAGTCGCATACAAAAAGGAAAATTCCTATTCTTCGATTCATATTGCAAACAACCACCGTGCGAAGAAACGTCAAACGCCACTTTTCGTTTTTGTTGCTTTTTAGTTGCGTACCGCTTAAGAAAAATCTTTTCGTTGCCCTTTCCCTGGCCATTTTTTATATGGAGTTTTGCGTTCCTTCCAATCTGCGTATCAGCCTTTACGGTACTACTATTCAAAATATTTTTAATTCAAATGAAAAAAAATAATAATTAAAAATGTATTCGTATTTTTATTTTACTCCCTACCCTATATTTAAATTTTAAAAAATAATTTAAAAATGTTCAAATCGGTTAAGTTATTTTTAAATTTTGAACATTCATGTTTTAAACATAGGTGGCTGATTATTTTTTATTTAAAAAATACCAAAATAAATATAAATTCCACAATTTTTCAATTTAATAAAGTCGTTTTGAACCAAATAACTCATTTCTTTAATATTTATTAAAATTTGATAATAAAAATAAATGCATCTTCAACCAAAACGAATACAAATTATTCTAAAAATCGCTGAAAAAATTAGCCACCGGCAGCTCGGGGACTTCTCGAGCACCTATCTTGGCTACTCGACGGATCCCCGATGAACTTTTTCTTCGCTGAATGAACTCGAAGGCTAATTTAGCTTTAGCTTTGCTACCCGCGGTGCGAATGTTGGGGTGCAAACATGTCGCAAGCAAATCGGATGAACTCTTTTAAAAATTTGAAAATGATATTTTATAGATGTAAGCAAACAATTAGAACATATAATGCAATTGGAAGCATGCTCTATCATGATAAAATGTATTTTTATTGATTTCGATCAACAAAACGGCTAGAATTTGAAAATGAATAAATTAGATCCCCGCGGTGGGCTTGATTCAGTAGCCAAATTAGCTCCCAGCGGTGCGGAAACGTGTATTAGCTACGGAGCAAAGCTAAAACTGGGGATCCAACCGATAGGTTTGCCACGCAATTAGATCTCTGCGGTGGAGATGCCCTAAGTCGTTTAGCAGAAAACCATTCGGCAGAATCTATGTTTAGTAGAAAAATAATATAAAAATAATAATCAAATTAAAAAAAAACCGTTTACGAAACTTTCATGCAAGTTTCAACCGTTTGTCTTGTTTTTTTTTTTTGTGCTGCAAACACACTAACTGACAAACTCACTTCGCTGAGTTTGTTTTCGCACTTTTGCCTATAAATTTTAAGTTCGCTATGATAACCAAAAAAAGTGTAATCGTAGTTGAACAAAAAAAATCAGTATGGGAAAGTGTGAAAACGAACACACCAATGTGCGTTTTTCAATTACAGTGAAAGCAATTCAGTCCAGCTGAGCGTTGTCAAAACAAAACATTATTTAGTTCCGTTTTCGAAAGTTTTCCAAATCTCTGCCCCTTCGGAAGTTCCTGTTGGCTCCCTTTCTTCATCCGGGTTTCCTGCAGGAAGTCATAATCTGTAGAAGATGATCACAGCTCGTCAGGGCATCTCAATTATTGCAAGTAATTTTAAGGTATGTTTAAAGAAACAATCCTAATCTGTTATTATTTTTTGGCAGGTGGTGCCGAAAAGAAATTTGGGAACGTCTGTCCTAGATGTTGATAGTGAACACAGGTCAACACTATTCGTCTGCACAGTTCCTCATTTGCAGAGGCGAATCTCATGGCCATGTGTCTGCAGAAGTCGCTCTCGAATCTTAGCCTGGCAAGAGGGAATCAAGTCTGAAACTCCTCCAACAACAACACCTCCACCGGCAAAAGTTTTACGGTCGCGGCGCTTAAGTCTACGGTCAACAAAATGGTTCCTACGTCGTCCTCGTCCAACCCGCTGGCGGTCATCATTGGTGACGGTGAACGTCATCAAGACTACGAACAACCTAATCAGTGAGCTGGCCGGTTGAATCGGTAGATCTGCATCCACGGCCACGACCGCAACCAGTACGGGCACGAGCAGTGCCGCGAGCCAGAGCAGAAGTATTCCGGTGGAAGTAGCAGTAGAAACTCGTGAAATAGTACCGCAAGTAGCATCTCGGTCAAAAGCAGCTCAAACTCGAGCTTGAGTGGCGGAGGTGAATACAGCACCACAACAACGACCAGTAGAAAAAACAGAACTGGTCCGGCAGTACCGATTTAAGCAGTTATTACGGTGGCCACGGCTGGTGGAAATATAAGCAGTACTTTTGAGCACGTTTTCGTGCTCAACCAGCTGGTCCTGAACACGCTTTGCTACCAAAATGGTCTGCAGCGGATCGCGCAACGGTTCATGGCGAACCCGCACAAGCCCCGCCGGATACGCCACCGCTCAGCTGCTCGACCACCAATCCCGACGGACTGTCGTTGCCACTCCAGTGATAAAGGACTTCCCAACAGTGAGGACTAACGCGTGCTCTGTCGCCCCTCTCCAGCCGTAACTAACATTGTCGTTCTTCTTCTTGTTTGCACACTTTTAGGACGCCGAACTGGCCGATCTGCCGGGAATTTTCTGCGTGGTCATGCACGACTTCCGGTTGGACCTACTGCCCACGCCCGAGTTTGTCCAGGTGCACAAGCAGATGTCCAATTCAGTACAAGGGTGGAGCGCAGGACAAGGAGGACGGCTCGGACGAGCATCTGCAGACGTTCAACATTGAAGACATGGAGAACGCAACCATGTTGGAGTGCGTCGGCGGAATCTACCCTGAAAAAGTCGCTCGAATCGTTCAAACCGAAGAAGGTTTGATGGTGGTGGCGGACAGTTCGCGGGTTACCATCCATACCAACGATAGGTCGAGTGTATCGACGCGCTCAACGGCTGCACCGACATCCAGATTGCCGCGGTTGGTAACCTGGATGAAGTCAAACAGTGTGGCAGGCAAACAGCTGACAACGTTCGACTCGTAGAAGTGAGAATGATGAACAAATCGGCCGCTCCACTGCTGTTCCGCGGTTCTGATGTAGAATAATCCCAATTTTAATCAAAGTCGTCCAAAAGTGTAGATCGAGCCGCAGATAGCACTGCATCATCCGTTCAAGTAAAGCTGAGCGGTCAAGCAGCAGGTCAACCTAATCAATTACTAGAACATGAACGATTTCGCTTTTAATTTTGTGTAAATACAGTTCGAATAAAGAATTTTGTGCAAATCAAATTTATTAATTTTTGTTTCTAACACTCTATCACTATATCACGACGGAAAGACCTCTTTCAATGCACCGGTTCTGGGATGATTCGCCTCTGGGATGATTCGCTACCGCTGGCGCGCATCGCCAGTGCAGTCAAGGATTGCGGCTGGATCGACCTGGACAATGTTCCGCTAATGGTCGCCAACACGCTATCCAGCTCGTGGGATCGCTTGTTTGCAGGGACATCCAAGCTTGCCGTGGAAAATCTGTGCCACAGCGCCAAGGACATCGGCCTGTGGGGCATCTTCTTCATGTCCGATCCACTCAAGTACGAAATATGCTGTTTGACCTGCAGGACCAGGATGCTGTTGTGCATGATGGTTACTGACAGCGAAGTTGACCACGACAAGAACCTAATCATAACGAACATGCTGCAGCAGCTGGGGGCTCGACGCCAATCTGCGAGGACATTGGCCGCCTGATCTTGTGCGACAACCGCCGGATCCCGCTGCACGAGCTGAAGCACCAACACCGAGGGCCGGGGCAGGCCCGTGAACAGAATCGGCAGCATAATCCTTGCGTTCTAGCTCCAGTGGCTCGTGAAGCTCTTGTAGAACGAACTCACCGGCAGGGGCCACGGGTTTGTTGTCATCGAAGATCTGAGGACTCGGTCCTAACCAGGTCCCAGTACCGAAAAGTACCTAATAAAAATAATTTTATGAAAAAAAACCGCTTAATTTAAACTAAAATCAATTTCGGATTAGTTTTTTGTTGGCAAAAACAATTCGATTCGTGGTTTATTTACTTTGTCGGACTGCTCGAATAAAATCAAAACATTTCAACAGTGTGACCAGTTTCGCGGAAAACTGCATGAACAAATATTTCATGGCAACCCTGACTGCATGAAAAAAAATATATTCAGTCGAGCACGATTTGAGCACGACGAGCGGAATGAGCGCGATCTGGCACGATTAGAGAACCTGGATCTTATTAGAGAACGGCCATCTCAAACCAAGAGTAACAATCGAAGCACTAAAACTGTCGAACGGAGGTACCAATCGAGCGAAAAACAACAACGATGAAGGTGCGATGAGCGAATATAGTGGAATTTGACGCGATATGATGCGATTTTTATCAAATCGCGAAGTGTCATTCCCCTCGGATCAGAAACTGTTTTTAATCGGTAAAAAGTTGTACATTAAAATTTAAATAAGGCTTTAGGACCCTTTTCATTCCTTTATCGCAATACCAGTTAATAAATAAAAAAATAAAAAACATTGATTTCTCGAATAAATGTTAATCAGTATTTATTTAGTAGGTGTATTTCAGAAGCAATAAGAGTAGTAACAATATAATGAATAAAAAGAAAAAAAAACAGCTTTAGATTTCTGATCATTCGTTCTGATCAGGCTTTAGTGGAGATGGGCGTCAATAGCATCGAGATATTCAATGATGCCGATTTTCTTGTAATCCTTGACCACATCCAAGAGTTGCTGGTTGTGATCAACCGCGTTCGGATCGACCGTTTTGAGTCCAGCTTGAATTTCGCAAACCTTGCCTTGAGCCGCCTTTTGTTCCAGTTGAAGAGCATTAATCAAGGGGATGATCCTTGACTTTTTGAAGCCCTGTCGAGCGAATCGCGCGTGCCAGCTTTCGTGTCCGTTAGTATCACGCGGCAAGCCAGCTTTAACGTTGGCGTTGACGCTCCACAACTTAGGATCGTACAAAGGAGCGACTTTTCCGCCCGTGGTCGGGTTTACACGGCCGTTCACGTAGATTGCGTCGACATAGTCCATCCATTGTTTGAGTTCTGGCGGTGTAATTTTCTGGAGTTCCATGAACGCTGATGAAAGAATTAACTATTTAGTTACAATCCTCAAGATATTATAATTCGAAACTCACCATTCGGGATGTCTTTAGATGGCACAAAAGCAAGTGCCTTCACGCGACAGTAGTGCCGATACAGTTTGTAGTTGTTGTTAACCTTGACCTTGCATTTGGTTTCAACGTTACGCCACAATGCTTGCGCAAAATGGAAAAAACACGTTGATCGCCTCACGTCGTGCAAAACTTGTCTGAACGCGTTAAGTTGAGCTTGCTCGAAATCAGTGTAGATGCGCTTGGGTCGGAATGAGATATTCATCCCGTTGGCAATAGTCAGGATGCTCTCCAAGACAGCAGTGTAGAGTTCTTCGCTTTTGGAGGACATCAGGACATATACTGCAGGAACGCTAGTGTCGTGGTTGGGTGCTACCGAGCAATGCAGTGTATACAGCTGACACAGAAGCGGCGAAAGTCCGAACGTGCCATCCCCTGTCCAGTACGTCGCACGTGCCATTCTGCGTAGATCTCCCTCCGTGGTGAAGATGAACGCACACTGGCCTTTTTCGGATTTTACGCAGCCGTGGTAAAATTTATCACCGTCCAGAGATATGCGTAGGTTCTCTGGTACGCTCAACTCCGCGATGGTCTTCGGGTCTGCGGTGCAAGCTGTACGGGCTCGCTTAATTATTTGTCGTTGAGCGTTCTTCGACATGCGTGCCTGGGTCGCGTTAGAGACCCTAGCGCCGGCTTCGGAAGCTACGCGGGATGGGGCAGCCAGGCTTACTACAGCGCCCTCCTTCAAGAACTGGCGCAGCTTGAGGTCATCAACCTTCATTGGATCTGGTACGTGGCTGTGCGGAGTCAGCTTCCTGGGCTCGTGAATACCATCAGCTGCCACTGTGGTAACTGCCCGTCCGGCACAATACGAATCCGAATTTTTGCCATGCTTCCGATTCCGACATTCCCAATAGTGGGATTCATCACGCTGTAGAAGTAAAATTGAACATTATTTTTTTTTTGATATAATAGTTCTCGGAAAAGATCCCTATAAGTTTGTATGGATATGGATATGGGTGAAAAATGAGGTTATAAAACTTGTGCCATACATAAACTACTCGAAAACATGAGTCAGAGGTATTCAAAAACAACTGACAGAAAGAATCTTGACTCAATGTTGCCAAACGAATGTACCATAAATGCAGTTAAGGTTATGCACGTGGTTTTCTAACCTCACTTTTTTGGCCTTAAGTTAATGTCGGAAAAGTGACAAATTGTTTTCATTACAACTTACAGTTTTGTCCTTCACGTAGTAATACCCGTCGAGGTAAAGTAAATCTCGGCCGTTAGTTGTCTTCAAGATCCGGGAAGAAACAACTTCCGCCGTGGGATCTTTGGCTCCAACCGGGTTGTCGTCCGCATATGACTCCTCCAGCGTGGAATCTGTTTCTTCCGGATCATTTTCAGCATCTCCCTTTCTGGCGGTACTACTACCACCCGGAATCCGTTTGGCCTCTTTGGTTGCTTCCTGTGTATCAACGTCATCGTCGGACCAGCTAGAGTCTGCTTGACTACAGGACTGATACTCATCGGAGTCATGGGACCTCGCAGAAATATCCGCTTCGGAATCCTGCGACCTCGCCGAGATGTTCAGCTCCGATTCCTGTGGCGTTGCCGAAATGTCAGCATCGGCCAACGATTCGGCTTGCAGCTTCTTCCGGTTGAGCTTTGTTCCTTGGAACGCCATTTTGCATCCGCTCACTGCAAAGATTTTTAACTGAATGACTGCAAAATTGACAGGCGTCCGATCGAAAACGAAAAATGGCGCGAATGAGGACTAAAGAAAACGGAGAAAATTTGCGCGGGAAGTTTTTTTTTATTTATATGCACGGTTAACTGAACGTATAAAAATCAAAAATATTCAATTCAATTGGTGTTTATTAGAATTTAACAGTTCTGCTCCAGGATGTTACATTTGCAATTCAGAGATTTGGAGAACCTTTCAACTGTTTAGATGTTGCTAGCTGCATGCTCTTTTAGGGAAAATAAATTTTGAGAAAAAACCCTAGATCAAAATCAAAAATATGTTTTACTGAAAATAATAACAACTAGATTCTAAGTAATGTACAAATTTGAATTTTCAGTTGAACTATTTAATAAATATTATTGCATTTGAACACAACTTATAACCGCAAGAAATAATATTTGTTGCAAAACCGTTGTTGGGTGATTTTCCCCAGTCTCGACGTTCTAGCAGGATTCTAGCAGAATTCTTAGAGAGCTGGATATTCTTAGAGCATTCTAGCAGAAATGTTCCACCGTTCTAGCAGGATTCTGACAGAACCAGCTCTGCTAGAATATTTCGTGACTGGGTCTAGACTTAGCCAAATTTTGTCGATTTATGATTAACCCCAACGTTTACTAAGTTTCAGTTTGAGTGTAAAGAAAAAAGTTTTGATGGGCGAAGGAGGCGGATTGCGGCAATAAAAATTCCGGTAAGTAGCGTGAAAAATTGTACTGGCCACGGAACTGGCTCCAGAAGAACTTTTCTGACAACCGGAAGGCCAAACAGCTCCATCCCTCTTGCCAGGGAACTTATTCTGGACGGTCACAGAGCCGGCAAAAACATCCGAAAGGCCAAGAAGTATCCTCCCTCTTGCGCAGGGTACTTCTTCCGGATGATTTTGGCAGGTTCCGCGACCATCCGGAAGTAGTCCCCTGCACAAGAGAGAGGATGCGGTTTGGCCTTCCGGATGATCAGAGAACCGGCAAAAACCATCCGCAAAGAGTTCCTTGCGCAAGAGGAATGATGATTCCTGGCCTTCCGGAAGGTTGTTGTCGGTCCCGTAACCATCTGGAACTAGTTCCTTGCACAAGAGGGAGGATACTTCTTGGCCTTTCGGATGTTTTTGCCGTCTCCGTGACCATCCGGAAGGATTTCCCATCGCAACAGGGAGGGCTTTCTGAAAGTTTTTGCGGGTTCTGTGGCCCTACACTTTTCCGAGGAGGGAAACGCTAGGCGGAAAGATGAATTTACCCCAGTTAACTTATTTTTCTTCTTCAGATATTAGGCGACCCCCTGCGAGACTTTTTGCCGGGCACTTTTTGGAACCAGTTCACGTTCAAGAACCCGAAAAAGCCAAAAACGGATGGTGCAAAGGTGGCGAGCAGGTGCTGAGGCGGAAGATTATCGCGTGGCGCAGTAGAATGGCGACTACGTGCCGAGCGGATCGTGCAGGTTGCCGGTGCACTCCCTCACCAAGGATCATTGCACCGAGGACAAGCGGTTGAGCTTTAGGTGAGTCCCATTTTTTAACTTCGTTGATCGGATTTTTGATATTCTTTTCGAAATTCCAGATTCCTTAAGACAAAAACGCAAATGCATGCGTGAGGCCAAGGCCAAGGATCGGGTGGTCGCCAAAAAAGCTGCCGGCGGTGATCAGAATAACGTTTCCGACCTGGAATCCCAGTACGAGGACGAGTTCGATTCGTATCTGGAACGGCTGGACGTGCCTGGACGAAGACCAACCAGCGTGCACCAAAAAGAGGGGAAATTTGCCGAGAGGGGAATTCGTCACGTAACGTCACGTAAATTTTGGTTTGACACCACGTATAGAAACCTTAGGACAAAGTTCTTTGTCGAAAATCTGCCAAAGCCGAGAAGACAGCCGCGGAAGAGGTAAATCTGGCGATAAATTAGTTATAATTTATAGCATACTTTGTTGAATAAAATGTAAATTAAAACAAGATTTAAATAAAAAATAATAATTCATTATAATAAGTTGATGCTAACAATGAAAAGGGCTGATTGGCTTAGTAAAGTAAATCCGCCGTTTTCATTTGATGCACTGTTGTTTGTCGTTTACTCGGCTCGACTGGCTCTAGTTTTTTGTGTCAAATCGAGTCGATTCCCGCTCGATTCTCGAGCCAAACTCGAGCCTAAATCGAGTTGAGTTTGGCTCGATTTTTCTCACTGGGTAACTCTATATCAGGACACTACGACGAGGGATTATTAGTTTTTGAATTAAATAATTGTTTTTCGCCGAGGATATAAAATTGACTACAGAACTGATTCGCTAACTCGAATGGAACTGCATACGAATAAGGTCTCCTAGGCCCAGTGAAAAAAAAAATATTAAAAATATTTCCATCAAAAGTGTCCATGTGACATTGTGATCTTCCCCAAGGGATGCACCAATCTGAAGAAGCTCTCTGCAATGAAGGTTGTGGCAAGCACTATCATCCGGTGGGAGGCCTACCGGAACAAGCGGCCGAACGTGACCCAGTGCAGGAACTGCTTGCATCTGGGCCATGGAACCAGGAACTGTCACCTCAAGGCCAGGTGCAACAGCTGTGGGGGTCCCCACACGACGGACGACTGCCAAGTGTATAAAGCCGAGCCGAAGAGGTGTACCAAATGCAACGGAACGCACGAAGCCATGGACCGAAGCTGCCCCCTAAACTGTCTCAAGTTTTCGTAGAAGGGAAGAGAAAGCCACTCGGAAGAGTAAAACAGGAGTTGTAGTTTGTCTCGATGCTCAGCACGTAAAGAAGGCCGCAGCCGGAGGTGCGAGCTCTTTTATTCATCCTTCATAGTATTCATTTCACTAATACCGTTACAAGTAAAGAGAACGTCAAATGACATTTTAATGATAGGGCGATACCTATCAGTTCTTCCCCTTTAGAGAAAATACATAGTTTTAAGATAAGAAAATTCATTCAAGAAATTACAAAGGTAATGTAGTTATTTACATAGAAAATAATCCAAATTATTTAGATGATGAGAAAGAACTAAGTGTTCAGAAATCGTAAAATTATTATCTATAGATAAATTCACTGTTCACCACAGGCTTCTTAATTCGCTTCGAGCGCCGAAGGCAAACCGCCGGCAATTCTGCCGCAGATGCGTCTCGCTTCCGGCTTCTGGATCGTGCCGTTGCAGCTTCCGGGAAACCCCGGAACAAGCCGCTTCCGCCGTATCCGGCCCCCAACATATCTTCGTCTAAATTCAGCATCTCAACGTCCAAATCCACCACTGCCGCGTCCGGCGCAGACTTCTCGAACGGCGTCATCAGGTTCGGCCGTTCGTCTTGTTGCTGGTAATGTGGTTTAAGCTGATCGCGATGCGCTAGCCACACCGCGCTTCCAGCCGACACCGATCTCCTTCGAGTCCACAACACGACGATTCGTGCAACTAGGCGCCATCGCGTTTTCTTGTCCTCGCTCCACTGGGAACCGTGTTGAACGAGTATCTGTTTAAAATACAAATAAAATTGTTTTATGACATTTATAATGAAAACTGTAATAACAAATCTAAAACTCAGGACAGAAATCCAGCATATCAGCCTGTGAACAAAGCCAATAGACCTTGATACAACAAGTAATTCATCACTATTGTGGATTTTCGATTGGGAATTAATGCAAACACTGCATGGAATCAAGATATTTTGATCTATTTTATGAAAATATATGCTAGGTATGTCCCAAGTTAAAGAGACTACCTCATTCACCACCCTTTCAAAAAGTTTCCATTGAAACCATTGAGTTTCCACATCTACTATCTGATCATCTGTCAAACACTTCTCTTGAAAAGTTTTAGTTTTAGGTATGCTACAGTTTAACTTGTTTATAATTTGCTTTTCATTCAATGTACCATTGCACACCCAACTATTTGAAATTAAACTAAATTTCCATTTCAGACAATCATCGTCTTGAATAAAATTAATGAACTGAATTGAACAAATGACCAACAAACTAAAATTATGGAATTCTCCATTTGTCACTTTCGTCAGCCCGCGAATAAGATTTCTTAGCAAACAAATTGAGAAAACTAATCTCAAAAATATGAATAACACAATGACTATTGCCAAACTGTCCAGCAAACAATTACATTCAAGCAAACAAACCAACAGCTTTGGTTTGATGCTTTTAATAAGATTCCTGTCCAACATTTGTTGTTTCTCAATTGTGTACCAAATATGACTTTCCAAAAACAGATTTAATGATTTGGCATAGATGACTTGTAAACATTTCAATTTCCCGCTTTGAAAATAAAGCGGTTTGCCAACTTTGTCATTTAACAACCAGCAATCGTCCACAAATTTTTGATCATGCCGACCACAAAAATTGTCAACAAAGCGATTGTCTAACTTTTTAGCACATCCTTTACTCAAAATCAAAATAAATTGCAAATTTGCAATGCTCGTCAAAATTTCAGTCATCAGTTCGTACAGAAACAACGAATTTTGTATAGCTTTAAATTCATTTTGGCAAACAATTACAGCAATCATAATCAAAAATATTATCATCAATTCAATGTTTTGCATATCATACTCGTTTTTCAAATTAGATTTACATAGCTTTAAACTCAAAACACTACCTTTTCGCCCTGACATCTCAGAAACTTCGTCAAATAATACTTTTTCAAAACAAACACTTTCCGAACTTTCTTGAAACATTCCCCAAATTGGGGTTAAAATCAAATTCTGAACATCATCAATACAACATTCAATTCCACAACCATCATTGCCAATCAGCAGCTTTTTGTCCGAACTCTCATAGTTATCAAGATTTGCTTGATTTGAGTTAACATTAGTGGTAAATAAACATTCCAAATCAAAATTGTCACTGTCTTCCCAATTTGAGGTATAATATAAATTTGCTGCTATTGCATTGCTTGAAATATTCCTTTTGGTAACAAAATTATGTTCAATCGAACCCACGTTATTTTCCAACATCACATCTTGTTTCATATCCAAAACATCGTCATACAAAAATAAATTATTCAAACCACACACAACATTTTCTTCCCAATTTGGGGCACCTTCAAAACTCACGCTGACATCTGCTAAAGGTTCATTAAAACCTACATTCTCACATTCACCACCTTCCATGTTCTCATCATGTAAAAATCCAAAACCACAAAACAAATTTTCATCCCAATTTGGGGCATCATCACAATTTTCATCAATATAATAACAAGTCTTATCAAACAAATCGTTCAAATCCAAAATCGAATCATCCTCCCAATTCGGGGTAAACAAACTTTTCAAATCAATGTCAACATATCTATCATCATCAATTGGTATAGAAAATGTGCTGTCATTCAACAAGCAACCATCATCAACTTCAAAATCAACCATTTGGTCCTCTATTTGTGTTTCATCCAGCTTAACATAAGTTGTGTTCAAAACAGTAAAAATTTTCATGCATTGGTCGTTATTATCTTGAAAGTTTTCTATTTGGTTGAACATTTCCGCATTTGCGTACTCAATTTCACTACCTTCATTGCAGGAATAATTATCTGCAGTACTCTCACCCATGAAATTCACAAATTGTCTGTTAAAGTAATCAAGTTTGAAGCAATTTTGCTTAGAATGACCCATTTTCCCACAAAAATCACACGAAATTCTAGTCTGAGGATATCTCCTATCATAGCTTTTGTGAAAATACCTTTGTTGTTGTGTTTGGTTATTGAACCTTCGGTTAGTGTAAACTTGAGAATCAGAATTGTAGTTTTTATAAGGCTGAAATCTGGAATTGTTTCTCCTTTCTGGAAAATTTTGCCCTTGCAACCCATCATTTTGTCTGTAATTTCCGTACCGTGAAGACCCTTGTCTTTGTGTTGTTGTCTTTTGAATGTAATGAATTTGTTCTGGTGTAAAGTAACTGTACTGTCCCAATTGAGATCCTCCAGGTTGATAGTTTAATGCTTTAACGTTTTGTTTTGCTATGTTCCATGTTGTGATGAACTTGTCCATCTTGTCCAAAGTCAAACCTTCCTCCTTCAGCAAATTCTCTTTGAGATTCCCGTCAAGAAGACCCGCCAGAACCCTGTCCATAATGGCCACGTCCTTAAACGCCCCAAAACCACAGAATTCCGCCTGCATCTTGACCGCCTGCACGAAATCCTCATTGGATTCATCAGGTTGCTGGTTTCGCTGACTAAAACGAAAGCGTTGGACTAAGTCCGGCTCCGTTTTGTCCAATTTTTGTTTCAGTTTCAACACAATGTCAGCATAAGAGGCCTTATCCAGCTCATCTTTGCTGTAGTGCAATTTTAATTGAGAAAAGAGAAATGGACCACAGATCGTCATGAAATGTGATTTCTGACGATCATCCGGCACTTGATTTGCGTGAAAGGTATAGGCTAGTCGATCGGACCAATCCGTAAATGACGTATCCTTCCTAAACATCTCAATAGAGGTAGAAATCCCGTTTGAACCCATGTCTTAAAAAAAATCACGAATAAAATCAAAATTCAAATTTCCCAAAGAAAACAAAATAAAAGAAAAACACACAAAAATCTCTATTACTGCAAATCCAGGGATCAAAATAAAATAGCTTTTCACTCACCGATCTCCTTCCCGGCCTTTGCCAGCAAGCAACACAAACCCCCAGTAGATGACTCGTCCTTCGATCAGCGCACCAGCACCGAAAATCGTCAGTGCCCGGAACAGCAGAAGGAACTCCGCCGTGGCCAATAAGCCCCACTAATTAAATAAAAAGAAAAACTCTCTTAATAATCAAAATAAAATAATGAGACCTTTTGTTCTTATAAAACAAAAGAATCATACACACACTTACTGTCACAAGGCAAAATGTTAATTATTAGTACACCAAAATGTCGAAACAAAAATTTCCTTGGTGATACTGCCTAGGAAATTTCACTTTTTTTTTAAATAAAAAGGCAAAAAGAGCTTGTTTGACCCCAATCGCCCTTACCTTGCGTTTCAGCTCCTCCAACACCAAAGAAAATCAACGCTCGCCGCGTCGCGTCGCCGACCAGTCAGCGTCCAAAATGGCGTCCTACGATGAAATTCCACCGACTACCGCACCTCCGCAGCCAATCAGCCGAATCCAGCCGAAATCCTCCCACCGGTTGCAAATCCCGGCACCAGGAACTACCCGAAGAATTTGCGCTCTCGGTCCTCTTGGTTGCGGCACGGCACCTGCGGCAAACAGGAACACAAGCTCCACTCCTCCGATCCGCTACAGTTGCACACACACACCCGGCGTAGTCGTCGGAGTGAACAAAATGGCTGCTGCCAACGCCGCACGAGGCTTTTTCCAGCAACAAATTCACCGCGTTTTGCTTAGAATCTCCCCCTTCTCACGACCGACCCACGCACAATTTTTTTTTATCAGTGTTTTGGAAGCCTCACCGGCCAATCGTTCTCCACGAGAAAAAACGAACTTTTTATAACCGAACAAAAAAAAATTATTGCACGCACTACGTCAAATTTCCCCGTCGCCAACTAAACTGTCTCAAGTTTTCGTAGAAGGGAAGAGAAAGCCACTCGGAAGAGTAAAACAGGAGTTGTAGTTTGTCTCGATGCTCAGCACGTAAAGAAGGCCGCAGCCGGACGTGCGAGCTCTTTTATTTATCCTTCATAGTATTCATTTCACTAATACCGTTACAAGTAAAGAGAACGTCAAATGACATTTTAATGATAGGGCGGTACCTATCACCCCCCAGCGTGCGGATTTCATCCGGATGCGGCAGCAATCATCGAATCCGAAACCGCCGGTACGAAAGGCGAAAAAGTAGAGTCCAGCAGTTCCGGCGTTTACGCCGCCGGAGTTCCCTCCGCTGCCGGATCGCCCTCGGCCCGCAGGAAGCAGTCAACAAAATAACGGCGCCGGCGCCGATACCACCCCCACGGCGGAAGGAGAGGAGGTGCTCTACAGTACGACTGAGCTGTGGCACATTTTCAACGAGTACAGCGCCAGGTTCCAGACCTGCAAGACCCGTGTGGATCAATTAAGACTCGTTAGTTACATGCTCGGCAAGTATGGAGGGAAATGAACATCTTTTTGTAATGTATTATAATGTATTTTGAACTGTAGAGCATGAACTCGGTCCTAACCTGGTCCAAGCACCTGAAAGGACCTAATAAAAATAAGTTAAGAAAAAAACACTTGTCCATGCGGTTTATGGATGGTCCCAAATGGTTGGTGCTTTTACTATGGGTTTTGCTGTAAATTTTACAATGAAAAATGCTGTTGAATACTGAAGTTTCATTTCTCTTTAGAATTAATAAATACAACAAATTTGATGCTTAAGTATATATTTTCACAATTTTAGAATAAGCACTCGATGCAACTCTTCTGGTAGTCCTCGAATCTCATGTATAATAGCCTACGGTCTGCATCGTCCAGCAAGGGGTCTAGGCAACCCGGCGTGGCAACAGCGGACCAACTTGCCCATAAGCTTCTGGATTCTGTTACTACCGTACAGATTTGTTTAGCCAACTCACGAATCGGGGCCATAACTACTTCCAAGTGGCCGTCTTGCCGGAACCCGTTCGAGTGCAGGCTTTCACGTCCCGTCCGCTCAAGAAGATCTGAATTGCGTACTTCTGGACCGGCGTCGGTACGTCGTAGTTCGCCAGCATGCTGAAATTGTTCTTCTAGACCATCCTCGCCGTCCTCCTGAAATCATCAAAATTGTGAATCTCAAATAGGCTTCAGAAATCAAGCCGCCAAGCCTACCTGAGATGACGTTAGTCGCTCGCTCCTTCTTCTTCTCGCGCTTTTTGGCCAGTTCCTGTTCGAACTCGTTCATAAAGTTCACCTCGTAGTCAAAATCGTCGGCGTTGTCGTCTCTTCGTCCAGGCACGTCCAGCCGTTCCAGATACGAATCGAACTCGTCCTCGTACTGGGATTCCAGGTCGGAAACGTTATTCTGATCACCGCCGGCAGCTTTTTTGGCGACCACCCGATCCTTGGCCTTGGCCTCACGCATGCATTTGCGTTTTTGTCTTAAGGAATCTGGAATTTCGAAAAGAATATCAAAAATCCGATCAACGAAGTTAAAAAATGGGACTCACCTAAAGCTCAACCGCTTGTCCTCGGTGCAATGATCCTTGGTGAGGGAGTGCACCGGCAACCTGCACGATCCGCTCGGCACGTAGTCGCCATTCTACTGCGCCACGCGATAATCTTCCGCCTCAGCACCTGCTCGCCACCTTTGCACCATCCGTTTTTGGCTTTTTCGGGTTCTTGAACGTGAACTGGTTCCAAAAAGTGCCCGGCAAAAAGTCTCGCAGGGGGTCGCCTAATATCTGAAGAAGAAAAATAAGTTAACTGGGGTAAATTCATCTTTCCGCCTAGCGTTTCCCTCCTCGGAAAAGTGTAGGGCCACAGAACCCGCAAAAACTTTCAGAAAGCCCTCCCTGTTGCGATGGGAAATCCTTCCGGATGGTCACGGAGACGGCAAAAACATCCGAAAGGCCAAGAAGTATCCTCCCTCTTGTGCAAGGAACTAGTTCCAGATGGTTACGGGACCGACAACAACCTTCCGGAAGGCCAGGAATCATCATTCCTCTTGCGCAAGGAACTCTTTGCGGATGGTTTTTGCCGGTTCTCTGATCATCCGGAAGGCCAAACCGCATCCTCTCTCTTGTGCAGGGGACTACTTCCGGATGGTCGCGGAACCTGCCAAAATCATCCGGAAGAAGTACCCTGCGCAAGAGGGAGGATACTTCTTGGCCTTTCGGATGTTTTTGCCGGCTCTGTGACCGTCCAGAATAAGTTCCCTGGCAAGAGGGATGGAGCTGTTTGGCCTTCCGGTTGTCAGAAAAGTTCTTCTGGAGCCAGTTCCGTGGCCAGTACAATTTTTCACGCTACTTACCGGAATTTTTATTGCCGCAATCCGCCTCCTTCGCCCATCAAAACTTTTTTCTTTACACTCAAACTGAAACTTAGTAAACGTTGGGGTTAATCATAAATCGACAAAATTTGGCTAAGTCTAGACCCAGTCACGAAATATTCTAGCAGAGCTGGTTCTGTCAGAATCCTGCTAGAACGGTGGAACATTTCTGCTAGAATGCTCTAAGAATATCCAGCTCTCTAAGAATTCTGCTAGAATCCTGCTAGAACGTCGAGACTGGGGAAAATCACCCAACAACGGTTTTGCAACAAATATTATTTCTTGCGGTTATAAGTTGTGTTCAAATGCAATAATATTTATTAAATAGTTCAACTGAAAATTCAAATTTGTACATTACTTAGAATCTAGTTGTTATTATTTTCAGTAAAACATATTTTTGATTTTGATCTAGGGTTTTTTCTCAAAATTTATTTTCCCTAAAAGAGCATGCAGCTAGCAACATCTAAACAGTTGAAAGGTTCTCCAAATCTCTGAATTGCAAATGTAACATCCTGGAGCAGAACTGTTAAATTCTAATAAACACCAATTGAATTGAATATTTTTGATTTTTATACGTTCAGTTAACCGTGCATATAAATAAAAAAAAAACTTCCCGCGCAAATTTTCTCCGTTTTCTTTTGTCCTCATTCGCGCCATTTTTCGTTTTCGATCGGACGCCTGTCAATTTTGCAGTCATTCAGTTAAAAATCTTTGCAGTGAGCGGATGCAAAATGGCGTTCCAAGGAACAAAGCTCAACCGGAAGAAGCTGCAAGCCGAATCGTTGGCCGATGCTGACATTTCGGCAACGCCACAGGAATCGGAGCTGAACATCTCGGCGAGGTCGCAGGATTCCGAAGCGGATATTTCTGCGAGGTCCCATGACTCCGATGAGTATCAGTCCTGTAGTCAAGCAGACTCTAGCTGGTCCGACGATGACGTTGATACACAGGAAGCAACCAAAGAGGCCAAACGGATTCCGGGTGGTAGTAGTACCGCCAGAAAGGGAGATGCTGAAAATGATCCGGAAGAAACAGATTCCACGCTGGAGGAGTCATATGCGGACGACAACCCGGTTGGAGCCAAAGATCCCACGGCGGAAGTTGTTTCTTCCCGGATCTTGAAGACAACTAACGGCCGAGATTTACTTTACCTCGACGGGTATTACTACGTGAAGGACAAAACTGTAAGTTGTAATGAAAACAATTTGTCACTTTTCCGACATTAACTTAAGGCCAAAAAAGTGAGGTTAGAAAACCACGTGCATAACCTTAACTGCATTTATGGTACATTCGTTTGGCAACATTGAGTCAAGATTCTTTCTGTCAGTTGTTTTTGAATACCTCTGACTCATGTTTTCGAGTAGTTTATGTATGGCACAAGTTTTATAACCTCATTTTTCACCCATATCCATATCCATACAAACTTATAGGGATCTTTTCCGAGAACTATTATATCAAAAAAAAAATAATGTTCAATTTTACTTCTACAGCGTGATGAATCCCACTATTGGGAATGTCGGAATCGGAAGCATGGCAAAAATTCGGATTCGTATTGTGCCGGACGGGCAGTTACCACAGTGGCAGCTGATGGTATTCACGAGCCCAGGAAGCTGACTCCGCACAGCCACGTACCAGATCCAATGAAGGTTGATGACCTCAAGCTGCGCCAGTTCTTGAAGGAGGGCGCTGTAGTAAGCCTGGCTGCCCCATCCCGCGTAGCTTCCGAAGCCGGCGCTAGGGTCTCTAACGCGACCCAGGCACGCATGTCGAAGAACGCTCAACGACAAATAATTAAGCGAGCCCGTACAGCTTGCACCGCAGACCCGAAGACCATCGCGGAGTTGAGCGTACCAGAGAACCTACGCATATCTCTGGACGGTGATAAATTTTACCACGGCTGCGTAAAATCCGAAAAAGGCCAGTGTGCGTTCATCTTCACCACGGAGGGAGATCTACGCAGAATGGCACGTGCGACGTACTGGACAGGGGATGGCACGTTCGGACTTTCGCCGCTTCTGTGTCAGCTGTATACACTGCATTGCTCGGTAGCACCCAACCACGACACTAGCGTTCCTGCAGTATATGTCCTGATGTCCTCCAAAAGCGAAGAACTCTACACTGCTGTCTTGGAGAGCATCCTGACTATTGCCAACGGGATGAATATCTCATTCCGACCCAAGCGCATCTACACTGATTTCGAGCAAGCTCAACTTAACGCGTTCAGACAAGTTTTGCACGACGTGAGGCGATCAACGTGTTTTTTCCATTTTGCGCAAGCATTGTGGCGTAACGTTGAAACCAAATGCAAGGTCAAGGTTAACAACAACTACAAACTGTATCGGCACTACTGTCGCGTGAAGGCACTTGCTTTTGTGCCATCTAAAGACATCCCGAATGGTGAGTTTCGAATTATAATATCTTGAGGATTGTAACTAAATAGTTAATTCTTTCATCAGCGTTCATGGAACTCCAGAAAATTACACCGCCAGAACTCAAACAATGGATGGACTATGTCGACGCAATCTACGTGAACGGCCGTGTAAACCCGACCACGGGCGGAAAAGTCGCTCCTTTGTACGATCCTAAGTTGTGGAGCGTCAACGCCAACGTTAAAGCTGGCTTGCCGCGTGATACTAACGGACACGAAAGCTGGCACGCGCGATTCGCTCGACAGGGCTTCAAAAAGTCAAGGATCATCCCCTTGATTAATGCTCTTCAACTGGAACAAAAGGCGGCTCAAGGCAAGGTTTGCGAAATTCAAGCTGGACTCAAAACGGTCGATCCGAACGCGGTTGATCACAACCAGCAACTCTTGGATGTGGTCAAGGATTACAAGAAAATCGGCATCATTGAATATCTCGATGCTATTGACGCCCATCTCCACTAAAGCCTGATCAGAACGAATGATCAGAAATCTAAAGCTGTTTTTTTTTCTTTTTATTCATTATATTGTTACTACTCTTATTGCTTCTGAAATACACCTACTAAATAAATACTGATTAACATTTATTCGAGAAATCAATGTTTTTTATTTTTTTATTTATTAACTGGTATTGCGATAAAGGAATGAAAAGGGTCCTAAAGCCTTATTTAAATTTTAATGTACAACTTTTTACCGATTAAAAACAGTTTCTGATCCGAGGGGAATGACACTTCGCGATTTGATAAAAATCGCATCATATCGCGTCAAATTCCACTATATTCGCTCATCGCACCTTCATCGTTGTTGTTTTTCGCTCGATTGGTACCTCCGTTCGACAGTTTTAGTGCTTCGATTGTTACTCTTGGTTTGAGATGGCCGTTCTCTAATAAGATCCAGGTTCTCTAATCGTGCCAGATCGCGCTCATTCCGCTCGTCGTGCTCAAATCGTGCTCGACTGAATATATTTTTTTTCATGCAGTCAGGGTTGCCATGAAATATTTGTTCATGCAGTTTTCCGCGAAACTGGTCACACTGTTGAAATGTTTTGATTTTATTCGAGCAGTCCGACAAAGTAAATAAACCACGAATCGAATTGTTTTTGCCAACAAAAAACTAATCCGAAATTGATTTTAGTTTAAATTAAGCGGTTTTTTTTCATAAAATTATTTTTATTAGGTACTTTTCGGTACTGGGACCTGGTTAGGACCGAGTCCTCAGATCTTCGATGACAACAAACCCGTGGCCCCTGCCGGTGAGTTCGTTCTACAAGAGCTTCACGAGCCACTGGAGCTAGAACGCAAGGATTATGCTGCCGATTCTGTTCACGGGCCTGCCCCGGCCCTCGGTGTTGGTGCTTCAGCTCGTGCAGCGGGATCCGGCGGTTGTCGCACAAGATCAGGCGGCCAATGTCCTCGCAGATTGGCGTCGAGCCCCCAGCTGCTGCAGCATGTTCGTTATGATTAGGTTCTTGTCGTGGTCAACTTCGCTGTCAGTAACCATCATGCACAACAGCATCCTGGTCCTGCAGGTCAAACAGCATATTTCGTACTTGAGTGGATCGGACATGAAGAAGATGCCCCACAGGCCGATGTCCTTGGCGCTGTGGCACAGATTTTCCACGGCAAGCTTGGATGTCCCTGCAAACAAGCGATCCCACGAGCTGGATAGCGTGTTGGCGACCATTAGCGGAACATTGTCCAGGTCGATCCAGCCGCAATCCTTGACTGCACTGGCGATGCGCGCCAGCGGTAGCGAATCATCCCAGAGGCGAATCATCCCAGAACCGGTGCATTGAAAGAGGTCTTTCCGTCGTGATATAGTGATAGAGTGTTAGAAACAAAAATTAATAAATTTGATTTGCACAAAATTCTTTATTCGAACTGTATTTACACAAAATTAAAAGCGAAATCGTTCATGTTCTAGTAATTGATTAGGTTGACCTGCTGCTTGACCGCTCAGCTTTACTTGAACGGATGATGCAGTGCTATCTGCGGCTCGATCTACACTTTTGGACGACTTTGATTAAAATTGGGATTATTCTACATCAGAACCGCGGAACAGCAGTGGAGCGGCCGATTTGTTCATCATTCTCACTTCTACGAGTCGAACGTTGTCAGCTGTTTGCCTGCCACACTGTTTGACTTCATCCAGGTTACCAACCGCGGCAATCTGGATGTCGGTGCAGCCGTTGAGCGCGTCGATACACTCGACCTATCGTTGGTATGGATGGTAACCCGCGAACTGTCCGCCACCACCATCAAACCTTCTTCGGTTTGAACGATTCGAGCGACTTTTTCAGGGTAGATTCCGCCGACGCACTCCAACATGGTTGCGTTCTCCATGTCTTCAATGTTGAACGTCTGCAGATGCTCGTCCGAGCCGTCCTCCTTGTCCTGCGCTCCACCCTTGTACTGAATTGGACATCTGCTTGTGCACCTGGACAAACTCGGGCGTGGGCAGTAGGTCCAACCGGAAGTCGTGCATGACCACGCAGAAAATTCCCGGCAGATCGGCCAGTTCGGCGTCCTAAAAGTGTGCAAACAAGAAGAAGAACGACAATGTTAGTTACGGCTGGAGAGGGGCGACAGAGCACGCGTTAGTCCTCACTGTTGGGAAGTCCTTTATCACTGGAGTGGCAACGACAGTCCGTCGGGATTGGTGGTCGAGCAGCTGAGCGGTGGCGTATCCGGCGGGGCTTGTGCGGGTTCGCCATGAACCGTTGCGCGATCCGCTGCAGACCATTTTGGTAGCAAAGCGTGTTCAGGACCAGCTGGTTGAGCACGAAAACGTGCTCAAAAGTACTGCTTATATTTCCACCAGCCGTGGCCACCGTAATAACTGCTTAAATCGGTACTGCCGGACCAGTTCTGTTTTTTCTACTGGTCGTTGTTGTGGTGCTGTATTCACCTCCGCCACTCAAGCTCGAGTTTGAGCTGCTTTTGACCGAGATGCTACTTGCGGTACTATTTCACGAGTTTCTACTGCTACTTCCACCGGAATACTTCTGCTCTGGCTCGCGGCACTGCTCGTGCCCGTACTGGTTGCGGTCGTGGCCGTGGATGCAGATCTACCGATTCAACCGGCCAGCTCACTGATTAGGTTGTTCGTAGTCTTGATGACGTTCACCGTCACCAATGATGACCGCCAGCGGGTTGGACGAGGACGACGTAGGAACCATTTTGTTGACCGTAGACTTAAGCGCCGCGACCGTAAAACTTTTGCCGGTGGAGGTGTTGTTGTTGGAGGAGTTTCAGACTTGATTCCCTCTTGCCAGGCTAAGATTCGAGAGCGACTTCTGCAGACACATGGCCATGAGATTCGCCTCTGCAAATGAGGAACTGTGCAGACGAATAGTGTTGACCTGTGTTCACTATCAACATCTAGGACAGACGTTCCCAAATTTCTTTTCGGCACCACCTGCCAAAAAATAATAACAGATTAGGATTGTTTCTTTAAACATACCTTAAAATTACTTGCAATAATTGAGATGCCCTGACGAGCTGTGATCATCTTCTACAGATTATGACTTCCTGCAGGAAACCCGGATGAAGAAAGGGAGCCAACAGGAACTTCCGAAGGGGCAGAGGTTTGGAAAACTTTCGAAAACGGAACTAAATAATGTTTTGTTTTGACAACGCTCAGCTGGACTGAATTGCTTTCACTGTAATTGAAAAACGCACATTGGTGTGTTCGTTTTCACACTTTCCCATACTGATTTTTTTTGTTCAACTACGATTACACTTTTTTTGGTTATCATAGCGAACTTAAAATTTATAGGCAAAAGTGCGAAAACAAACTCAGCGAAGTGAGTTTGTCAGTTAGTGTGTTTGCAGCACAAAAAAAAAAGAACAAGACAAACGGTTGAAACTTGCATGAAAGTTTCGTACACGCTTATGCAAGAATAATGGAAATTTTACGTCCAAACAAACAATAACAAAAGTTTTAAACTTGCATGAAAATATCGTTAATTTACTATTTTTGATAATTTTCCGCCAAATGACTTTGTCTGCCAAATAATATTCTGCCGTATGATATATTCTGCTTAATGATCTTTTCGGCCATTTGTTTGTCTGCCTTATGTACTTTTCTGCTATATGAACATTTCTGCCTTATGTACTTTTCTGCCAATCGACGTTCCGCCAAATGACCCTGTCTGCCATTTGACCTTTTCTGCCGAACATTTTTCTGCCATGTGTACTTTTCCGCCAAATGTACTGTCTGCCGAATGTTTGTCTGCCGAATGACCTTTTCTGCCTTTTGGTTGTCGGCCGAACGTTTTTCCGCCGACCGTCATTCTGCCGTATGGCCCAGTCCCATGTCCACGCATCCTTCCTCCCCTGTTGATGCTGTGAAATGTGCTCCGTTCACAGAATCTATCTATGCGGTTAATGCAACGCAGTAGGCCTGGTAGCATTATTTTTGCTTGACATTTTCGCGATTTGGGGTTTTCAAATATTACGTCAAATTTTTTTGGGATTTCGGCGCTCCCCCCCCCTTCCCCCCCATTCCTCCATCCTGTCACGATTTTTAGTTTATTTTCTATGAACATTTTATTTTTGTTAACCATTAATTTTTTGCCACCTGATCTAATAATCATGATTTTTGCACCAATATAGAAAGTTTCTGCATTTGTCCTTATTTGTTTAAGTTAAAACTTCAAATTTTTCACGAAGTCCTATATTTAGGCTACATTCAGTGATAGTTAAATAATGCAAAGACATCGTGCTAGTTCCATCTTGTATAGTGGCCTACTTGGATCCAGCAATCTAGTCATCACCTACTGTGCTAGCAACATAACTGCTTGAATTGTATTTCACTTCCGATTAACGTTCAATTCATCACATCCAGAAAGCTTATGATTTTTTTTTTTATTTCGTTCATGTAACGCAAGATGGTCCATTTCAGATTGTTACTTCCTTCCTCTTCAAGCCGCGGCAACAAAGCCCAATTCTTGCGTAATAACCCTCAACCTGTCAAAAATTGCTCCAATTCGATGCGCGCGATGGTCGTTTTTTTTTGGGGTGATGAATGAAAATATCCACTCGGAAGTTCGTATTGATGGATCGTGAGCGATATGTTTCATTTTCTTTTCGTTTCTTTTCAAGAAAGAGAGGGGGAGATCAAATTTGTTTACGTTGAAGTCGATTCTTGTTAGCGCACTGGTTGGCAATTATCTCAATTTTCTTTTCTCTTGGTGGCTTAATTTCAGATAACAGCGATAGTGAAATCCGAGATAAACCGTACGGTAAGTTTACTCTTTTTTTTTCAAAGTTCTCTTTCTATTCGTTTCCGAGGGGGGCGAACCCTCGTGCGATCCTCTGTTAATGATGATGATGATCGTAGTAGTGGTGATGATCGTGCCCGCGATCGTGGATGCTGCGACAGCAAGAGCCGAACAAGCAACGAACCTCACCGAAACGGTGGGAAAATTTGAATTTTGACAATGGAGAGCCGCGCGATTTTGAATGAAACGACGATCGAGTGCGAGGGAGAACAATGCCTTGTGGTACAGGATCGGTTATAATCGATCTGAGAGTGAGAGAAGGGGGATCGCGGCAAAGAACATGATAATCTTGGATCTTGCCTTGCTTCCTGATGATGCTCGCGGGGTAAATTGCTGACGACGAAAAAAAAAGAGTTAATTTAAAGCATGACTCGGGCGAGGATCGTGTTCGATCCTCTGAATAATGATCAAAAAATAATAATAATCTGCATATCTTGCACACACTCTGCGGTACAAGATCCCTTTCTCTTCCCGAACGATCCACTTAATAATGTAATAAAACGCCGATCGGGCCCGGTGAACATTATCCGGATATGAGAGAGGCCTTTTAATAAACAAAAGAATCTCTCACGTTTTATCGCGAGTGTAGCGAAAGAGAATGAGTGAATATTATTTTTAATCGCGATGTCGCGATCGATTGTCTCACCGATCGCGCGCTTTTGTTTCGCTCTCATCCAAGCAAGCGTGGTCCAAAAACCTGCTTCGCCTGTGCGATATTCGAAATTTGAACGTCAACGAGCATGCATGGCCAACTGGGTTCTCACACACTGAGCAAAAAAAAAAAAGATCTGAGCTCGAGACAGACAGTCTGGCCTTTGCTTTGCAGGGCAAAGTACTTCAAACAACAACAACAAAAGGGGAAAGAAACAAACGGCAAAGCTGAGAATATTAATTAAAATTGATTTTAATTATCGGCCACGGTTTGATGGAAAATAAATAGAGGTAATATTTTAATGAGAACACAAATCGGGTTGCGGGAGGCAAGCCGGCGAATCATGAACCAGAAGACCACAAAAAACAAGAAAAAAACAGAGAGTAATCGTCGCTACAATGTGAGAGCAAAAGAATAAGAGCGCAAAAAAGCGTTGTTTATTAATTTCCAGTCAGCTGAGCAAAATGAGGAAAAAAGAGTAGCAGAAACAAATTATTAATATACGATTAATTCCCCTTCTTTGGCAAGGGACGGAGCAGGTCGGGTGGTCGGTGTGTGTGGCATTTGAAGGTTATGTGAACCGCCCGGCACAATCAAAGAAGTAGTGCAGTTCGGAACCAATCTCTGGGTGCGGAATTGTACGGTATTGTATCGTCTTCAAGCATGAAATTAGTGGGTTGATATTGCTGTAAAGTTGTGAAGAGTTCAAAATTGTTTGTCTTTTCTTAGTGGGAGGTGAGGAGTTTAATAAAAAAAAATCCATGAAATTTTAGTATTGACCAATCATTCCCTTTAAATCAGTCATTATTTAAATGTACCATACATTGTTTTAAAATTCTTTATTGATGAATTTAGAATACAATTTTAGTTTTAAATTGTTTAATCTATATAAGTGAGTTTCCATTCTTTCAATAATTACCAGTTCTGTCAAATAAATATCATAGTTATTAAACTATGTTTTTGTAGCAATTCTCTATGAAATCGGTCTTTTTATTTTATTTTAATATTTGCATTTTTTTAATCCGGTTGAAACTTTTTAGGTGCCTTTGGTACGCCCAAAGAAGCCATTTTGCATCATTAGTTTGTCCATATAATTTTCCATACAAATTTGGCAGCTGTCCATTCAAAAATGATGTATGAAAATTCCAAAATCTGCATATTTTGAAGGAATTTTTTGATCGATCGACCAAGTCTTCGGCAAAGTTGTGAGTATGGATATGGACTACACTGAAAAAAATTATACACGGTAAAAAATGTGATTTTTTATTTAATTTTGTCACTAAAACTTGATTTGCTAAAAAAAACTATTTTTTTCTGATATGTTTTTGAGGACATCAAATGCCAACTTTTCAGAAATTTCTAGAATGGGCAAAAAATCTTTGACCGAGTTATGATTTTTTGAATCAATACAGATTTTTTTTATAAATCGAAATATTGGTCACACAAATTTTTCAAATTCTTTTTTCGATGTAAAATTGAATTTGCAATCAAAAAGTACTCCAGTGAAATTTTGATAAAGTGCACCGTTTTCAAGTTATAGCCATTTTAAGGTAACTTTTTTCAAAAAAGTCGCAGTTATTCATTTTTTAAATGAGTGCCCATGTTTGCCCACCTTTGAAAAAAATATTTTTGAAAAGCTGAGAAAATGCTCTATATTTTGCTTTTTTGAAGTTTGTTGATACGACCCTTAGTTGCTGAGATATTGCCATGCAAAGGTTTAAAAACAGGAAAATTGATGTTTTCTAAGTCTCACCCAAACAACCCACCATCTTCTAATGTCGATATCTCAGCAACTAATGATCCGATTTACAATGTTAAAATATGAAACATTCGTAAAATTTTCCGATCTTTTCGATTTTTTTTTCAAAAAATCAAGACTAACATTTCAAAAGGGCGTAATATTGAATGAATTACAGATTTTTGAACTTTCACATATCATTTTTGTATGGACAGCTGCAAACTTTGTATGGAAAATTATATGTACAAACTAATGATGAAAAATGCTTTCTTTGGGCATACCGGAGGCACCAAAAAAGTTTCAGCTGGATTAAAAAATACAAAAAAAAAAACGAATGACCGAAATCTCAGAGAATTGCTATTTGAGATTTTCCATTCCTAAAAATAATTGATAATATTGTGAGTTTTTTCATTCTTTAAAATATGAGCAGTTCTTTTAAACAGAACAAAGTCAGAATTCAAAAAATATTTCAAGATAATTCATTGAAAACAACGTACGTTTGATGGTGGCAGCATTATTTCATTCTCTGAACAAAAAAAATTGAGCTTTAAAATTTTTTGTCTGAGTTTTTGTTTTCTTTTTTTTGACAACCTATTCTTCATCATATTCCATATTTTGAGAGTTTTTCCCTTCTTTCGAACATGATCAGTTCTGTAAAAAAGTCAAACTTCTAAAACATTTTGTAAGTTTTCCATTCTTTAAAAACAAACTATTCTACACAAACTATACTATATTTCCATAAACCACTTGGACAATTCAACCCCCCCCCCCCCCTACCCCCCTCGTGAGACTATTGTTCATAATATTTAGTATTTGTATAAATGCCTCGAAAAATCAGGAGGCAAAATCTCAAAATTATATCGAAATTATTAACGATAAAATCCTGAAAAATAACATTCGACCTTTTGTCCATTCGACCATTTATCTATTCTACCTTTTATCCATTAAACTTTATGTCTTTCGACCTATTGTTATTAAATCCGGAAACTTCAAGTTTATTTGATCGGTTTAGTTTTTCGTACATGGATTACTCTGGCATAGTTGAAGTGACTTACTGCACCTGACTTACCAAAGGAAATTTTTCAAATGTTTTGTAAATAAAAATTATCAGATTTTGTAAAAATGCTCAATTTTTGTCTAAGTATGAATATTTTATAATTTTAAATATTATAAGTAAAATTTTAAAGTGAACTTGCTGTTAATAACAGTTAATCAAAAAATTTAATTAACAAGATACATTTTGCTAATGATTTTAAAAAAATTCAAGGGGGAGAAGTTACCCTTGATCATTTGAAAATGACGGTTTATTTTTTTTCATGTAAAGCATTATCTTTTCTTAAAAATCTCTCATTAGTCAAATTAAGTTGAATATTTAAGACTCTAACACAGATGAGCAATTATTTTAATTCAGCCCTGTAATGAACGGAGAAACGTAAATTTTGTACCAATGTAATATCGAATCTTCTAAAAAAGTTCCAAAGTCTGATTTAAAATGGCTTGGAAATTTCTCATTCAAACTGCAGACCAGATAGCAACAATGAAGTTTTCCTAAAAACATTGTCAGCAACATCACACCTGATTGCACTTATACAAAATGGTGTATCTCGCCGATAAGTTTATCACCACAAACCAGTGGTGTGTCTAGACACCTTTTGGAACAAAGTAGCCTGGGAAATGAAACACCTGCTGGCAGCCTCCGCTGATTCACCGCCCAAGGCCTACTGGGAGTGCGCTCGCCCACCTGAACGCCGATTCTCACGGGGGGCTCAATACCGATTCATCCGTTGGCAAACAGCCACAAACAAGCCGCCGCCGCCGCCAACTTGGATCCCCACACACTCACACCTTTCCCTTTCATCTCATATTGTCGGTTCCCCGCCTACTTTTTCCGCGTCCGAGACTCGCCGTAGCATCCTCTACAAAGTAGTTGGTCCATTGACGAGGCGTCCGGCGAGCTCTGATTTACTACAAAACGGGCGAAATCTACAAATTAACTACTGATCACTGTCATCATCAGCTTCTCCGCTGTCGTCGTCATTAAGGGAGGGAGGGGGAAGGAATCGTGTTTTGTTGAGTGAAAGATGAAGAACGCTCGAACCTCGCTCGCTCTCAAGTCTCATCTCATCGCAGGAGGCCTTGCCAGAGAGGCACGACGCGACGCGCGGCCAGCGCGAGATAAAGCCATAAAATTTAACGTAAAGAACTGTCAAAATATTTATTACTTCTTTTTTTACTATCTCCTTTCCTTTCTCTTTTGTGTTGAGTCATATTTTCATTATGTTGTTGCTGTTGTTGCTGTGGGGTAGCCCTTTATCTTTGCTGGGTCAGTGCCAGAATGATGAACTGGTAGATTCGAGGGGGGAGTGGAGAGTCTAGGGGAGAGCGCAGTGCAAGTAACAAATATAAATCATAATTTAAATTAAGTGACTTTTTATTACCTTTATCTCACGTCGACCGATTCCCATCGTCGTCGTCGCCGTCATCTTCTTCATAGGAGGAAAACTGGCTTAAGCGCCTCGAACACACACACACTTGCTCATCTGATCCGGAAAAGTCACTGAGCTGAGCTGAGCTTGAAGCGATCGAGATTGCAAAAGGGCCGAACAGATTATACAAATTGTTCGGTTCAAATTAAATAATAAATGAATTCATTAAATTGCACGATCTTTGCTGGACGCCGCCGCCGACGACTCCATTCTCGATCGTAGTAGGCTCGGGGGGTGGTGCATCATCTTGGGAGGGTGAGGGGAGCAATTTTGTTTATATATTTGGTCTAAATGGTGCCTTTTGTTGGGCACTTTTCTTGATGAACAACATGATTTTTGCTTCGGTGCCGGTCAGCGGAACGAAAGTAAACAATTATTTTCGAAATTGTAGAATTATTTCATCTGGGTCTGCAATTAATCATTGCAGGTTGCATTTTGTGGAATTGCGAAAAAGTGGCGTGAAACATTGTAGCAATGAGAACAACATTGTTTTATTTGCGAAACCTCTCTTATCTGAATGATAAAGAAAATGTCTATTTGTTGGTTAAAAAGACAACGAATTATGGAAAATTCTTGTATTTTTGGCAGGTTTGGGAATCGGTCCTTTTTACATCTTATATGCCGATTGTGATAATTTATGTTTTTCATAAAAAATATTTTAAAATAGTTTAACAGAATTTCACTATTCTAATCTAATCTAACCAAACACATAGGCAACCAGTCCGAAGAAAGAATCATGTCACTATTAAAAAATGTAAAAATTACAAAAATATAAAAATTATGAAAATTCTCAAAAAATGTACAACATCTAAAAATTCTAAAAAATTCAAACAAGTTTTCTTAAAAATCTCAACTTTATAAAAATGAAAAAAAAATTTGACTTCTAAGCAATCGGGACAAAATCAAAATGTCGAAAACTTTGAAAAATTCTAATATTTTATTCTTTTTCAAGAGTTCAAAATATTTAAAAATCCTAAAAAATAAAAAATTCTCATAATTTTAAAATTCAAAAACTTAACAAATCTTTAAAAAAACAATAAAGTCAACAAAAAAAATGTTTTTTCAAAAATGTTTAATATTCAACGGAGCAAAAAAATAAAAAGTATAAAAATTAAAATTACGAGTCATTGTTTCAACATTTGAATGAAAAACGTATTTTTAAATGCATTATACACCTATCCAGTTGTTTTGCAATCATTAGTTTCCAAAATATCTAAGTACTGACGAAAATTTTATTTTTTTGCGAAAAAAAAAGTTTTGCGGTGCTGTACATCGGAATTTCATAAAAATTCAAAACATTTTTAAACGAGCCCAAACATGCTAAATATGATTATCAATGCAGAAAAATGCATTTTTGATTGTTTTCAGTTGATTCGACTTCTATTTTCATTGAAATTTTGGAGTTTTTAGAAAAAAAAATTTGTTTGCCCCCTGATTTTTTGGACCAGTTTGGAAAGGAAGGGGAGGGGGGGGGATCGACATAAACTTTGAAAAATATGTGCAACGGCCTTCTAAAAAAAACCGAAATTCTAAATAAATTTTCAACACTTTTGAAGCATCTGTACGTCTCAAAATTTCTGGATTGTAACATAAAAATCACAAATTTCAATAAAAATCTTATATTTAAATGTTTTAAAACATATTAAATCCAGTTTGAAAAAATTAGTGAAATTCGAAAATTTTAAAAAGCAATGAATTCTAAAATTTTCAAGAAAAACTTGATTTTAAATTTTAGGCCATATTTTCATTTTTTAAACAAAAAGTGTCACAAAATACATTCGGAAAGAACCGAGTTTCAGTACCACATGGTTATTCACAAATCGGGAGTTCTAAATGATTCAGGGATTTTTTCGTACACTCAAATTTTGTGCGTTAGGGTCTAATTAAAAAAGTCCAGATTTTTTTTTGTTCAAATCGTGTTTTTGGTTGTTCCTAAAAAAAATATGATTGATCATTGATCCGTTCAAGACTCTGAATTGAATGAATCATCTAACGAGTTCGAAATAACTACGATTTCATCAAAATCGATCAAACATATGGAAAGCACAGCACAAAAGCCAAAATTCATCAATCACAATTCACCACGAATAATTTGAGCAGGTTTTTAAATTAATCATAATTAAATCTTGCCACAATCAAAACTTGCATTCAGTCGTCAAGTGTGTTCCTCAATTTTTGAATGCATTTCCTGTTTGCATCCAATTTTTAATTAATCTTCTCGAAAATATGCCTCACACGCATGCACACCCCACCTCCCAGATTAGATCCATTTCGTGCATGCAGCACAGAAATTACAACCTGGTACAACACTGTATAATTATTCCCATCGGCGGCGGCGGCGGTCCCAAATGGACGGACAGCAGCCGGAGCGCCTCGAAGGCAAACTGAAAACAAAACTCCGAAAACCGCTTCTGGCGAGGTCCCGGAGCCGGCTTTTCGGAATTAGTTCTTCCTTAGTTATGATCCGACTTAAAGGGGAGGTCGTCAACATTGACCTAGATTTATTAAAATTGAGGTTTTGAAATTCGGTCCACATTTGGTCCCCTTACCCTAGCTCACACATCGAGCCCACAAGTAGAACTTCTTTTCATTCATTCCGATTCACGACACACACCGCCGCGCCGCCGCCTTAGATGAGTCTCTTTCGTGTGTTCATTCATAACTTGACACGGCGAGGTCTGGCAAACCTGTTTGATCATCATCATAGGAGGCCGTTATGAATGGGAAAATCCGCGGGTACTCGTCGACGTACGTACGTACCTGGTCGAGTTTTGACCGGAAGTTGGTCAACACCCCGGAAAGGTCGCCGTGGTTACAAAGTGTCAATTGGCGCGAATGCATTGTTCGCTAATTCGCCCGAAAGCAACCTGTTTTTAGTGGAGCAAAAATGTCACTGCATTTAGCACCCACAGTTTATCACGTTTTTGCTTTCGAGCCACCCTGTGGGAAATCTCATCGCACCGACTAGAAAATTGCGTCTTTTGCATCTGATTACGGCGATTAGGTTATTTCTTGAGAGAGTGGCTAATTATTTAAATCACCCCTCGAAAACTAGAAATAATGAGAATTTAAGTAGATGGCAGTAGGCCGGCTGCGTGTGACCCACTCCGAGGTGGCGGGGGGCTTCTAACTCTTATTTTCAACCCCCTTTGCCCCACTCGACGGATGTCGAATTGCATGAGAGACCGAAAATGAAACCGAAAACGCCATTTTTGTTTATAATAAATGAAGTTGGTCCACCAAATTATTAACATAATTACCGCTTTATTGCACGCGGTGTGTTTCGTCATTTTCATAATTTTGAATTATTCCAATTATGAGAGCTGGTATCCAAGCAGGCTGGTTGGGGCTGGTGGGAGGAAAAACAGACCCCCCAAAGTCGATCTCACCTGGCGGTTTGGTGTGGTGGTGACTGGTGGAAGCACCCGCAAGGGGGGTAGCTCAAAAAACAAAAACAAAAAAGACGACGCAGATTATAAACGATCATCATTACCGTTTGAGAGATATTTTCAGTGAGACGGAATTGTTTTGGCGACGACTCTGGGAGAAGAATAATGATAATTGCTCCCATAAGGCGGTAATAATGATACAAATTCACATTCAAATTTAAGCTTCATGACGGAAAAGAGGCAGAAGTTGAAGTTTGGAAAAAAAATCTCATGAACCACCTCTCGGGCTGGATGCTTGATTTGAATAATCAAAGCAGCCCGGTAATGACGGGGGGCGCCCAGAGGAGATGACACCGGCTGGTTGATTGAAGTAGGCGCTGAAAGGTGAATGGTGTTTGCAAATGTTTAGCTTGACATTTTATGGATTTTTTTAAAATATTTATTACGAACCAATTTTTAAACTTTTTGTATTTATAGAATAAAGTTGAAAGAAAGGTGTAATCGAAATCATCAATGCTGATTGAAAGCATTTCCGATTTATTAGAATGGTCGAAATTGGAAACGCTAGTTTTAAGGTATTTTCGATTAAAATGAGTGCTAAATGGCTTATTCAGTACACGACAAAACATATGGCGGATTGAAACTTTGAAGATGTGAATTAAATTTTTTAAATTTTATTTAATAAATATTAATTGTGTAAAAAAATCATAGAAAAAACTGGAATTTAACCTAGCTGAAGTGATTAATACATTGCTTCTGAATGATTTTGTGTCAGACAAAATGTGCAAAAATTTTAATCTTTTCCTATGAAATTTAATTTTCGACACATTTACACATTTACATCTGGAAAGAATGTTTAACTCGCGAATCAGAAAAAAGGTTTAATATTACCTCTGATAGGAAGTAAATTTTGCATCTGACATAAGCAATGCAAAAAAACGTGCAATTCCAAAATTAACATCAAACTGGGTATAATTATATCCAGCTTACTAAGTCCGCGCTCCAACTGTGAGAAATTCAAATGTTGGTACATTAATTTTAGTTTAAAATTCGATTTATTTCACAGACTGTTCTTAGACTAACCCTATGAAAACAATCAAAATCCAAAAACAAGCCTCCCTTGTTTACGTTTTATCCGTGCCTCTAATGTGCTTATAATTGCGCCCTTTCCAAATACTCCACCCGGACCCCCGATTCTTCAGACTTAAATCACGATCCTGCCCCGGCGCGTCAAAGTCGTCCCATCGTTCGTCAATCCGGGGTAACATTTGGACTCTCTGATTGTCATTCGTTCGGAGTAGCAGCCCCTCGGGAGGATGTGCCGCGGCGGCGGCCACATTACGCCAACATCCGACATGATCGTCATTTGGTTATTTGGTGTTGGTTTATTTGAAGGGGAAAAACGTTGTAGTTACGTGGGTTTAAAATTGGGAAGATGATAGAAACGAATTTCCGTGTAAAGGTAGGTGGATTAATCCAGTGCCTACTTGATGGCTCCGAGCAGTCAAATCAACGAGGGAGAGTTAAATTTAAATATTGTGATTTGAATATTATAATTACAGAGTACAGTCGGTGGACCACGTGATTCGATGTCCAGACACGCATTCGTCAGTCGGAGATCACTCCGAGGTGGTCATTTTTCACCCAGTCGTATTTACATACCCTGGGAGCTCTCGAATTCAGAGTCACGAAAAGTTTTGCCTTTTCGACGCGGAAATTTGATCGATTCGAAGAAGGTGAAAACAATTAGAACCGTTACCAGAAAGGGGGCAGAATCTAATTTCCATACCTCTTTCTGTCCCACCTTTGGCATTCCGTCAGATGAAACCGGCAAGCTTGCGTTTAAAAAAGCGCGCTATTTTGAAGAAACCGTCCCTCGAAACCATAATTTATGCATGGTTCTGCCTTTTGTATTCACCGACCAACTAAATTTGCGGGCTGATCTGACGAGATCAGCTTTTTAACGTGTTGTTTTTGTTTTGCTACTACTGCCTGCCTTCTCATCACATGTGTGCATTGACGAGACTTTGATTTGTTTTTAATTTTGTTTTATCTTCACGCGCGCGCGCTCGGGTAACCCTTCTTTCCCTCCGTGGGTACACCGACAACAACAACAACATTGATTGCATGCCAGTGTTTGTGGGTCGTCGTCTTGGGCTACTTTGATGCCGCCATTTCCCCGCGCGGCACCGGCTTTGGTCACACAGGAATGAGACGCCTTTGAGGTTCCTTTTTTGGTAGCAAAAATGACCTACACACAAACACACACACACATACGGTGGCGAATTGTTTGAAGTAAGGTTGACGAGATCAATAATTTTGAGGTGATCTTATTTGTGGGGGGGTTGGATGAGTTAATGTTTGAATTGCGTTGAACGAAATCAGGACGAAATAGTGAAGCAACGTCTTTGTAGATTGAACTGCTGACTCCTGAGAAACAACTTTTTAAAGTATTAATTTAGTCAGTTGTTTTTTTTCACAACTCGCGATATCTCGGAAACTAGGGGAAATATACCCATTTTAATCCTTATAAGCGGTCGTGTTTGAATGATGCTGGATAATCTGGAGTGTTCCTTGAAATTCACTAAAACCAAGTACACCAACGAGTAGAGCAACTTATTGTGAACATTTCTGTTTATTTTCACTTTTATTTAAAGTTATGCTATTCCTTTTACAAGCATTATAAAAAATATTTCAAAAATGCATTCTTATCAGTCGGGTACCCAATGCCACGCCCATCTTCCTATTTTCAGCTTAGTTCTTTTTTTCTTCCAGCGCTCTTTTGGATCTGCTTAGTGCTGCCAAAATTGATGAAATTTTAAGCGAACACTCACGAAAAGTAGCATTTCTAATCTAATCTAATCTAACCCTAGCGCAGCCAGTCTTTCGAGGGCATCCTGGAAAATGCCTAAGGTTGATTAACGCCTAGCATCCTCTTGTCATTATTAACAATTGCAGTGCCCCAATGCAATAAATTGCTTTGAAACATCACAAACGTTAAAGCGGCCAGGCCAACTGCGTAAAGTTTACCGCAAAGATGATTCGTTGAATTGGATTGAGTTTGAACACGAATGTTTAAACAGCAATACAGTTCTGAATCTACAGGGGAGGAAGAAACGTGGGGATCCCCCGCTCACGTTCCTGTTTGTTTAGGCAATTTATCGTTGGGAGCCACCATGCTAAGAAGTTTTGGTGCTCCGGGACCCTCTAGGGATGGGACACTAGGGTGTAATATCAAAATCGATTTTCCAGCACAGCATTATTTTAGTTCCTTTTGGGGTCCTAAACAACTCCCCAAAGTTTGGGAACGATTGGTTTAGTCCTCACTTTGCGCAAAACGATTCAATTTTCCATACAAATTTGTATGGGAAAAATCATTTTTGTGAATTTTGATATTTAAAAAATCCAAGTTTCACGCTATACTAAAACCGGATTCATATTCGAATGCTCCGGAATGTGCTCTACAACTTTCCCCAAGAGAGTATGGGGCTAACTTGCTCCTATAAAAAGATATAGCGTGTTCAAAACTCGTCTAAAACGTGTTTTTTGATCGAAAATCACGTTTTAGACGAGTTTTGAGGACGCTGTATCTTTTTATAGGAGCAAGTTAGCACCATACTCTCTTGGGGAAAGTTGTAGAGCACATTCCGGAGCACCCGAATATGAATCCGGTTTTAGTATAGCGTGAAACTTGGATTTTTTAATTATCAAAATTCAAAAAAAATATTTTTCCCATACAAATTTGTATGGAAAATTGAATTGCTTTGCGCAAAGTGAGGACTAAACCAATCGTTACCAAACTTTGGGAAGTTGTTAAGGACCCTATAAGGAACCAAAAAGTTACTGTGCTAGCCAAATTTGGACAACTTTATTTTTTTCCATACAACCATATTACACCCTAATGGGACACTGTATTTCCACAAATGCCCTGGACACTACTTGCCGTGGTTATAGCGCCACAACTCGCTTACACTCACGAAAAGTAGCATTTATAGAGAAAATTTCCTGGCATCACTGGCACTCCAACAGGCGCTGCTGGTGGTGTTGGTGGCCACCCTTTGTTCTTTATTTGCCTACGCTTCTCGCTCGGTTTTCTTCAGGCCCGTGATACTGACGTAGCTTGCTGAAGCCGCCACTAAATGTTTGGTGGCGCTGTTTCGGGAATAACATTTCAGAGGGTCACAAATCAAAATATAATAAGTCTTATTTATTTTTTTGGAAAATAATCCTGTAACTGCTCATATTGATTCTTTTCATTAAAATAAACCAAAAATGCCGCCAACAACAATATATGTTTAGCATCAGGTCTCAGGCAAAGCTTCCCAGCAGGTGTCTTTTTCAAATCCTCTGAAATGTATTCCGCAAATTCTTAATTTAAATCTACAATTTGAAGCGGTTGAGCTCAACCATGTTGTTGGGAAACCTTAAGAGCGAGTCCACGAACAGGGCATAGCCCATTGTTAGGGACGTTGTGGGGCTTTACAAAAAAGCATGTTTTTGAGTCATCTGCTCCAACCTTCCATCTGCTCCAACCTTCCATCGGATGAGGAAGTAAAATGTCGGTCCCGGCCTTGGTTGTTAGGCCGTTAGGTCATTCCAGGTGTAGGAGTCGTCTCCATGCCATAAGTACAAACAACACACCAAACCAAGCCTACTCCGGTGGAATCGCTGGCGGCGGTTGGACTCGCAATCCAAAGGTCGTCAGTTCAAACACTGGGGTGGAAGGTTCCTTGGAGTAGAAAGAGGTTTGGGTGCTCTCCCCATTCAAGCCTTCGGACTCCTAGGTTCGAGCAGAAACTTGCAATAGAGACCACAAAAGACCCGGGGGTCGTTAATGTGGATGGTTTGATTTTTGATTTGATGTTTTTGAGTCAAACAAACCAACTTCTATGGTACCCCGTGGTTTGAATGTGTTGGTAAATTTTCGACAGCAAAGCCAGAACAGCTGTTTTTAGACATACAAGTTCAAATTTACAAACTAGTTTTGTTGTTTTGTGTCTATTCCTACTGAAACAAATTAAAAAATATTCAAATATTGTGCAAAAACATTGCTAAAATCACTTCTCAATTCACCCCATGTGTCTCGATTTGCCCCGGAATTTCATTTTAACTAACGAAACAAAAATAAAGAAAAAAAATATTTTCGTCCTTTCGATTTTGCGCCCTTTTCGTCATGTTACTCCCCATAATTTTGACACTAGACACCAAAACTTTGGTACTTTTTAGGCTTCAGTGACATTGTATGCAGATGACAGCCGAAGCATCCCCGTGGTTTTCTTCAGCCTTCGATTGGAATGGATGGTCAAAATTGAAACGTCAAAAGACTTAGCGCGTTTGTTTTTTTGATGGCGCTTGCTAATTATTTACATGTTTCCGGATTATTTTTCAAGTGAGTGACTAACTAACATGTTGCCGGTAGTTGGAAGCAATTTTATATCTTAAACGCTTTGAAATCGTTAGCGCAAGTGAAAAGATATAGAAATTATGATCAAAAGTGCATTGAATTTGATCTTTTTGGCCAGTAAGTGGTATACATTTGCGTGGGTATATTTCCCCTACTAGATCGATTTTTATTTTTTCTACATAAATAATTACAATACAGCGAAACAACATGTTAGAAGAGCTAAGGAACACTAATTTAAGACATCTTAAAATGTCGAGCTTGAATTACCAAGTTTGAACATATTTTTATAGGAAACAAGCCTTACCCGACAGACTTCGTTCTGCCTTTTTTCATTTGTTGTCGTTTTAAGCTCTTTTTCTTATTCAGCCTCCTGTGATCAAAATTTGATTTTACGCAACATTTCCCATACAATCTGCAGATCTTCCGGAATCGGTTCCATAGTGGCCAAAGTTGTAACTTGTTGGCGTAAGAACCTTCCTTGTTCTTATACAAACCCAACGCACGAAGAGCACCTCGATCCGACGCTTCGTATTGAAGTGATTCGCGTTCGAACAAAACCGTCGAAATTTTTTATATATATAGATAGATAGATAGGCAAAAAATGTCACACAAGTAAGTTTAGTTTTTAAACAAAAAATGTAGAACTAATTGTCTCAGAGATATTGCGACTTTAAAAATGAGGTCTAATAACATTACACTGAGAAACTAAATTTTTTTGCTTCGCGAAATTAACACATTAATCTTAGTCTTTCGAAAATATTTTTTTACAGTGGGGATTTTATTTTATTATTCATTCTTAATTGCAACATAACTTAAAAACGGTGCATACAGTCTAGAATCGATTATCTTTGGAATCTTCGAATTATCGAATCACATTTTTTTGGTTCTACGCTTAAGGGATTTATATTGAAGAAAATAAATCCATTTTGTAATTTAAAAGGCAATCAACATTTCAAATTAGACTAAAATGGGGTCACTGAACTCCAATTTGATGTTAAAAGTAGGCAAATATAACAATACAATTTTTTTAATCCTATTTAAACCTTCAGATAATCGAGTCTGAATTTTACATAAAAGAATAAAAACTCTAACTTTGAAACTTTATATCAACACAGCTTTTCTGTAATTCCAACTAAAACTAACTTACTTTTTTCTAAGATAAAGACGCTTTTTAACATTATGGTTTTTTTTTATATAAATAGAAGCGTCATCATATCGCCTACCAACATGAGTGCCACCGTTGTATACTCTTTTGACGCTGCCACCAGCAGGAATGTGCGATCGTGAAAATTTAATTTACGAAAGAAAAACATAACAAAGTGCTTAATTAGTACTCTCGATGTACCAACATGAAACGGAGCCCGTCCCGCAAAATGCACTCCACTTTATTAAGTGTAACACACAACTCTCCAGCAGCTCCAGAAGTCGTTTTTGCCTAGCCAACGCCATTAAAAATGATGAATATTCATCTATATGGGGTGGGGTGGGCATCCTTTTTTGCTCCTCTTCTGGCTGCTCGCAAAACACTACCGCAACTGACCTGTAATCTATATATCTCACGGAACCCCTCCCTTCCTTGCCAGAGTGGTGGCGAAACAAAAAACGAAGGATCCTTTCGTTCTCAGGTTTCTTTTTAAAAACTCAGACTCCACTTTGGCGCGCGAAAAGACGACTTCGGCGATGATGATGATGCAAAATGATGCATGTGCAGTAGGTCGTATTGTTTTACTCTCCTTGCCCGGGCAGGAACCAATATTGCTGGCTGGCCGCGAAGACGACGCCAACGGGGCAATCGCCTTGGCCGACGAGCATAAAGTTCATATCTTTTAATGCGATCCACAATTCGGGAGCTCCGCCCTGCGGGATCGCTAAAAACTATAATCATATTATGCTTATTGCACGCTGCTCTCCCCTTCTCATTCCTTCCTCTTCCCTCCCTTGCCAAGCAGTGCATCTCGCTCAGCCCTTTTTGAATTAAGGTTTTTGCATGCACCTTACCAGATGCACCACACACTTGCAGTTTTGCATGCAGACGTCCGTCGCTCGCGCGAAAGAAGAGTTCATTCAAAACAGCTCTTGGTTCGTCCGTCGTTGACCGTTTGTCTTCGGTTGATGTGGTGGTTCCCGACCAGGGTTCGTGCGGTCTCTGCCTTGCAGCAGTTGGAACCGGGCACCTCTTTGAGACATTTGTTTTTGCTTATGCGAAACGAATTATCCCGTTCGATGGACATCAGGTGAACGGAAGTGGGAAAAGCTTTGAAGTCTGGGGTGTTTTTGATCCTTATGATCTCGTATATCTTTGTTTGAATACATACATTTTTGAACAAGGTGTTGCCGGAATAAGAAGCTATTTTCTGCAAAGTTAGAAAAACTACTCGCATGCCAATCAATCGATCCATTATTGCTTTTTTTTTATTTTGAAATAGTTGTTTATGCAACAAGTTGCAAAAAGAGGATTTTTTCAGCACGAGTCGTTTCAAGTTTTGCAACGAGTTCCAAACAACATTTTTTGCAATTCCGAAAAACACCCATTGAGTGAAATTTTAATTCAAATTTTCATGTATTTTGTCAATAAATCGTTACTTTTCAAAACAAGTGCTGAAAACTTTTCAGCATTTATTTTGAAAAGTGTTGCTATTCGATTCTGTTATTTTTGGTACAGAAAAGTATGCTATTTCGTCATTCAAGAATGACAGGAACAGTAAATAGTTTCACGACGGAATTGCAAATAGTTTTTTTACTGTCCAAATGTTAAAAAAAAAAAACAATTTGAAGCCCTACACTTGCATGCTAACTTGCATGATTTTTGCATTTTTATTGTTAATGATAAATGATGGACAGGTTCAGTTTACCTGGGTGACATTGAAAGGATTTCAATATAATTTTCAGGTATTCGACTTGTATTTTATATTTTTTAAACACCCCATTTCTTATTTTATTAGAATTTATTAAGAAATTTGTTCTACTGAAAATGCCAATAAGTCTAAAGATAATTTTAATTTCTATTCCAATAAAACTTAAAAAAAACTTAAAACATGGAACTTGTAACTTAATAACATGTTTTTATTGTTTGTGGTATAAAATTGACCAAAAATCCGATAAAGCAGACCATTTTCCGATTCGAATTCATATTCATTGAGGAAAACATGAAATTTTGACATAGAATTGCTGCTACAGATACAGATTTTGGAACATTTGATTGAGAATATATATAACAAAAATATTGCAAATTTGACACACAACTAACCTGATAAGATCTTATTGTTGAAAAGTAGCAACCATTTTTATTGTAAATTTAATTCAGTGATTTATGTGAAATATTATAAATTTCATACACATGCAAAACTTTTGACATATAGTAAAAAAAATATTTAAACATAGTAGCTTACTACTGATTTCGAATTGAAATAAAAAAATAAGCTAAAAATATTTGATAACTGTGATGTCTAAATTTTTCGAAAATTTACATTTTTTCAAAAAATACTTACTTGGGCAAAACACTTTGTGCCATAAATCTAAAGAGGGCAACATATCCAAAAACAAGCAAAAGTCATATTTTTTCACATTTTTTTTTGAAACCAGAAGTGAAATACAATTGCAGGTATTTTTTAAATAAAAATAATAATAGGGTAATTCTCCGCAAACTCACACAGCAGTTGCCCCGACCCCTTTTCGATTTGCGTGAAACTTTGTCCTAAGGGGTAACTTTTGTCCCTGATCACGAATCCGAGGTCCGTTTTTTGATATCTCGTGACGGAGGGGCGGTACAACCCCTTCCATTTTTGAACATGCGAAAAAAGAGGTGTTTTTCATTAATTTTCAGCCTGAAACGGTGATGAGATAGAAATTTGGTGTCAAAGGGACTTTTATGTAAAATTAGACGCCCGATTTGATGACGTACTCAGAATTCCGAAAAAACGTATTTTTCATCGAAAAAAACACTAAAAAAGTTTTAAAAATTGTCCCATTTTCCGTTACTCGACTGTAAAAAATTTTGGAACATGTCATTTAATGAGAAATTTAATGTACTTTTCGAATTTACATTGACCCAGAAGGGTCATTTTTTCATTTAGAACAAAATTTTTCATTTTAAAATTTCGTGTTTTTTCTAACTTTGCAGGGTTATTTTTTAGAGTGTAACAATGTTCTACAAAGTTGTAGAGCAGACAATTACAAAAATTTTGATATATAGACATAAGGGGTTTGCTTATAAACATCACGAGTTATCGCGATTTTACGAAAAAAAGTTTTGACGTTTTAAGATTTTCTGTAAATTTTGAACTTTGTGACCTCAGACCAGTGTTGCGTTCCTCACGCGCTGACGCGCTCGTGAGCGCTCACTTTTCGCTCATTCGTGAGGAGGAGCGCTGCGCGAGCTAGCTCACGTTTGCCCGCGCTCACGTTTGCTCCGATTTTTTCAGCTCGCGTTTGCCCCACGCTCGCGCTCGCGCTCATTTTTCGCTCACGGAGCGCTCACTTTGGAAGTATCGTGAATCGTTTAACTTTTTGAGACAATTTTTTTGTTTTTCAATCCTAGTTAGATTTTATACTTAAGGCGCAGCATGTCAGTGAAAACAAGGGAAGGTGGAAGCGCGTGAACAAAAAGGACTATAAACCTTAGAGAAACTTACAAAACAATGAAATAATTCAAGAAGATTTATGCTGGGATAAGTTCGATTTAATGTTATATGCTTGGTTGATTAAAATATAAAATTAAACTGTTTTATGTACCTAAACAGTTTGTTGGCTACCATTCCAGCGTGCGGATCAGAATGAGCAACCATTAAACAAAAGTCATTCCATTTAATAAATCGTTCAGTGCTTGGAAACGGCTGATCATTTTTATAAAGTTAATCTTTCTCTTTCTCATTCTAGAAAATAGGGTAAAATTGTTGAAACAGTTCTCTTTTTACAAAAAAGCCTCCAAATTGCTAGTGTTTGAAATAACTCATTAGAATGAAATAATATAAATTGTCATTGTTATGTTTTAGCACATAAATGGTGGCACCTCTTCCGTCAAGTAAATTATATCTAATACTTCCGCTACCAAGCCTCTCAAAATATTCAATTACAGATTCAATAAATGATTATTTGAATATGGACATTTTCTAAAATGTTCCCAATATGAGGGATGATTATAACTTTTATAAAGCTTACTGCTGTTTTTTTTTTAATGTCCAATAAAACAAAACATTTTTTGGTGTTTTTGAAACCGCCTTGAGTCAAAACTCCGGATTCTAAAAACTTAAAATAAACATTTGTCAATTAATTCATTTTTTTGTATATATCAGTGCATCTCTTCACGTCAATGATTTTTTACATTAAGAATGAGTTATCTCTTTGTTTTCATTCTGCCCCTTGGCTAATTCTGAATTTAAATAGAACGTATATTTCGGTTCGCCGACTAAATCCATTTTATTGCTTACTGTTGTTTGTTTGACCACTTTCTTGTTTGTTTTTGCTGCCTGTGCTGAGATAGTTCTAGAATCTTCGTTTCAAACAGGCAGATGCTTCAACAGGGAAAAATAACTACCTACTTTGGCTCACCAGCTCACGTGAGCGCAAAACGCTCCGGTGAGCGTGAGCGAGCACGAGCTACCTGATAAAAACTCACGCTCCAGCTGGAGCGAGCACGCATTCCGTGAGCGCTCGCTCATTCGCAACCCTGCCTCAGACCGAAAAATGTGTTAAAAAACTCCACAATTTTTGTTTCATAAATTCATTGATATTTCAAAACATTCGATAGTAACATAACAGATTAAATGTATTTGTACTACTTTTTGTATCAACATTTTGAAAATTGAGTAGAGAAAGTGGATTTTTTTTAATTTTTGGCTCCTCGATCGAATAAAATTTATACCAGCCTTATATTTACCTATATTTTTTCCGAACAGAAAATTGCTGTTAAAGATACAGGTTTTTAATCATTTATAAAGCATATTTGTATAACTGACCTTTAAATTTGTATGATAACTTATATGGACAATTGATTGATGAAAAAGTGCTTCTTTACTGCCCATGATCGCATAAATGTCCCATATGCATTTTCGTCACTATTGAGTTTTTGATGCAGTTTGGTTCAAAATCGTGGGCTCTTTCAAGAGAGCCTATAACATCCAGTACTTTGTTCTAGAAATCAGGAGGAAATCCAGTTTTTTCGTGAAAACTTAACACGTAGCCTTATGTGTGGGACAAACTTGTTTAGCGTTTTTCTCAGCTTGCTGTTTTTGCATATGAGACATTTATGCGAACATGGGCAGTTTAGACATATCAAACGTATATGCAAAGTTTGAGGCAAATTAAGAAATAAGAATATTCAGTGGTCCACGGAACAATTCTTGGAGGTCCTGGTCAATAACAGAGTAGCAACTAATGGTAGACACCAATGCTATGCTAATTAAAAATAAGAATATTCATCATTTACCGATGTCTCAGAGCATTGCTCATATTCTTGTTATAACAATAAGGCACACAAAAAAGCTTATTGATGAAAACTGGTGAACAATATTATTGCAAATTTAATTGAGTGATTTGTGTAATTTCAAATAAAAAATACGTTATTGCTCTGAAAACATCGCATTTTCGTAACAAATATTTTAATTTCAAAGAGACTGTAGAAATAATCCTTAAAAATAACTTGCTTAGGAATCCTCACCTTCCAGCCAATTTCGTTATTATTCATACACACTGGCCACCTTCAGCCCAGTCCCGCAGTCATGTTCTTTCCACGGGGCTGCTCACTTATGAAATGAAGATTTTCCCGCTCTCCCCCTCCCTCCTTTTTCCCATTAATCCCATCATCGTCTTGGCAACGCTCTGGCTCTGGCTCTTCCTCGCGGCCTGCTTAGTCCTTGCCACAAGGTTCGTGCACTGCCCCACTAATATGCAGATATGGTTCAAGATATAATTTTTCGTAATTTAATTTCGTCTCTTTCGCTCCTCCTGGAGCGCTGGCTGCAAGGCCTGCTAAGGCCCCGGATCTCGTCCATGCGCCCCACAGACACTGTCTGTTTTGCTTACCAGGCAAATTGCTTCCAGCCATCAGAGCCGCGTCCCCCTCCGTTCCGGACGTCTCCGGGCGATTCTCACGGATCCGGACTACTTCTTGGAAGGGAAGTCTTCTTGCGCGCTTCTCCAGGGGCTGGACCGCGATTCATTTCGTTACTTTGCATACCCACAGCCTCCTTGGACGGTCCAGGTTCTTCCCTGGGAGGGGGAAATAGGGTGGTTCAGAAGGGGGGTTGTGTATTGGTGTAATTTGCAATCATATTTTTACCCACAATAGATGGTTTGTGGCTTTACCCCCCACTCCCGCCTCCCCCTTTTCAGGTGCATTCAGTGCGAAAGATTAATACGAAATGCATATTGGCTTTCCTGTGTGTTGTTGCTGTTGTTCCGTCCTGGCGAAAAAAGGGGTGCTTATTCCTGGCTACACGACGGATGATTGCCCGTGTGGATTCGTAATTCCATCATCATCAATTTTATCTCGACTCTTCTTGCGCCGCGGCCAGCAGCAGGCCGTGGAGTTCATGGCAGGTTCCTTCCATGGCGCGGTAACTATGACGACGTGCTGCGCGCCTAGAGAGTGTCTTACAGGCCGCGTATTATACCCCCTCTCTCTCTCACTTGCTTGATGATGCTTTCCAGAGCGAACCGTACTTTTATTATAATAATGAAAACGCAAGACGTGTTTTATGCAAAATTATAATCATAAAATTAAATAAGAATACAAGATTAATCTGAGCGATACGATGGTCGATTGTTGTTGGTGTTGTTGTTGTTGCGGTTGTTGGCGCAACGCGAGAGGGTGATTTGTGTGCGTGGAGTTATGCCCTGGTCGCGGTTGGCCATGATGGCATAGCGATGAGGACGAACCGGGGTTTGGGCTTTGTTTTTTGGAACTTTGCGTAAAGCAAAAGGATGCTTATCGCTGAGGGGCAGAGACGCAGTGTGCCATGAATTACTTTAACACGATTTGTGGTCAGCATCGGATTTAAATGGTGCAAATTTATGGAGATGAAGCGTTTGCGTAAAGTTACATCTTTGGTGTCATAACAGTTACTTTTTGAGCAACAAAGAGGAAAATTTGTCTGATTTAATTTTTTCTCGGGCATGCAGTTGAACTACTCAAAGCAATGTTTAACTTGATTATTTGTAAGTTGATCGAGAAACGATGACAACAATATTTATCAAGCTTTATCACATTAAAAATCGTGTTTTACCTAGAAACTTTCAAAAATCGATGCATCTTCCAAATCTTCCTGCTAATCCTGTCCACTTACTTGAAAATTCAATACATTTTGGCAAGACCAATAAAAATTTTATTCGATTTTTTTGTCTCCTAACGTGCCGCCAAATATAAGCATTTCGATTTTAAAAACGATTTTGTTTTATTTCTGCGAGTTTTCTCATTGTTATCTGCATGAACAGTTTTTGAAAATAAATAAGATTATCAAAAAAAAAAAAATAACTGTGAGTTTTAAAGTCTTTCAAACAATTATGCATTCTTAAGCTTGTTCTTTGTTCTACAGTGGACTCTCTCGCTGTTGATCTTCTCGATATCAATATTGCTCCAGCTGTCAATAAATTTTTCAGTCCCTTCAAACAGATTGCTTTGATTTTTCGTTCTATAATTTGGTAACTCCCGCTCTCGACGGTCCCTTCAATATCGACAACGAGAGAGTCCACTGTATTTAAGAAAATTATGTTTATTTATTGCTGTGAGTATTGTTTGCATTTTAATAAACATGAGCTTTTTTTTAAATAAACTGTTTAAAAAAATCTATGGTTGTTTGCATTCTTTTCAACATATGCAGTTTTTTTAAAATATAAATATGATTTTTCATCTGAAAATTTACGTTTTTAACATTGTTTGAACAAATCAGTTTCTACAATATTCAAGATTTTTATCACACATTAGCAGAATAGGTTTTCAAAATAAAACTGCTAAGCATTTGCATTTTTTCTGCAGGAAAAGTTGTTTCAATAATTTTGAAGTGAAAATATGATTCTATTGTGAATATCTTGTCTGTGTGCAAGATGCATTCTTTTAAACATAACCAATTAAAAAAAAAAGATTTTTAGACTCAAGTTTTTTGTGAATTTTTGCAATCTTTCAAAGTTTAACAAGTCAAACAAAAGAATATATTATTTTTTAACCAATTTGTTAGTATTTTTTCGGCCAAAAATAAACACAAAGCCCTAAAAAACTTTCGTCCTTCGACAAATCGTCCCATTCGGTAAAATGATCTTCGACTAAATGTCCATTCGGAAAACGACTTTCGCCGGCGAATATTGTTCATATCGTTCTTTCAAAGAAATACAAACAGTTTCAAAAATAAAAGAGAAAAATCTCACTTCTTAATTTTGTTTGCAAGTTTGCTATCATTTTGTCTTTTACACGTTTTCTCCATTCGACCTTTTGTCCGGCCTTTGGTCCATTCGACCTACATTTAATTTCAAGTAAAAAAAAATTATAAACTATTTTATAAATGTTGTATAGCATTTGTTTTTGCATTTTTGATCAAATGGTCTCTTTAAACCTTTTTATATGAGACTGCAGTTCGGAATTAGATAATTAAATGAAATTGAATTTCAATAATTAAATAAAATTAAATTTTTTAGCTGTTTTTTTTGGATTCTACGAATTTCTTTCCTTTCTTTAGTGTTCTTTTTGGCCTAGGGTAATCCACAAACGACATTATCTAAAAAGTGTCCAAGCTATTGGTTCGGATTCATTTAATTTGACTAAAATTATAGCATGCCAAACTATCCAAACTGTTGCATGTCTTACTTTGCAAGTTAAATAGACGCTAATTGTTTTATTGTTTACATTGAAAAACACTTCCCATCAAGATGCCTCTTCCTTTTTAATAAGATCACAGCTCGCTTAATGCAGCCAATTTTCAAATTATCGATAATTTCTCAATCTGCACCCGAACGAAGGGGTGCCCCCAATTTCATCGCCAAGTGAGGTGGCCAGATTACGTAGCCTGGCCCTCATTGCGTACGATATTTGCACACGCCAATAATTTGCGTAGCGTGATGCGTTCAATCATTTTCCCTTTCTCGATGAGGGCAATAAAAATATTTAAATGGAAAGATATGTAAAACATGTTCTATTTATTAGCATACTTGTGCGGTGTTGTTGTTGTTGAGGTTTCGATTTGACTATATTGAAAATTGTGTGAGGGTGATGAGAAGGAGGGGTGGAAGGGTTGGCAGCCGACATATATTAGCACTTGCATGCGCCTGATTTGACGCGCATGGCTGAGCTGCAGCGCGGCAAAATAAACAAATTTCGAGCCCAAAGCCATGTTTCACACCCGCAGCAGTGCAGTAGGCAAAGCAGGCCATGGTGCAACCTGCTCATCATCGCTGCTGCCTGGTGGATTACTTGGATCGACCCATCCGTCCGTCAGTTCAGTCACTCAGTGGGTCAGTCAAGCATGGCCTGCTGCGCATATTGAAGCCAATTTGCATACAGCACTTGGAGCAAGGGCGTCTGTGCGCGCCCGTGTTATGATGGATGAGCTCAAACCCTTATCAGTTCTGGCAGGGTTGGCAAAGAGTAAAGTGAAAAATTTTAATTACATAAACATTTGCGTATTTACATAGTCCACGGTTGGATCGGTCTGGGCTTCGACGAGGCGTGAAAATAAAGCGAAGCAAAAAGCGCCGAGAAAAGGTGAACCCTGAACTTCGTCCCAGTTTCTGGGAAAGAAAGCCCTCTTATTACGAATGCGCTTGGTCAGGGGCTTGAGCTTAATTCTACATGACAGGCTCACCTTCCGGAGCTGTCTAACAAATATGACGTGTTTGTTCAAAATATGATACGCACTAATTATTCAACATTTTTGTTTCCTTCAGTGCACGAAGAAAACACAACAATGATGCTCAGTTTCATTTGCATTTTTTAGCCTGGTCTTTGCATTCAAATATATCGGTTAAGCCAGCTCACAAAGCCACTTAAGCTGTCAGGTTTTAATCTGTTATGTGTTCGTTACGGTAGTTTTTTGGGACCTGCAATTTCAATTTTAAATAATTTTGAATCATACAATGTTGAGTGTTATGAACTGTTTCTTAACCCTCTCGTGCCCAATTGTTGAATTATTTCGGAGCCGTCGTAATTTCATCGACTTAAATCGTTGATAATTTATACAAAAAACTAATCAAATTTGCGATACAAGCTTTATTACCCGTAAACTTACCACCCACAGTTCAAAAAGCGAAATGCAACAACCGCACACGGCGAGATCATGATGCAAGTTCGTCATGCAAGCATTTTTATACGAATTTAATTTACAAAATCGACTTCACAAAGCCTGTCCCGAGAGAGCACATGTATTTTCATTACAGACTTGCCCGTAATTATTCTCCTCGCACAAGATCAAGATCAACTCGCATCACTTTTCCACGACAAACGGCTAGGAAGTTGCAAACAAATCTTCAATTTTCCACCTACTTTTCAGCCAGAAACAAGCCCGCTAACCTGCACCTAAAAAGCATCTCGCTCTCGTTTGTTTATTCAAATTTCACAGCGTGGCGTTAATTAACCCTCGCGAGCTGTTGAAAATAATTTAATTATCGCACACACATCGTAGCAGCGATTTTCCCCCCGCAGTTTGCGCACTCGCCGCGTATTCAAATTAGGCCTTGACGCACGTTTTACATACGCGAGCGCCCAGCCGAGTTGCTCTCATAACTTCATCAACATCGCAGTTGGCGGCGGCGCGGAGGTATAAAAGTCCAGAAAATGTTTGATCGCTTGTCCTTCGCTTCGCTGCGCATCGTCCGCGTATGCTTATGAGAAGTGGCCTGTCCAGTTAGTTAAAGTCAGGGATGGGAATTTCCTGAAGAAAGTTCTCGTCAATTTTTACACGAACCAAAGTTTGACAGAGTTTTCGCCAACACTGCCTCAAACAGTTTTTTTTTCGTTACTGTTTAAAACGCTTCCTCACCCCTGAAGGCCTCCCCCGAAAAGGACACGGATGGTTAACCATCGGTTATGCAGATAAGCCCACGGACCACTTTGCCACTACAAGACATTAAAATTTCCTCCGCGCGAGACGTGAAAGTGCGCGGTTTGCTGCGTTTTGTTTTTGTTTTTTTTTTTCTCTCCTTCACTTCTCTGTGGATCAGTAGGCTGTGAAAAGTCAACCTGCTGCGCGATAATCTGGGACTATCCCGTCGGAGGTCGTTATGATATTTAAATCAGCTAAACACAGTAGGCTTTGCCTTGTGTGTGAAAAGCATGGCCTGCTTTTCGACGAGTAATTTGCGTGTGCTGCGCGGATGTGGCGGGAATTTCCACCACACTTGAAGAAGCGACTGGTCTTTTATTGTTATTTCTTCAAAAAACATCTGACGTTTTCACCAGACCAGACAAACCCATAAATAAATTCCTGGTAGAACAAAAGGGAACCGAAACCGAAAAGTCAGGCTGCATCCGAGGGGCAAACAAAAGGAAAGATGCTCGATTGACCAGGCGCCAATATTCTAATTTGTACCTGGATTTGGCACTTCATCCTTCAGAGTTCTCGGGAAGGTATCTGGTCCGTTTTTGTCCTTTTTTAATCGTCCGTTCGGCATTGCCATCGTCCGAGCTGGACAAACCCAAATTCGAGATGCTCATGGACATCTTTTTTTGTCTATTGTCTTCGTCATCATTGGCCGTAATTATCTGGACTTATTGAGAGGACGGTGCTTGAAAAAATGTTTTTTTTTTAATAGAATCCATTGAAGTTTTCATATTTTTTAATTCTTCGAACTTAATTTTTTTTTTCGGTGTACTATTTTTTTTATTTTAGATTCTTTTTTTCTGTTTTGGTTTTGCTTTTTTTAATTTTCTTAATTTCCTTATTTTTTTTTAATTTTCTTAATTTTCTTAATTTTCTTAATTATCTTAATTTCTTAATTTTTCTTAATTTTCTCAATTTTCTCAATTTTCTTAATTTTCTTAATTTTCTTAATTTTCTTAATTTTCTTAATTTTCTTTATTTTCTTAATTTTCTTAATTTTCTTATTTTTCTTAATTTTCTTAATTTTCTTAATTTTCTTAATTTTCTTAATTTTCTTAATTTTCTTAATTTTCTTAATTTTCTTAATTTTTTTAATTTTCTTAATTTTCTTAATTTTCTTAATTTTCTTAATTTTCTTAATTTTCTTAATTTTCTTAATTTTCTTAATTTTCTTAATTTTCTTAATTTTCTTAATTTTCTTAATTTTCTTAATTTTCTTAATTTTCTTAATTTTCTTAATTTTCTTAATTTTCTTGATTTCTTGATCATTTTGATAATTTTGATTTGATAATTTTGATAATTTTGATTTGATCATTTTGATCATTTTGATCATTTTGATCATTTTGATCATTTTGATCATTTTGATCATTTCGATCATTTTGATCATTTTGATCATTTCGATCATTTTGATCATTTTGATCATTTTGATCATTTTGATCATTTTGATCATTTTGATCATTTTGATCGTTTTGATCATTTTGATCATTTTGATCATTTTGATCATTTTGATCATTTTAATCATTTTGATCATTTTGATCATTTTGATCATTTTGATCATTTTGATCATTTTGATCATTTTGATCATTTTGATCATTTTGATCATTTTGATCATTTTGATCATTTTGATCATTTTGATCATTTTGATCATTTTGATCATTTTGATCATTTTGATCATTTTGATCATTTTGATCATTTTGATCATTTGATCATTTTGATCATTTTGATCATTTTGATCATTTTGATCATTTTGATCATTTTGATCATTTTGATCATTTTGATCATTTTGATCATTTTGATCATTTTGATCATTTTGATCATTTTGATCATTTTGATCATTTTGATCATTTTGATCATTTTGATCATTTTGATCATTTTGATCATTTTGATCATTTTGACCATTTTGATCATTTTGATCATTTTGATCATTTTGATCATTTTGATCATTTTGACCATTTTGATCATTTTGATCATTTTGATCATTTTGATCATTTTGAACATTCTGATTATGTTGATAATTTTCATTAATTTTGATAAATTTGTTGAAAGTTGAAAAAGAAATCCTTTTCTGAACATTTTATCACAAAAAAATCTACAACTCAACCACCGTTCCCCCTTCACACTCGTCACTATGATTTGCATTCGGCATCTTTTCTACCTGAGAGTGCAATTTGGTTACCTTCCCGCCCTTAAGATTTTCCCATGCATTTTTTTTTAGCTTTGCTTCGCCCTGTCAGCTTGCAGTATCTAACATGTAGAAGCAAAAGGCAAAATTCGAAAAATAAAAACAACATAAATTTCGTTTTTTACGATTTTCGACTGACCAATTGTCCTTCGTGGTGTGCCCGCACGGGATGGTAATGGTTTGCCGACCTTTTTCTATTTGCTAGATAAAAATTGTGACTACAGGTTTGAAAATTGATTCTTGGAAAATTGTCACAACTTGAATTTGTTGTTTTTTTTAGAATTAGGCGCTTTTACAGAATTTGATAAGATAACACTTTTTTCCTTAAAATTCACTTTCAATTGTACAACATCATAGCAGGCTTCGTTTCTTTTTCCAGTAAGCTTGAACGACGTTTAACCAACCAGCCTTTCCAACGCCTACTAATCTGCGATCTACCTCTCACAGTTTTGTTCACAGCTTGAATTTACATGGTTCAAAGCGATTTAATTAGTGTGGTAGCGCCAAAAATTTACGAAACCGTCTCACATTTCCTCATGATATGTAAATACGGGCCCAGCCTGCTAAGATCGGAGATATATTTTTATTTCGGGCACCCCCGCGAAAGGCACTTTTCAGCGGTTGCTGCGCGACGACGCCACGACACCTGTTGTAGCGGCGCCTACTGCGACGAGAATATCAAATGAAGTCATTTGTAGACCCCTTTCGGTTGCATACATAAATCATACGAGTTTATAGCAAAGGTTTTGGTGCAGAACGCCATCGTCCTATATAACGACACTTCTTGGGTCTGAGGTGAAATACGGCGTGCTCCTTACGGCCTGTGGCCACCACGGAACGCAAATTACCGGCCGGCCGGAATTTAAATGCTGTTCCTCCAAGATAAATGTCTTTCACCCGCGGTGGTGGCTCTTAAAAAGCACTGAAAAAAGTGTTGTGAAGTTTGTTCAGCGCGAGCGCAAAAAGGTACCCCCCCGAAAAAAACAGCAATAAAAATATGAATAAAATTACCCGCGGCCAAATTTGTGTATCAGCGACCTTAATCGGCACTGGCCATAAACGACGCAACACGGAGCAGATTCTAGGGTTCCGATAGCCGGTCACCTCTAGAACGGCTCAGGTTCCCAGACCTGGTGAAGAACCCCTCGACGCGTCGCCTTAATTCACTGAACTCAATTCATCATGCCCGAGGGGCCAGACAACTTGTTAAAATCTTTATTGTATGCACCGCGTTGCAACAGCGTCGTGTTTGTTTTGAATTAAATCTAGCGCAAAATCGCTGTCTGACCAACCTGTCACGTAAATCTCCACCCTTCGCTGTATTCGAGACGGATGATAATTTAATTTATTGACGGAGCTCCTCCCCTCGTGATTTCTGCTTGATATGCATCGGACGATCATCGGAACGACATTTTAATTAGCGAGAAGCCCCCTCCTTCCCTCGATTGGCTCTAATAGTGCGCTTTTAAGTGCACATTAGCTTATTAATTGTGGCCCCTCGGCACACGTAATAGATCATTTTTTGCTACTTCATCCAAGTAGACGGGGGGATCTGAGCTACCCTGATCGAGTAGGCACTGGGAAATCAACGGATGGAGACATTCAAATGGATGGTAATTAATGGGGATCGATAATCACTGGTTGCTTTGATCGTTGTTTATCGAAGGAGGGCAAGAAAACGATAGATCACGATTAAGATGGCATTGGTTGCTACGATGTGTGATCAATTGATTTGTTTTGGATCCAGTTTTAATGTTGTTGAAATAGTACGTACGAATTGAAATACTCTCTCTGTGTCGATTTTGAAGGGGCCGTCGAGAGTTGGAGGTATAATATAAGAGAACGAAAAAATCAAAGCATGCTATTCGAATAGACTGAAAAATGTATTGACAGATGGAGCAATAATTATATCGAGAATAATAGATCAAAATATCTCAAATTTCCAATAAAAATTTCACGAATTTTTGGTGCACAATCATTTTTACAACTCAAATTCGGACTCAATTTGAAAATCACTTAAACCTTAAAAAAGAAAAAAACAAAAACCTTCAAATCCCGTTTTGGCCTCGCATGTAAATTTGGAGCTCTTCTCCAGCTCGATTGATGCATATAATATCGTCAAGAAATATGTTGAACCCATTTATCGATCGGTCCCCAAACAAAGGAAAACAACACAACCTCTCACGGCCAATCTCCCAAGCGGAAGCGCCCTGCTCGCCCCCAAAGTTCGCCGCAAAAATCTAAATAATTTAAATTGAAAAGGGCACCGAGCCGCGGAATTCACCTTCGGCTTGCTTTGATTGCACGATCGGGCCCTGTTTCGTCGTCGATAAAAGGCCGACTTTCGCGCGAGGGCGCCCGCGCAAAACAAAGAAGGCCAGATTGAGGCCCAAAAGTGCATACATTATTCAAAAAAGTAGCAATATTTACGAGTCTAATTGAACCGGCACGGATTCTGCAGAACCGGTATTGCCTTGGCCAGCAGCAGCAGCAGCAGTAGATTAAGGGGCACCGATGCCGGGACACAGAAGAAAGCTCAGAGTTGTGATGAATATGCGCGCGCTCGCGAGCGGACTTCCTTTATGGTCAATGAAGAGAGAGAGAAGGAAAACTCCTATACCTATACGTTTACCTTTGGTTATTAATGAATGAATGAGCCATGAAAGATTTCGCTTCCCGTTCACTCTGCGCGCAGGTTTGTCGGCAAATTACAAAAACACAACAACAAAAAAAAACCCTTCCCACAGGAACGACGACCGCGCGTTTGAAGAATGAGCACAATCATCTTAATATTAAAATAAAAACAAATTAATTAATCATAGTACTTTTTTCAGCAAAGTCACGATTCAATTTAGTATGAAAAAGGAGCTCGTCGAAGCACAAAAACGAACAAACAAAAGCGTTTTAAAGAGGTGAATTAAGCACTAGACGCGAGCGCACTCGCGGGGAGGTCCGATCCGATTGTCTGTGATCGGGTTCGGATCGGCAAAAGAGCCGCCTGCTTTGATCAGCCGAGCACGGCGCGTGAAATTTGCATGATAACTCCCGCGCAAACGCAGCAGGGCGTCGACTGCGTTGACTTGTTTCCGGCATATTTTGTTGATCACGTGTGGCTTGCTGAGATCGTCGCTGGATTTCGGAAGGACTGCCAAATTGGTTCTCATGAGGTCGGACGAGGCGGGGAATCGACTGCTTGCTGGAAAAGGGGAAATGGAGAGAACAAACTCGGCGAAACTAATTAAAAAGTTGTGCTACGCTCTCTCGTAAAAATATTCAGAAAAGTGCATCGTGGCCCGCAACTCCCATAAACGAGCAAAGCGATGGCTCTTAAGTGGGCGTCCATAATTTGTTTGGGGTCACAGAATTTTAATTTTGTGCAGAATAAATCCTTTTGTCCTCTTTTTTAATTGTAAAACAATTGGGTAATGAAAAAAAAGACCGCTTTACACTATTTTCCACTTCATCACCACAACCAAATTGTTTTAAAATTTGAAGATTTTTAGGAATATCATATTTTTTTTTATTAAATGTCTGGAGTTTTTTTTTTAAAGATCTGGCAATCAAATTTTCATTTTTTGTGTTCAAAAACACCCAAAAACAAAAATAAATAAATTTGGTTTATTAAACTTTAAAAAACTTCAAGATAATTCAATTTGAAATTGAATAAGATGTCTCATTTCAGCCTTCTTGTCATCTATTTTCTAGATTTTTTTTCGAGGTTTTGTTCAAAGTTAGTTGGAAATTTGTGAACCATTTTTATGAACCATCATTTGAAAATTTTAAACATATAAATATTTAGAAAATGTATAGAGTGAGAGAACGTTGGCAAACGATATTTTTTTTTGAAGTTTCTGTCTATTGACTCTGTCTAAATTTGAGCGGGCGAAAAAAATTTAAAAATGTTTTGCCATTGATTTAACATTTCTACGAAAAAAGAATTTTAAAATATAGTCCAGACTCGATTATCCGAAGTTTCTATTATCCGAAATTTCGATTATCCGATGGTTTGTATAAGACTTTATACAATCGAATCACGAACAAAAAAATTGTTTTTTTCGTGTTTTTTTTTTATTTTCTTACTTTTAACAACAAATTCAAGTTCGGCAACCTCATTTCAGTCAAATTTTGACTGCCTATTGAAATAAAAAAATGCATTTTTTTCAATATTTCATTACCGCCATTTTGGCCGTCTTTTTAGAGTAGTTTTGGGGTCATACTAAAGCTCAACAATCAAAAATAAGACAACGAAAACTTTAAAAAATCTCGATTCGATTATCCGAAGTGAAATTTTGCAAAGGTCTTCGGAAAATCGAGTCTTGACTGTAAACTAGTACAGTTTGTTTTACAATCATTAATTTCCAAAAAGTCTAAGTGCTGACATAAAAATTCTTAACAAATTTGTTTGCGGTATTGTAAAACTAAATTTAAAAAAATCCAAAATATTTTAAAACTGCTCAAAAGTGATTATCAATGCAGATAATAGTTTTCGGTAGGTTGGACGTCTATTTTAATTAAAATTGTGAAGTATTTTCAAATATTTGTTCTTTGACATAAATTTTGACAAACATTTGCAAGGTCTTTTTAAAATATTCTTATTGTCAAGTATGGAATGGAATAACGCTACATTCTTTTTCAAATTATAAAATACTGGAAGCTCTAAAAAAACATTTTTTTTAACTATCGAGAAGATTTTCAAAACATCCTATGAGCATGGATTTCCTATGAAAATTAAAATGAATTTCCTTTAGAAAATTTAGTCTGAAAATATTTTTTACTTTAGTTATAAAACGTCCATTGTAGAAGGGGAGATATTTCGCCAAATTAATAACACCGATGTGGTTAGTTAGACTGTCCAAAATGTTCTGATTTTATTGTGATCGAAAAGTCCCCCAGAGCCTCACACACGAGGTACTGAGGTTTTGCTTACTGAGCATTAATCGAGCTACTTGCTTTAATCGCGGCGAGGTAAACGAAGTTTAGCTTTGTTCGCAGTTTGGGTTACTGTTGTCGGCTGTGCTGACGATGTTGGTGGCGTCGATCAATTATGCGGAAAGCAATTTCCGTAACTGCTCCCTCACCAAGAAAGGATCGTCCCGATCCGTATCGACTGCACATAAATTTTCCATCGGAAAGAACTACCAAACAGGTCACTTAGCGAGTTTGAAATATCTCAAGCCTTTTTTGGTGATGTTTGGAACATTATAGTTGTTGCTGTTTTGTAATTAAGTGTTACAAATATTTGTAATCAAAGAATACGTAATCCTTAATTAAATCTTCGTTTGTTACATTTTTGTAACTCTGAATTACAAATTGAGACTTGTAATTAGCTATTACAAACAAACTATTATTTCATTGTAATGTTTCCTCTTAACAATTTCAAACACACTCGATTAATTTATTTTTTTTTTGCTGCATGATTTTGAAATAGTTTTCTTTGTTTTTTTTTATCACTCACACACCTTCTAAAAAAATAAATTTTGAATCGTGTTTTTTCCTTTTGTCAAATTAGTTAATCTGATCATGCTGAACTATTTAAATGATTTCCGAATTGCTGATTTTGTTTTTACTCACACACACACTCACTTAACTTATCAAATTTGGTAAAAGTATTTTTGAATTTTGAATTTAGATTTTTTTTTACTTCAAATTTTGTTGCTTGTTGAAAATCCGGGTAACGCTGTTCCTTTGTCCTCCTCGTCGAAGGTGTTGAAGTCCACGTCGTGCTGCGCTCCTGAACTCGGATCTGAGTTTTTCGCGATGTGCACACGATGGTATCACGCCTCTTGCCGAAGTATCCAGCGGATAACGTTGGTTCATCTTCTTCGGTCGGTGGCTGCTTCACCAGGTAATTTCCTTGGCTGCTTCACTCCTGATCTCCAGAGCCGTTGGTGACGAATTTCTGCTGAATGAACAACTGCCGTGTTTTTTGCATTAACTTGCACTTTCGGTCTCACTACCGAGATTTTCGCGAACGACCACTTCAATCACTGGGCACAGCCACCTTCCGGCGAAGACTCGACTGCGCCAGTTATAAAACGTCCATTGTAGAAGGGGAGATATTTCGCCAAATTAATAACACCGATGTGGTTAGTTAGACTGTCCAAAATGTTCTGATTTTATTATAATCGAAAAGTCCCCCAGAGCCTCACACACGAAGTACTGAGGTTTTGCTTACTGAGCATTAATCTTGCTTTAATCGCGGCGAGGTAAACGAAGTTTAGCTTTGTTCGCAGTTTGGGTTACTGTTGTCGGCTATGCTGACGATGTTGGTGGCGTCGATCAATTATGCGGAAAGCAATTTCCGTAACTCTTTCTAATACCAACTCTTTTTTTTAATAGAGTAATTCTCCATGTTTTTTTTTAATTCGAATGAAACTTTGTCCATGAATTCTCAATGTCAAAATTTGTTTTTCCGGACAAAGCTTCATTCAAATTTTAGAGCTGGTCATACAAAATAGGCATGTGAATATTCAAAAATCTGTACCGTCATCAGGGGTACTATGAGAAGTGATTTTTTTTTATCGATTAGGTGTCTTCGGTAATGTTGTTGATTTTGGTTGGGATTTTTCGGAAAAATTTGCACACTGGAAAAAATCACTATTATTTTTTTTTGAATTTTGATTGTAAAGAAATGAATTCCGAAATATGTATTTTTTATTTTGGTTTTTTTTTTGTTATATTTGTTAAGGGACTCAAAAATAAATCTTTTGTGCTATAGTGTAGGATGGTGCAAAATCTACAAAAAAAAAGAAAATTATGAATTTTTGAAAAAACTTTGATTTAAAAAAAATTAAAATATTAGTAACAATAATCATTTTAAGATGTAGAATCTAATTTGCAATTCAACATTACTTCACACTTTTTGACAAAATGCGCCGTTTTCAAGTTATAACCTAATAAGGTGTTTTTTCGAAAATTGTTAGGTTTTCTGGAAATTTAAAAATACTTCACAAAGGAAATGCATTCCTGCAAAAAAATCGAAATGGACATTTTGACAATAATTATTTCAAAATTTTGAAATCCAGCTCAACATTTGAAAATGTCAAAATTAAGTGTTTAATTTGGCCCATTAAAAATGTCATTCTTAATCATAAAATTTCATTATTATTTTTATTGAAAAGAGCAGAAATGTTCCCGAGGTATCGCAAGTTAGAAAAAAGGGTAGATTAAAATAGATATGCTTATACAGTGCCTTCCTGTTTTTGGCAACACGACATTTCGACACATTTCCTCTCGTAAAAATAACTGATGAATGATACTAACCTCTTTTTTATTATAAATTGTTGATCAAAAACCAATCTTTAATTTCACACAATAAGGAACAATTTATAAATCGATTTTTGGCAAGCAGAAATTTTTGAAAAACTCGTGTTGCCGTAAACGGAATGGCACTGTATCTTGAAAACGGTGCACTATATTAAAAATGTGTAGATACATTTTCAATTGCACATTTGATTTAATATCTTACAGTTTCTCTTAAAATGCATTTTTTTTTAAATTTCGTAACTCCAAGATTTTGCACCATCCTAAACTCTAGAGCAGCGATTCTCAACGGGGGCCAACTTGATTTACATGGCAGGGGGTACTAGCCTAGAAAATGGTTGAGAATCGCTACTCTAGAGCGAAAGATGCATTTTCAAATATTTCTCAAAGTTTCTGCTATGAAAAAAATGTTATCAAAAAAAAATTGGGGAAGCTAGCCAAAATCATTAATAACGTAAAACGGGGTGACTTTGATAGCCGGGGTGACTTTGATAGGTTTGCAATTTTTCCGCAAAAAAGAAGAGTACAATTAAAATACGTACGGAATGGTTTAGAAATATACTGACCGTGGTAGAGAAGTCTTCAAAGTACCTCAAGAAGAATTTTTTTATAAAATTTTGAAAAGTTTAAAAAGTTATAGTTAAGAAAATGTTGATGAAAGTCATTATTTTAAACTTCTGAAAGTGTCATGATTTTCTCAATGAACATGATTTTTAATCGGAAACTGAATGCATTTTTGGATTCTTTGGACAATTTTTCACTAGGAGAAGGTTGAATAAGTTTGTAAATAAAAAATAATAAGTGTTTTTGAAACACAATTAAAAAATATCTCCAAATTTATAAGCATTTTCAGTTGAACAAATTTCATGTAAAATGTGTAAACTTGTGATTCGTGCTTCGAATTCAGTATAAAATGCAATATAAATCAATAATTTTATAAACAAAACTAGTTTTAACAAATTTCAGGCAAAATTCCGACTTTTTAACAATTTTACCTAAAATTTGTATGTATTTTGTTAAAAAGCTTATAAACTTAGTTAACTAAACATAAACATTGATTTTTTTTCTAAAAAACTTATCAGCTACTTTAGTGATGGTACATTCAACGTACAAATAAATTTTGAACATCTTAAATATGATTTTAACAAGAAAAACTATGACTATCAAAGTCACCCCGGAATTAAAACTAAGAATTTTTAACGTAACTATTTTTCTAAACACTATTGAAAAAACTTTTTTTCCAAAATAGTGCATGGACTTTGTGTGTCCTACCCCAGTACATGTTTTAAAAATAATAATCTTGAGAAAAACCTTACCTGTTGGAAAATATTCCAAAAACAAATTGAAATCCTATCAAAGTCACCCCGGTTTACGGTATGTTGCCTAATATGTTAAAGAAGCTCACTCGATTCTAACTACACCTTAACACAAAATTTCGCAATTTTCTGATTCTGTTTAAAATTTTGGTTTACACTCAAATAAAAAAAACAACGTTGCCCACTCAAGTGTCACCCCTTTCTGGTTCATATGTGAAATGAGCTCTTCTCATGAGGCCCAGAACGAAGACGCGCGCAGGTAATTCTTCATTATTTTTGCTCGAACCACCTTCCGATACCGAACAGAGGCCGGCACAATGATATTCTTCTTCCACCCCTTCGTAACACGTGAGTAATTACGGTGTATGCAAACTATATATAATTCATTTGAATATCTTTTCGGTCGTATCTAAAGCCAGTCTGGGGGGGAGGGGATGGGAAAATAAGTTGCATTTTTGCGTGCCGTGGCTGAGTTTTGAACCCCGGGTTCGGTGGGCTTATTAACGCGATAATTTATGCATATTCTTGGGGCGGACGGATTGGCGGTGAGTTAAAAAATGGGCATGCAAGTAATTTGGTCACCTTTTGGGGAAAAAAGTAAAAAAGTAAATTGAGATGAAAACGTTAAGTGAAAATTTGCTTGCAACAATATAATTTACGTTTGATTTCAAAATTGACCTGGCTTCAAATAAAAGTTCAATTTAAAAGGCTACCATTTAATAAAACCCCCAAAAAGGTACCAACACTCAAAAGGCTCGTAATCGTAATAAACCTTCTTTTTTTCGCGCCCAAAAACCGATCCACCTAATATGTGAGCGTAAACTCTTGCACTTTACGTGTTTTACGACGGTGAATTTATTATCCCATGTCGTAAAGTGTAATAAAATTAAAAGAGAGCGTTCAAAGCGTTAATGCCAAAACGAAGTGCGATGTCGAAAATTGTAACGGATTAGAAAAGTCTTCAAATTTAGACAGTCCCGGCAATTAAGCAGTCCACCACGATGAATTATTAAAATATGAACGAATTTGGGGTGCGGTGCCCCCCACTAATTATCGTTTTTCTTTACCCGAAGCTCGCGATTACGACTGATTATAATCGAATTAACGAAACGATATGAGCAATTGCTCTTGATTTCGGGCTTTAAAAATAATGACCTAAGAAAGCGCAAACACAGTAGGCGCGCGGGGTCTAATGATGATCAAATTTTGCGCATCGCTGAATGAAGGCCCCCCTTTTCGGCGGCATAATTGATTAGCGTTATTTTCATTTTATTTCGAATGTGGTCGGAATCGAAATCGTCACAGTACGATGGCGGTGAAGAAATGTTGTGTTTTCAAAAATAAGCAAGATGGGGAAATCAAACGATTTTATTCGAGCGTCAGCTTCGATCGATTGAGCAACGCACCTTTTGAGGTGGTGAAACGGCCTGCTTTGACGATCAATTCAGCTCAATGAATGGTTCAATTTGTCGACTTTCGCTTTTGGGTGAATTTTAAAATCACAAAATTCAATTGCCATTAGTCTAGGCCGACGACGTGTGGGTGGTGCTGCAGTGGTCCTAAATTTCCCCCAGCTTCTTTCAAATGAAAAAAAAAGAGTGCGGCCAGGAACAATGCTACGCAGGGAAGGTGAACACCAAAAATGCTACTTTTTCGAACTGTGAAGCTCTCGCGAGGGACAGGCAAGGCGAAATAGTATATAATGTATAGATAAAGGCGACTTTAATTTATGTCCTGTTCCTTTTGGCTTCCTCATCGATACCGTACGGCAGGGTCGACCTCATGAAATTTTGATCCCGTTTTCTGGCTCATCCGAACGAACTCGGCAGCGTGGTAGAGTGAATTGTGCGGGAGTGTGTGCGGAACTTTTTATCGATTGAACACACCGTTTTTAAGGCGATGATATATTTTTCCCTCTTTTCCATGCACCAAGTTTGAAGTTTTTCGAGAATTTATGGCACAATAATGTGTTCGGGCCTTGCACTGAGGAGAGCAGATGTTTTAGGTATAATTTGGTTGAAAGTGAGCGTTTTGTGAAATTTTGAATTCTTGTTTGGTAATATTGATTGATTTTCAAAAAACAATAACATTATACCTTTTCGTAATTTCAGAAAATTTGTTTTCCAACATAACTTTTTGAGAACTTAAAAAATAGAAAGGGAGTATTTTAGATCTTTTCTCAACGAGGAAGCCAAAAACCTTAGCTAATCACTTTTTGAGCCATAATTTGTATAATTGTCAATTCCAGCAAACTCCCACCAACTCTAAAGAAAACCGATCCTTTCAAAGTCATCTCCCTGAACACTGTTTTGCTTTCGCTTTCCGAAATCCCAAATTACAATAATACACCAGCATCAGACGACGAGGGTCACCTTCGGGCGAAGATTAATAACGCCCAGTGGCCGAGACGATTGTGTTGCAGTTTCTTATCGTTCTTACCTCACAAAATGCAGGTAGAAATTCAGCTTCGGTCAAGATTCATCCCAAAAAATAAAGTAACGATTTCCACGCAATTTCCTTCTCAACCTTTGTACACACAGACTCACCGAGATTATTTGAGCTGTTTTGTCTGGACTTCTTTTTTTTAGCCATTCCCGAATCATTTTTCATTCTTGCCCTTTACTGACGCATGCAAACAAGGAGAAGAACCCTGCTCAATCTCAATCTATTCATCGAGCACAATTTGGTAATTAATGCCCGTTGAAGGCTCCGTGAGAAAGTTTGGCAGCCTGCTTTGATTTCGATGCAACATCTTTTTTTTCTCGTGCAGGTGAATCGCAGTGACCAGTGGCTGATCGCACTCCCAAATTCAGGGCCTACTGTGCTCCCCCCCTCAATAAATTATATTATCTAACGCTCACGCGCCTCAAGGCGCGCGCACACATTTGCTTAATTGCTTAATTTATTCATAAAAAGGCATATTTTGCCTGCGCTGTTCGTACATGATACGTGGCTTAATAATTTTGTTGTTTTTTTTTTCGTTTTTCATTTTCACTCGGAAGCGCACCTTGCGTTTGTTATTTATGCCCCCGGTTGGCTCCCGGCACTGTTTGCAAGTGTTTAGAAACATGTTTAGCATAATTTATGCACACACGTGTGAGTGTGTGTGTTTGAAAGAAGCGCAACCGTTCTGGGCTGGCACTTTGCGATAGTTTGGGGGCAAAATTATGAGTTGTATTTCATAAAAAAATACGCAGTATTTGTTTTTCTGAGATCGCAGTAGGCTCTGTCTATGGCGACAAGCTGCTACCGCACAGCCTACTAATCAAATTATCCTTCTCAATACCCAACGGTTTCATTCATAAACTGTCGAATCCAACGGCCTGCTACGCGATGACTCAGCCCGCCTAACGGCATCTGCCACGCGTCTCTATTTTCAAACAACAACAAAAAAAATAGCGAAAGGATCAATTCCAATAAAAAAAAGGCCCGGTTAAAAATGCCGAACCGCCACCATCGCATCGCAGCGAGAGTTATTTACACGCCTTTCGATTTCGATCATTCCGCTATTATACAGTTTTTGGGAGGCAGGACCAGGAGAGGAGGAAAAAAAGCGTCAACAATCTGTTTTAGAACGTTAAACATTTTAGGGGTTAGAATTTACCTTTACGATCAGAGTGTACACGCGGGATGATGATGATTTTTATCTGAGTTTAGTTTTTTTTCGACTATCACGTGTGTTCAATAACTGTGCTTATTTACGATGATGCCATCTGGAAGCATACAGGACTCGGAGGAGCAGGCACGAGCCACATTTCCCGTTAGTTAGTCAAACAGATGACTTCTGGCTGTGGTGGATGGGTTGAGTGTCATTTTGTTACTGCAGAAGGCGTTTATAGATTTGAATCGAATACTGTGAACGTGTTTTTGAACAGTTTTAAATTGAAATATTCTTATTTGAAAAATTATAACCTAGTAGATCTAATAAAACTTAAATATAAAATATGAAATAGAGAAAAATAATCTATTTGTAGACCTTTTAAAGAATTATGCTTGATTTTAAAATTTTGAAGCTATTTTGATTGAAAAGATCTGAAAATTACACATGGAAAATCGAACCAATAGTTTCCGAGATTTCGTAAATTGAAAATTACATGAATTTTCATTTTCATTGATTTAAATTCATTGTGAAGCTGTATTTTTTTTTTTTTTTTTTTTTTTTTTTTTTTTTTTTTTTTTTTTTAAATAAAATATAGTTTATTTGTTTGTAACATAAACGAATTTGATAACCTAAATTGGATATCCTAAAAATAAAAAAAAAAACTAAATTCACAAGAACTAGACACTTTTCCCTTAAGGGTGCTGTTTTCGTTGATGGTGGTGTTGTACTGGTCGATCCTGGTTCCTCGTTCAATCCTCCGGGTTTGAATCCTGAGTTCGTCCGAGGGGTTGGGGGTTTACCCCTTATGCGACCTCGTCCAGGGGTCTCAGGAGCCCGGGGGTTGTCCCTATTCCACTCCTCCAAAGACTTGTGGTTAGGGGGGCCCCGGGTCTCCCGAGCGCCTCCGTGGATCCTTCGTTGGGGTGTCGGTACCAGGCGCCCCGGAGGAGCCGGAGGGTGTTCCCTGTTCCACTTTTCGTGTAGCTTGTGGTCAGGGGGGCCCCGGGACCTCCGGGCGCGTCAGTGGTTGCACCTCTAGATCAGGCTGAGCTCGAAGTTCAAAGCAGCTACATCAATAGCAGTCGTTGCACAAGTGTCAACAAAGACGATGTAGTTGATGAATGTTTTCATCATTCTGTCTCTTGCTTCGTTCGCTATTCCGATCAGAACTGGCCTGAGCAGCTGGTCAAAGGAAAACTGCTGCCTTCCTCCGTCGATCGCCGACAGCCGTCGCTGCGTGTGTGCCCAGGCCGCTGCCACACGGGGGCACTCGCTAAACTTGTGAGTCAGCGTTTCCTCGTTTGCAGCACAGTGCTGGCAGTTCGGCCCGTCTGCACGTTGGATCACGTGCATCAGCCGTCGGTGCTCCGTCTTTTCGTTGACCAGCAAATACAACGCGCTGCGTTCGCCGGAAGTTAGTCGCCGGGACGAAATGTTTGTCCAGATCCGCTTCCAGTTCAGGTTCGGCTGCTTCGTTTCAACCCTGGGCCGCTCGGTTCCGTTCAGGAAGTGCTGGTTGATTAGTTCGCTGGAGGGGAAGTTTTGGATGTGGGCGGGGAGCAAAGGTGTTTGCTCGCAAAGGAGTTTCAGGCAGGGAAGGCTTGTCGGGGGAGGGATAGCTCGGTCGAGGAAGGATTTGTAATAAGGAATGGAATCGATCTCTTGGAGGTGGCGATTGATGCAAAGCGATTTGCACTTTATCGCCGGTAGTTGCAGCTTCAGCCCGCCGTCTTCACGGCGTCGCGCCAGCTGCTGCATCGGAATGCGCGCCGGGAGGCCCCGAAACAGGTACGTTCCCATCGTCGCTGTCAGCTTCGCCACGTGCACTTGGTACGGTGGAAGAGTTGACGCCAAGTACCACACCTTGGACGTGATGAAGGTGTTCAAAAGAATCACCTTCTGCTGAAGCGTTAGGCTGCGCATCGAGTGCATCCAGATAAGTTGCGCCACCTTCGTCACCTGCGCATCCCAGTTCAGCTTGATCATTAGTCGGATCGAGTTGGCGAAGAAAATGCCAAGCACTTTCACCTTCTCGACCGTTCGCAGCCAGGGGACAATTGGCGGTCTCCCTTCGACGTGTCCCACGTCGATCGCAACGGTTTATTGCCGGTTCAGGCGCGCGCCCGCGGCAATTTCAAATCGGCCAAACAGCTGATTGATTGCCTCGATCTTCTGCGTCGATGTTACTACCACCGACACATCGTCTGCGTAAGCAACGCAGAGATCCCCATGCACACAGATGCGTTCAAGTGCGACCAACAGTGGATGCATGTATAGGGAGAACAACACCATCGAAAGTGGGTCCCCTTGACGAACAGATCTTTTTATATCGAACCGTGGCGACAAAAAACCATTGACCAGAATGCGGGATCCAGCACGGGAGAAATGTCTCTTCAACAGAGACACGAAGTCGGGGTTGATCCCGAGAGAGAGCATCGTGCGGTAAAGGAAGGGCAGCGATACTCGATCGAAAGCGTGGTCGAGGTCAAAAGAGATCAACTTACCCTTTACCTTTTGGACCAGCAGACTGGCGATTCGGTCCTTCAGCGCGAGAGTGGCTTCCGGCGCTCTCCGCACTTCTGCGAGTCGGTGAGAACGTTGTGTTGTTGCAGCACTCTGGTTAAACGTTGCCGCATGATACGGCTGAAGACTCGGCTGTCTGTATTACACAGACTGATGGGACGATACGAGGAGATGTTCTCTGCGCTCCGGCCGCTCTTTTTCACGAGCACGATGGTCCCTTCGGAGAATTCTGCTGGTACGGGCGCCACCAGCAGTTCATTCATCACCGCGTGCAGTTCGCGGTAGATGACGTCGAACGCCCAGTTCAAAAACTCGGCAGTTAGACCATCGCCCCCTGGTGATTTTCGTTTGGGGCTGGTAATTATTGCTAATTTGATCTCCTCGAGCGTGATCTCTTCCACGAGACTCGCGTTGGCGTCGTCGTCAACGGGGATAATCCTCTCGCAACCGAGGCCGGCGTCGATGTCTGGTGCTCTCGCAGGGTCTGCGGCGTACAGCTCGGTGAAGTACTGGAGCACGTGCTGCTCAATTTCGGGTTGTGTTTGCAGAACTTCGTCGCGCGCATTTTTAAGGCGCGTGATCGTTGTCTTCTTTCTTCGTCTTTCCCCCAGCTGGAACGTGGACATGCTCTCGCCGGCAACGCGGGTTTCGTTGACGCGCGCAAAATTCTGTGAGAACTCGCGCTGCAACGTCAGCATCTGCGCCTTCACGCGGTGGATGGTGGTGAGCATGGCGGGATTCTGGTAGTAGGCGTCGTACGCCTCACGTAATTCCGCGTACAGCTGCTGGTGCCGCGCGTGGTGGACACGGTAGACTTCGTTCGACTTCCACTTGAAAAAGGATTTTATTTTTGGTTTTGCGAACGAAGTCCACCAGTCCAGCGCAGTTCGGTATCGGTTACGCTGGCGCGTCCAGTACTGCCACCGTACGGCGAACTCTTCTTTATTCTCCTGAGTCAGGAGGTGGGGGCGCAAGCTCCAAAACCCGCGGCCGCATTCACCGCCGAGGTGGGGGAGGCAGATTCGCACCGTCAGCGCTTTGTGGTCCGTGAATGAACACACATGTGTCGTGGCAGTTCTCAGCTGATCGCACAGTCCCGCGCTCACATACACACGGTCGAGTCTGTCGAGTCGTTGTGTACGATGTACGTGGGTGCGTGTGTATTGGGGTGCAGCTTCAGCCACACGTCGTGCAGTTGTATTTGCTGGACGGCCGTCTGTAGCGCGGCGCTCGGGTTCGAGCTCGTGGAATCGCACGGTCGTAGCACGCAGTTAAAATCGCCGGCGAGGACGATGTGATCGGTGTTGTGCCGAAGGTAGTACGCGAGCGTACCGTTGAAGAAGCGCTCTCGCTCAGCACGGAGTGCGGTGCCCGAGGGTGCGTAGACATTGCAGAGCGTTGTGTTTTGGACACGCAGCGCAATGAGGCGTCCGTCCAAACTCTTCTCGACGTGGCTGTATTTAATGTGCTCTTTTAGAGCGATCGCGGTTCCGCGCCTGGCGTGGTCCACGTTGCAGATAATGTTGAAACCGGGAATCGTGAGACGCTCGTTTTCAATTTCTTGCAGAAACACGATGTCGAGTTCTTGTGTACGGACGAAGCTTCGCAGGGCGTCAACCTTTGTGGCGTTGGTGATGTTGTTGATATTTACGGTTGCAAGGTTGTAAGACGAGAAATCGAAAATTATAATTCCTCTTCCTCGTCTTCCTCGTCGTCGTCGTCGTTGTCTACGTTGTATTTTGGCTTCTTACCTTTTGGGCGAAGTTTTCTGCTGCTGGTCGACGAGTCGGTGTCATTGCCATCGGATTTGCCATGGCCAGATTTTTTAAAACCTGCACCTCCGACGGGGGTAAGCCCACTGCCCAATGGCTGCACGTCCGTGGGTTGGGGCATCAAAAAAGATGAGCCGTTTCCCTCGCCGGTCGGTTTTTTCGGGGGGGTGGTTGTCCGGATTCGGCATGGGCTTACCGCCGCTTGGCTTTAACTTCCCGCCGTTTGGCTTGAGCAGTTGCTGCTGGTCGGCCGGTTGCTGCGGGTTGAGCGGTTGCTGCGGGTTGAGCGGCTGCTGCGGGTTGAGCGGTTGCTGCGGCATCGCCGGTTGTTGCGGCTTCGCCGGTTGCTTGACGGCGTCGGCAAAGGTTTTCTGCACAAGCAGTTTTTTGTTCTGCACACAACCCACGCCGATGTGGAGGTAGTCATGGCAGTGTTTACAGGTGGCCTTCTGAGCATAATATACGCACTTTGTGTCCTCGCCCTTGATTGTGATCCAGGATGCAATGTTCTCCCGAACCACCATCTTGGCTACGCGGATACCGGTGTAAGCCCCGGCAAATTCCTGGTCGTCGCCGAGTTGCTCCTCGTAAACATCACGAACATCGCCGTAACGCTCGAGAAACTTGGCGACGTCGGCGTTCGATACGTCCGCCGAAAGGTCGAACAGTTTCACCAACACTGTTCCGTCCTCGATGGTGATGGTCACTTGGTGTTGTTTCTTGTCACTTCCGGTCAGCTCATGGGCTTTGCCATGTTCCTCGCACACCTTAAGGGCAAGGGTGAGGTCAGTGACCGTGACGAAAGTAACACCAAGCGTTTGGCTGTTCTGGATGCGGATCCCTTCACCGCGTTTGAGGCCGAGTTTATCGGCGCAGAATTTCTGCACCTTCGGCATTCCCGGTTTGTTCGGTAGGTCACCATAATCGATGCGGATCGTATTTTGTCTTCCCATCTTTCACACTCGCGGCGAGTTCGCGACGCGTGATTGGAAGCACACAATAGAGAAAAAAAAAACGTATTGTTTCGGTCGAACTCTGCCCGGCGGAGAAAAAACTTTTAGCGTCCAATCGCGGCAGAGGTGCGACGCTGAGAAACTGTGCTTATTTACGATGATGCCATCTGGAAGCATACAGGACTCGGAGGAGCAGGCACGAGCCACATTTCCCGTTAGTTAGTCAAACAGATGACTTCTGGCTGTGGTGGATGGGTTGAGTGTCATTTTGTTACTGCAGAAGGCGTTTATAGATTTGAATCGAATACTGTGAACGTGTTTTTGAACAGTTTTAAATTGAAATATTCTTATTTGAAAAATTATAACCTAGTAGATCTAATAAAACTTAAATATAAAATATGAAATAGAGAAAAATAATCTATTTGTAGACCTTTTAAAGAATTATGCTTGATTTTAAAATTTTGAATCTATTGTTATTGAAAAGATCTAAAAATTACACATGGAAAATCAAACCAATCGAAAATTACATGAATTTTCATTTTCATTGATTAAAATTCATTGTGAAGCTGTATCTCAAAAACATATTGTCCAATTCCCAAATTTTAGGAAATATTTTATACTTTTAATTTTGTTTATTTCAGCGGTGGCTTTGCTTTATAAAAAAAAAGAAAAATGTTAAAAATTTCGGAAAATTATCACCTGAAAGTAAAAACCAAAACAATGCCTATTATTAAAAAAAAATCGGTTGAGTACTTTTGGATTGCAAATTTGATTTGACTTTTAACAATTATTTGATGAAAAGTTTTTACCGCTTTTTTATACTATCCAAACATCATAATATATATTTTGAAAAATTCTAATCTGGTAGATCTTATTAAACTTAAATTATGGTTGCATTTGTTTGAGATTTTGTGTTTCAAATTAGATTAAAGAATAATCACTAATTTATCAAAATCAGCGTAAAACTTCTTAAAGAATTTAGAAGTAGACTAACAAAAAAATAAGAACATGAAACTGCCCGGCTTCATGAATTTTTCAATTTCATTTGTCTAACTTTACAAGCAAGGTTTTCAAAGTGTTTGAATTTTTCTTCCTTATAACGTCATGATTCAAAATCCGAAAACTTAGTATAGCATATCATTTTTTCAATAGTTGGCTAAAATTCATGTAATTAGTTGGAAATTTATGAATATCATCAGGATGTAGTATAAACATCCTGTTTTAAGAGAAATCATGCCAAATATGTCTTTTCTAAAAACTTTTCATCAGAATTTTAAAATTGAAATGACTTGTTGTGCTTCGAATCCCGGACACTGATAGAAGCTGACGAAATCCGGACACTTTGATTCGAATTCCGGGCACTCGTTTTTTCTTATGTATCACAGAAATTTTGACTGAAATTTTAGGGTCTCAAATAAGCTGTTGACATTAAAACAATCGATATTGTGTATAACATTTTGCTAGAATTTAAGGAAATCAAGACCATAATTTTCTGCTTTGCCTTCCCGGTGCTTCGGACGCCTACGAAATATTTCAGTGAAATGTTTCACATTTTTGGTAAACTCATATTTTTATTTCATTTTATTGATTTGGCATTGACTACAGCTTCCAAATAAATTTGAAATGAAAGTTAATGTTAAATTAGAATTCATGAAATAAAACAGATTTAACATTTATTATGCGAACTATATTCAAATAATGGATAACGTAAGATGAGGTGTCCGGGTTTCGAAGCGTCCGAGAATTCGAATCATGACGTTACTATCGATTCACCATCAAAAAATCTAGGGAAACTTTAATTTTAATATCGAGGATGAAAGTGTTCAAATGAAATTATTTACATGAGATCGGCAAAATCCGAGAATCCTTTTATTTCAAAAATCCAAAAAAAGTTTTGTTTTCAAAGCGATTTTTTACTAATGATTTGCAATGTAATCATAAAAAAAGGTTAGCAGCTGCTTCAAAATTGAGCAAACTTAAAAAAACTCATTTCACAATTCCTCCAAAAAACATGCACCAGCAATAAAAACCTTAACATATTCCACCGCCATGCTGATTTTCATACACGCCACTAAATCATAAATTTGTGAAAAATCCCCATCGCGCTCAAGGGTTATCATCATTAAAAACAAAGCGCACACCACATTCACCCCCTTGACCAGCACAGCATGCTTGGATCCGGCGCTCATTTCGTAGTTTTATTAGGACCCCGTTACCACTGTTTTGGTTACATTTTACGACTTTTTAATTTCGCTTAATACCACCTTCTGGCCGAGCTCGGACTTATTAAGTGTTTTCGGTAATCCAAAGCTCATCCTGTTTTTCTTTACGACTCTTATCCCCCCCGAACTGACCCCTTTCGTTTGCCGTTCCTCTCTCTCTCGTACGATTACCGAAATATATGAAGCGAGAGGAAATAAAACGAAAAACGCGCGCAAAAAGGAAAATTTAAATACCTATAATCGTAAAAGCGACTTGGTCCGAGTAACGTCATGATTCGAAATCCGGACACTTAGTAGCATATCATTTTCGTTATAGCTGACAAAAAATCATGTAATAAGTTGGAAATGAAGAAATATGATCAGGATGTAGTATTAACAGTCAGTTTTAAGAGAATGCAAGCAAAATATGTCTTTTCTAACAATTTTTCATCAGAATTTGAAAATTAAAATGACTTGTTGTGCTTCGAATCCCGGACACCGATAAAAGCTGATTCGAAATCCGGACACTTTTGCTTCGAATTCCGGACACTCGTTTTTGCTAATGAATCGCACAAATTTGGACTGAAAATTTAGTGAATGGCATTCTATAGGTCTCAAATAAGCAGTTAACATCAAAACAATCGATATTTTATAGAAAAATTTGCCAGAATTTAAGAAAATCAAAATCATAAATTTCTGCTTTGCCTTCCCGGTGCTACGGACGCCTATGAAATATTTCACGTGAAATGTTTCGCATTTTTGGTAATGTAATAATTTTATTTTATTTTATTGTTTTGACATTAACTACAGCGTTCAAACAAACTTTAAATGAAAGTTGATGTTAGAATTCATCAAATAACACAGTTTTGACATTCATAATGCGAACTTATATCCAAATAATTGATAAAACAAGATGAGGTGTCCGGGTTTCGAAGCGTCCGGGAATTCGAATCATGACGTTAGGCGCCGCCACCGCCGTGAACCTTTTATTCAAAAATATCGTGTTTTCCCGACGTTTTTCGCGCACCCTTGCGTCCGGTCAGCGCCTACTCCGCTCCTCTCTAGCGTTATCTGCCACAAACGCCAACGCGCGTTTTCCCTGACGATTCGGCAATCATCATGGAAAAAAGGAATGGAATGGTTTTACGATTAAGACATTAAAAGTCATTACACATTTCCCGAAAAATAAAAGTGACGACCGGAGGCTACCGCCACTCACGCTCTTTACGCTCGTCTTCATTTTATATCATTTTAATAATTTTTTTATTCAAATAATTTGTTGCTATGTTAATTGCCGAAAGCTTTTACGAGTTTATATGCACAAGTACTGCTTTAAATTCTGTACCGCGCTTGCAAAGAGGTGAAGGTGCTTTTAGCTCTGCATATCTCTGAATCTGAAATTGATGAGGCACTGGCCCCGGTTGGGTTTTACGCGCTTCTTATCGGCCGAAATGTGTCCGATCGTTAACTTTCTTTTAATAAAACCCGCACTATCATATCTCGGACTAAATTGAGGTGTCGATACACGGGTACGTTTGCCTAGCCATAACTTATGGAAACAGATTCTAGCCTATTCCCACTGTATTTTTTTACTTTTTAGTTGAGACAAGCAAAGCTCGTTTAAATTTCCGTTACGCAGTTTCCCGCACTTTTTTTTCGAAAAACAACTGCGCAGCACCAAAAAAATCAACCCTACAAAAATGCATATTTTGGACCCCTTTTCCCAATGCTGGTTCCGTGCAAGATGACGAACCGAACCACACAAAAAAGGGGGATGCTGTCAGTCGACCCTACGACTTCATTTTTTTCCGTTTGAAATGTGAGGCAAAAAAAAACGAAAAATCGATTCCTTTTTCAAAACTGCAACAATACCGTCGCTTAATGGGTATGCAATTTTGAGTTTTTTCGTGTTTTTTGAGAAGGAATGAAAGGATAGAATTAGGGGTGAGTTTTTTTTTGGGTGATTAGATTTTTAGATTTTGGTTCTCGTGAGATTTTCAGTTAGGACGCGAGATTTTGGCGGCAAACTTGGTGGATTGAGAATTTATCCGGTTTTGTCGTATTGAAATAACTATGAACTTAGAGCAATTCCATCTCAAATCGGGAATTTTTCTGGTACTTTTGTACCCGACCCTCTCCGATTTCAATGAAACTTTTTAGACATGTTATCCTAGGCCTATATAAGCCATTTTAGTGTATATGGAGCCAATTGTACTTAAAAATGACATTTGAGAAAGGCATAAGTTATTTCAATATTTTTGTATTTTGTAATTTACAAATTACTGTATCAACTGCAACTGAAGCCTTTGCATCGTATCAAAAAGTGGTCAGAGACAAACTTGTAGGAAATTTGATGGGCTTTCTGAAAAAAATACACTGAAACAAAAATACACACCTTTTCTATGAGATTTTTCAATTTATAATTTTAAATGTGAAATTTTATGATAATGTCACGATTTTTTTTCGTTCAAAATTTTTGTGAAAATAGCCTAAAATGTGACAAAAAGACTCACGAAAAATGCAGGATGGTATGTCTCTCCTAAAAAAATGCAAAATTTATTTACTAAAACTTTTTATTTTAAAGTGGTCTAAGCGTCAAAATTTTTTAAAACCGATAGTGGGAATCGATTCCCTAGACAATTTTAAATAAAAGTCTCCATATTGACCATTGTCCTATGTCCAATCCTTGTGATGATACAGCGGGTTAAAAAATAAAAATGTTGAAAAAACAGGTTTTTTGGTGGTTTTTGGCGATTTCTATATGACAGACTTGATTTTGCAGTCTCGTAAATATTTTTACCAGAAAGCTCGTCAAATTTCTCATAAGTTTGCCTTTGACAACTTTTCAGTTTGACCCGTTTCAATATTTACATAAGCTGATTTACTATCCAGGTTTTTACCACACTGAAAAAAATATGCTATTTTCAGTTATGAGCAATGTAATAAAGATTATATCTATAAGCCCATACATCCAATTGAAACGGTGTCAAAGGCAAATTGTGGGAAATTGGACGAGCTTTCCGGTAAAAATATTTACGAGACTGAAAAATCAAGTCTGTCATATAGAAATCGCCAAAAACCACCAAAAAACCTGTTTTTTCAACATTTTTATTTTTGAAACCGCTGTATCTTCACAAGGATTGGACATAAAACAATGGTCAATATGGATGCTTTTATGTAAAATTGTCTTTGGAATCGATTCCCACTATCGATAAAAAAATTTGAAGCTTAGACCACTTTTCAAAAAAACAGTTGTAGTAAATGAATTTTGTATTTTTTTTAGGAGAGACATACCATCCTGCATTTTTCGTGAGTCTTTTTGTCACATTTTAGGCTATTTTCACAAAAAATTTGAACGAAAAAAAATCGTGACGTTACCTTAAAATTTAACTTTTAAAATTCTAAATTGAAAAATCTCATAAAAATGGAGTGTATTTTTCTTTCAGTGTATTTTTTCAGAAAGCCCATAAAATTTCCTACAAGTTTGTCTCTGACCAATTTTTGATACGGCTTCGAGATACAGTAATTTTTAAATTACAGAATACAAAAATATCTAAATAACTTACGCCCTTCTCAAATGTCATTTTTGAGTACAATTGGCTCCATATACACTAAACTGGCTTATATAGGCCTAGAATAGCATATCTAAAAAGTTCCATTGAAATCGGAGAGGGTCGGGTACAAAAGTACCAGAAACATTCCTGATTTGTGCTGGAATTGCTCCTTAGCATAAGGTCGAAAATGCATTTCAAATTATTTTCATTTGATAAGCTTTCTATGTCTAGTAAAATTGGAAGTTATCCGAAATAATATTTTGTTGCTTCCTGATAAAAATTAAATTTGATGTAATCAAAAACCACAACCTAACACACAAACAGTTGTTTTGCATGTTTAAATTAGTTGAGCAGTTTGAAGAATTGTTTTTGCCTTCCTCACCTTACTGAAAAAACTGAAAAACTGAACTTCTCAATTAGACCTCCTAGACCCACCTTCATATATACCTATCGACTCAGAATCAAATTTTGAGCAAATGTCTGTGTTGTGGTGGGATGTTGATCAAAAAATTGTCACTCGATTATCATGGCATTGGCTGAACCGATTTTGTCCGTTTTGGCGTCATTCGATCCGTCTTGAGGTCCCATAAGTCGCTATTAAAAATTATGCGGTTTAGTTAAGTACTTCAAAAGTTATGCTAAAAAAACAATTTTAGCGGAAGATTGTAAAAAGGATGGTTTTTGTAAGAATGGCTGGCATGTTATAAATTTTTAAAAAGGTATTTAAAAGAACTTTCCAACGCGACCAATACTTTGAAGATCTGCCAACCCTATCAAAAGTTATAAGCACTTAAGTGTTATTTATGCACTTTTTGGAGGCCGGATACCAGATATTTTGATGAAAACGTTGTCCAAATATATCATGCGACCTTTCTTTAGGTAATTAAATGACCTTTCCAACGAATGTGAGGAAGGTACCAACCACCGAAGGATGGATTAAGTAACGTTTTTAACACAAAATTCATTGAATTTCGTAATTTTAAGCATCCAAAAGCGTACGCACATTTCATTTTTTTTGTCCAGATGCCTGGATTGGAATTTTAGGTTAAGTTTATCCGTTAATTTACTCACACACACTAACCCACAAGTTCACACACAAACACACACACACACTGCACCCCACGGATGAATTATAATAACCTTTTAATATTAATTACCCTTTTGCTATAATAACTTGACGATTTGCATTAATTTGGCGCGGAATATTTGAGCGTTCGTCCCAGCGCGCACAAAGGAGGCAAGCAACAATTACCGATTAAAATTGGGTTAATTAGTGGCTGAAAATAGCTCTTAATTAGGTTTCGTTATTTTTGCCGACCGCGTCCGCACAAATTATCCTTCGTTTACTTTTTTTGCGAAGCGTTTAAAACGCTTCTTGTGTGGGCTGATGTGGAAGTCGTGTCAAAGGACTTTACAAGTTTTTTCAAGTACCGAACAACGAGAGCAACAAATTATTTCGATCGTAAACTAAGGTCCTAACTAGAATAATCCTAATAAAGTCATTACCGCTCCTGTTAAACACTCTACTTTACGACTTCCCTAGGAGGCTCAAAATTGAGAAATTAGACACTTTTTTCCGTAACTCTCACAAAACGGTTCACCTGTTGCGTGCGCGCCATCAAGTTGAATAATATCGCCATTAAACAAGCCACTAATCTGCATGTGTACCCTCTAGGAGGGTGAACCGTCCAACACCTGACGGTGGCGGCTAACCAAATTTATAACGTGATACGCGAACAAGCGAACCCATCAAAGGTGGCCGTTTTCCTTTCCCCTTCCCAACAAAGTAGGCCGCGACGACGTCGGTCGAAAAAGCAAATATTTAAATGTCGGGGGAAAAAGGTGCCCAATTTACGATAGAAGAGCTGGGAAAGCGAAAAAATATACATATCATATCATTTACATGTTGTCTGATGGAAAAAGGAAGGAACTTCTCGTTTTTTTCGGGGGAGTTAAGTGTAGCCATTTATCCGCGCCATGGTTTTACATAAAAGATTTGGCAACTTATCTAGGCGTGCACGCAGTGTGAGGGTTTCTGCGATAAGATCCCACAACATTGGTGGAGTTTTGTCCGGCGATCTAGTCGGCGCTGGGAGGAACGCGCAGCAACCACGTGGTGGAAGATTTATGTTTCTTTCCACAGCTTGCTGCGACGGATTTTGGCCTGCTGGACGTCGCCGCTTGCTGCGCAAGCCTGGAAAACTGTTTGGGCAATAAAGTTTAAGCTAAATGAGCTGATAAGTGATGAAGCTATGGATCGTCTGTCTGACGAACTGACTGACTGATGGCAAACGATGCGCGACCGTTTCGCCCAAGAGACGATCATATAACACCGAGTCAGATCTCCATCTCTGGTGGCTACACTGTGTTGAGCTAGCCTTTGGCAAGCGATTGTAAATTAAATCACATTAAAAATAATAGTATCAATCGGGGGCCCCCCTCCTCTGTTAGTTGCAATCAAAACCACAGAAAAAAATTACAGCGTGCAAATTTCGAGCCTTGATGAAAAATGCATCAACTTTCGATTCTCCTCTTCTCTATTACGAGGGGTCCCTCGACGCACGTGCGAGTTGTAAACATACATTCCGAAGAGGCAGTCCATTTTATTATTTCTGAATTACTTTTGCTGCAATTGCGTAATCAAACAACACACGTTGAACAACTCTGCGTTTGTTGAATGCAAAAACATGGACATGGATATGATACTCGTGTTCCACGTGTGTGTGTGTTGCGCCAAGTAGGCTTTGCGTCTTGGATTGATCCACGGTCTGCTGTTGTTGCTGGCGCGCGCCCAGCCTGCTTGGATTTGTTTTTCGCGCTCCACCCACTTCCACGTGTCTGTGCAAAGCTTTGTTTACCCCCTTTCGACGCAGTGCAGCCGATGTGTGAACAATTAAGGTGTAAGTGAATCCCATGTTCTGCGGATTGAAAGAGGTGCACAAGGTACCAGGGACAAACCAGGTGGCGCATCAAGTCGCTAAACGGTTTCGAGGTGGGAAACAGTTAATTGTATGGTGTCAGCGAAGGGTTTCAATTAGCGTGAAGTTGAATAATTGTTTATTATTTGATGAAGATCACAACTCGATTTTTTGGAAGTTGATGTCAGTAAACGCTTTTGTTCCGTCAGGGTATGCAGGGTGACCACTCAAAGCCCATTTTCAAATTCCCGACTTTTTCCCGACTTTTCCAGAATGCTCAAATAATAGGCATTTCTTATCTACAGAATGATTTCAAACATAACACTTTCTATAAAAAAGTCAATACCCCAGAAGAAAATCACAAAAAAAATCAAAATGAATTAAAAAAATCCAACTATAGGCAATTTTGTAAATACCGAAACTGAACAACAAATAAAAAAAATACTTAAAAAATGGAAATTCATTACTATGATTCAGAGTAAAATTAGTCTTTGAAATATAATCGAAAGATCAACAATACTTATAACTTCCATGTTATTTTTTAAATTGGCAAACGTATACTTTTTGATACTTCGTTTCAACTGGAAATGACAAAAATTTAAAGATAACTGAACTTAAAATTTCGTTCCTATTTTTTTTTAATTTCATCATCATTTTATATCAAAGAACGATTTAAACATAACTGCTGTTATTATTCTTTTATAGGATTTAGAAAAATGCCAAAGAATTCATAAAAAAATTGTTTGCCAAGTTCCCTTTTTAATTTTGTAATTTTTGATATTGATTATTTTAATCAATGTTAATTTATCTAGTGGCCAGTATTTAACTCTTTTTTATTTATTTTTTCAATGAAAATTCAGTTTGATATGATTTGTGTTGTCCCACTTATTTTAAGCATAATGTTTGAAGAGACAAACTTTTTAAACAATATGGCAATAAACTAAAAATTTCTTGGATTATTTGTTTTGCAATTTCAATATTTTCTTCATGGTTTCAAAACGTAAAAAAGTTTTTCAATTTCAATTTTTCCCCTTTGTTTGATAATACATTAATTGATAGAGATTCATGAAAAAATATTATGAAAATCTATGCCAAAGGCATCCAATATTCATTAAGATTTTGAATGTCTGTGAAAGCTGTTTAAAGCTTTTCCATACTCAAATATATTGAAATAGTGAAAAGAAACTTAAATTTAAAATTATTCAAAAGTTGAAAAATTATTTTCAAACAAGTATGCCTAGAATTCCCTACTTTTCTCGAGTTTTTGACAAAAAAATCATAATTTTCCGACTATTCCCGATTTTTTGCGGATTTTGGTGAATTCCCGAGTTATTCCCGACTTCCCGGTTTCCCGACTTTAGTGGCCACCCTGTATGCTAGATTTGGGATCTCTTAACATGCTTCAATAGACAGAAATGAATTTTGCTAATTTTCCTGCCACAAAATAAAATTGTAAATCTCGGGAAAAATGTTACTTAAGGAACCATGATATTCAATTCTGTTGATTAAAGCGTGTTCAGGGAACCCAATTCTATCGTACCTTAAAGAAAATGAAGCGTTTACTGACATGAACATCCAAAATGTTGAGTTGCGTTAGAATTCAGCAGACATAGATGAGTTAAACATCAACATAACTACACAGAAAAAAAAATTATGGTAATATTCATTAGGAAATGGTGACAGATTTTGTGTCAAAAAAAAAAAGATTAATTTTACCAAAAAAAAATGATGAATTTTCATCAGTTTTTGATGAATATTCATCAGGTTCACATTTTTACACATTTTTTATGTAATATTACTCAAAAAAAAGAGGTAATATTCAACCTACCAAATTTTCAACATTCAAATAATTCAACTTTTTTTTCTGTGTGTGTAATTCATTCTGAAACTTTTAAAGAACAATTATTTTAAGGTAAATCTTTCAAATTATTGCGACACAGTATTGAATTTCGATTTGAAAAAATGTCAACATTGGTGATGCTTTATCAACTCAACCAAAAATCATATTTCAAATTGATGCTACATTATGAAATCTAAGAACTCGAAGGAAACGCCATTAACGAGCCGCCATCAACTGGAAAGCCCCCACAGCCCACGTAGAAGAGCCTGCTCTAAAAAGTTCTAAAAATGGAAAACACAAATAAAGCTCGTTAGGAAAACGACTGCCACTTTGAGGAGCGAGCGGAAAAAGTAAGCAAAAGGACCTTCTTCAGCTTGCCCCAAACCCAAAGAAAGGTCCGCTTTCCAAACGTTGGCGGGAGCAGGAAAATGGGAAAATTTTCCATTTTCCACTCTTTTATGTATGCGGGTATACATAATGTATAAAATAATAATAAAAAATAATCTTCTTCCGCCGATTCGCCCTCCTCCCCCCTCCCCGCTTTCGAGCATAGAAAAGCGGAAAAGAATACCCAAAGTCCTCGTGGGGAATATAAAAACGTGAGTGTGTGTTTGTGCTTGAAAATCCACCTTCCTCGCTTCGTCTGTGTTTATATATTTGCTTGCGAGCTCCCGAGGAAAACTTTGCCGGAAGAATCCCCCTCCCCCCACCCCCTTCTTTCCCTATTTCGTCCTGCTGGGAGCAAGAAAACATAGAATATAAAATTTCATATTTTATCATAAATATACCGTTTTCCGTTTCGCCCGGTCGCAGTAGTCGTCGGGGTATTATTTTGCCTGTCTGTTCTGCTCGACGTCCAAGGAGCCGCTGACTCTGATTGGCTGCAAAATTTTCCAACCAATCCCCCCCAAGCCAGCAACACAAACACAATCGCAGTTGGACAAGATACGTCGTCGTCGTCGTCCTTTTTTTATGTGAACCTCAAGCCTCATAAAATTTGAATAGCGAATAAAAAACGTTCAAGCTGGTGCAGGTTCTTTTTTACACAGCACAGCACACAATCAAAATCACGATTGAAAGAGAGAGAGGGGGAGAGCGAATGCTCGCTCTCTCCTTCGTGCCTTCGTGCACGAAGTAGGCGCTGATTTACATAAAAAAGCGTATCCTTGCACCCCTTTTCTGTTCAGTGTGTGCGATCGCAGTAGCCTGCCTGCGGGGCTGTGATTCGCTGTGCACCAACACCTCTCTGTTCGGCCTGCTGCGATTGGCGCGCCCCTTCCCCAGTCCTAATTTAAATTCTAAAAAATGAAGGATGCGCGGGAAAGGTGGAAATTCAAATCCCTTCTTCCTCTTGCTACTGAATGTGTTATGTACAAAAGGGTGCTTCGCCTTTTTTTAGATCGGGTGGAAAGGGTTGCTCTCTTTATATTCAAATGTATACACATAGAGTGGAGAGAGAGGTGCGCTCACAATAGCACCAACACAAACGCCATTGCGTCCTTTTTTTTTGCACTCCAGCATTATTATGCTTTAACATTCAAATCTTTTTGGGGTCGTCGTCGTGCGGTATTGTTGTCCCCCCCACCGAAGAAGAAGGAACGAAAGAGAACGAGCATAACGACGCTTTTGAATCCTAGCTTGCCATGCCAGCACATGTATATTTTATCGATCGGGAATTGTTGTTGTTGTTGTTTTTGTTGTCGTCGTTGGTGGAGGGAGATGGAGAATGGGGCCTGAACGCGCGCGCATGTCACAAGAGAAGAACGAACTCTGTTTTGCGGGGGCCCCACATTACCCTCCCTTCAGAAACAGCTGAAAAGTTTAGCGTGAATGTGTTTGTGTGTGTGTTCAACTGGGGGGAACATCTCGTTATAATATGTGAGAGGAGTCTTTTGTGTGACACACTGTGTGAAGAGGGGGTGCTGTTGGGAGGGTTGGCGGTTGAGGGTTAAATTATACTTTTTATGCTCGGTGTATGGGAGACAATTGGTGAACTTTAGAATTTTCGTTGTACACTTCTTGAGGAGCTGGAAAATTTTAAATAAATTGAATCAATTTCTATGACTTACTTCAACTTAAGTGTTATAAAATGATTTTTTTTAAATAAATGTTTTTTTGTGATTTCTCTTGTTTAGAGAAAAAAAGTTAAAAAAAAAACTAAATTTCAAGTCCAATTTTCAAAGTTTTCAAGCCAAAAGTATCACAAAATGCCTTATGAATTACTACAGTTATGCGACTACCGAATGTTTCCAAGATATCAATGAATTTGTAAAAATGTTATTTCTTTTTAAGTTCTTTTCCGATCTGTGGTCCCAAAAATTAAAATTTGCAAACCAGTCTTAAAGCGTCCTTTTTGATAAAAATCATTGATAATCCTTGGTGTGAAATATAAAGTAATATGAATCTGAAAATATTTTAGCACGAAAAATAATTTATAAATTGGGTTATTCTCCGCCAACTCCTACAGCTAGATTTTAATACTTTTTTTTTGTTAAATCTTAAAGAATATTAATATACTTTCAAATAATAAACCTAGAAAGTTACAAATAAAACAAATTTTTTAAATATTTTTTTTTTTAAATGATTTGGACAATTGTCCACATGGGAGGGAGGTGGTTAGAGATTTCAAAAAAGTGGTTTATGAATGGTCCCCCCAAGTAACATTTTCAACCAACTAGCCACCACCAAGTTTTATTAAGGGTTTATTGCAGCATCTTGATTGCCTAAAAGTTTTATTTGGGCATTCACCGCAACCAACAAGCAAGAGCTAATTAATAGGTTCTAACAGGGTTTTATGCTTCGGACATAAAACCGGGTGGAAATAAAAGCCGACTGGCTTTCAATAAGGTTTTACGAAAGTTTTAATAGAGGCTTGAAAACCAGATGGCAATGCCATGCCAAACGGTTTTATCGCATACTTTGTTAAAACCTAGGGTGTTGTAGCTGTCAAGTGCCATTAGGCATGTAAAAAGCTCACTTAAAACCATAAGCTCCTAAAAGAGCATTTATCGCGGCCAAATAGCAGTGCATAAATATGGCGCTAAACGCGTGCTCTGATTGAATATGATTGACCGCCATCTTGATTGAAAAAATAGAAAACTGAAAAATTTGATTTAAATTTGATGAAAACACACATTTATGCTGAATTTCTGGTATGATTTATATAGCGATAGATGTTTAAAAATATTTTGAACATCTTTTTCAAAGAATTGCAATAAAATATTTTTTAACATTAAACACTATGATTACAAAATATTGATTTTTGATGTAGCAAGTTGAATTTTTGGCTCTATCTTCCCTACGTTTATCAATAAAATTTCAACCGCAGCTGAATTTGAGCCATCAATTGCGAGAAATAAGCTTTCAAATTATTTGGATTACCTCTAATATCTATTATTTATCATCGCCATTTTTGACAACCATCTCCATAATTTCATTTGGCAAGACGAAGACTTATTTTTGCCAAAATAAAACCTATTTGGCATAAAACGTTTGAAGACGTATGAAATGTCATTTTTTCCATAACTCCTGACTAGGTTTTAACAAAGGTTTTATCAAGGTTTTGAGGATGTTGTTAGGATTCAGTTGTAAAGCCTTGAACTCCTATGTAGGTTTTATAAATAGACCGTAACAACCTTTTGCGGAGGTCTTTTTGGGTTTTGAGTGGGGTTTATCAAGGTTCTGGGGAGTTTGTTACGACGAAGGGGTTTTAATGTAGGTTTTATAGCGGTTGTGACAGCATTGATAAAGCCTGAAATGTTACTTGGGCCATGACCTTTTTGTATTATTGCAGATTTAAAAAGTACATTAAATTGTCCATAAAATGACCTCAATTTTTGAGTTAAGATATAAGGCAGTGGTTTTTCTATTATTTTTGTATTATTATTTTTTCGTTGAAAATTAAGTAGGTTTTGTTGGGCGACTAATTTTTAATATAATTCTATTTGACATGAAAATTCCAAATTTCAGGCTGTAAATGATTGAAAAACACGTATTTTTCGAATGTTCAAAAATAAAAGGGATCGTACCACCCTTCCGTCACAAGATATCCAAAAATGGAACTGGGATTCATGAAGTCAAAGGTCGCATACAAACTTACAAACAATACATAAACTTTGGAAAAAAAACCATTTCGCCCTTTCTAAATATTTTTGAAAAATTCAAAATGCACACGTGTGTTTCTGGAGACCCAAAACTTCATGCTTCTCCTCGAGTTGAGCCTGCGTAATCATTTTTGTAAATTTTTGTAGATCAGTGTAATCATATCACAAAAAAAATCATTTTGCAATTCAAATTTGTCTAAAATGAGGTTGCAGAATTCGATTAATTAAATTAATTAAATTAAATTGATAAATTAAAAGTAATAAAATTAAATTCAAACTTCAGATAATCGAATCTGGACTGTACTGACACTATTTTTTTAATATTGTCTGTAAATTTTTGATAAGGAGTTATTCGATACCATTTAATTTGTCATCCGGTAAATTTTCTGTCAGTTCAACTTCGATTGCGTGACTCCACTCAATCAGCGGAGCTAATCGAATCCAGTAAATCAAGTTATGAAAAATTCAACCGGAAGAAAAATCAAAACAATCAAACAAACAAGCAGGCTAGCCTAACACCCAAAAATACCACCGCGCCATCATGGCTTGCTACAACAAAGTCAACAATCCGCCTCCAAAGAAAATCTCGCTCAACTCGAGGAAAATTTGTCAATATTTGCTTTTCAAATTTCAATATTTGAGCGCGCTCTTTTCCCTCCGAACAACGTCTTATTCTGCCCGCCATAACTTTCTTCGAAAAAGCTGTCATAATTTCTACTCAGCTGGCTGATTTTCCCCGATCCTAAGCTTCTCTAATTAATTTTCGCTTCACTGCCAGCCCAAACAGCAAACAAAAAAAACGCACACACACCCGCAGAAAAAGGATTTAATTCGAAATGGAGGCGGAGGTTGAGTGAAACATCTTGCAGCATTTCCTTTTCAAAAATTAGAAACCGAGCGTTTCGGGGTTCTTTTTTACGGACCCCTCTTGTTTGCGCAGCAAACCGAAAGCGCAAATCTGGGTTGCAGCAGGCTGTGGAAAAAAATCGAAAAATTCGTTTTCGTTTGGATCTTAATTTTTGATACTGGCGCGAGGGACAAAGCAGGCGTCTTGGAGAAATCTTCTGAATGAACCTGGTTGAATTATCCTTTTTTCGATCCTTTCTTCAACCTTGTCACGGATAAATTTAAATCTTTAACATAATATCTCTTTCGGTGCGAGCTGTGCTCGCCTACGGCGATAGTTTTCTTCAAAGAAATTTTTGAAAAGCGAAAATAACTATCCGCTCACACAATGGTAAATCGATTTCGCTTTCGATCCCTTGATCCACCCCCTTCTAACCGTCGTCGTCGTGACGGGAAGGATAAATAAAAGTTGATATATTTCTGAAAGGAGCTGAGCTGGTAGAAAACGCAACCCTTCTTAGCTGAAGCTTGAACCTAGACAAAAAAGCCAGGGACGCAAGGTGAGACTTAAAAATAAAATAAAAAACCGTCAACCTCAAAACCAGCCCTGGGATGGCCTCGGGGGAAGAACCGACGGCGGAGGACGACCCCTTTTCAATTTCACTCTTTACTTTATAGTTTTTCAATGGAAAAGGATTTTTGTGGCGGCATCGAATCGTCGTCGATCATATGGCTTGTTCGGGATGTTTTGAAGGATAAAACGCGCGCGCGTGCCATCAGACATGGTGAGCTGGGACCCTTTCGGGTAGGGGATCGTGTGCAGAGCACGTGACGACTGGAACCAACCAGCGAACGCGCGCGCCAAGTTCCGGTCCAGCTGTTGCGTTTGGGAATTTGCGCGAACTTTATGGAAGTATCACATATTTTGAGATCGAAGCAAGCCTTGACATTGAAAGTAATTGATTAATGTTGTTCATGTTGTACTTCAACATTGTAGTATGCTTTGACTGTACATCAGGATTATTTTTCGTATTTAGTCATAATTTTTACTTGAAAAAGATTGACAATGATTAGGAAAATATCATGATTGTGTTCTTTAATTTGCAGTGTTTTAATGGCACTTATCTTAAGTTTCATTACCTTTTCGGTTAATTTTATTTATTTTTAATTTATTTGCTGTCATAAAATCAAATCAAATGTTGATGAAATTCATGGATTTTTTCATAACAATCATAAACAGTATAAACTTAGTAGGCGGTGTTCATCGTGTAAAAGGGAATTAAATCCGATTTTTTTTAGAGAATGTCGCATTTTATTTTACGAAATAGGTATATCTCTCACATTTTTTTCTGAAAAACAAAATTTTCACCGATAGAATATTTTGAATCGAATATATTCTTAATCAGGAAGGTGAGCAATTCTCTGAGATTTCAGTCATTCGATTTTTATTGTATTTTTTAATCCGGCTGAAACTTTTTTGGTGCCTTCGGTTAAACTAACATTTCAAAAGGACCAAACATTCAATATTACGCCCTTTTGAAATGTTAGTCTTGATTTAAAATGTTTGAAAATATTGTTTTTGAAAGGATCGGAAAATTTCACGAATGTTTAATATTTTAACATTGTATATTGGACCATTAGTTGCTAAGATATCGACGTTAAAAAATTGTGGGTTGTTTGGGTGAGACTTAGAAATCATCAATTTTCCTGTTTTTAAATCTTTGCATGGCAATATCTCAGCAGCTAAGGGTCGTATCAACAAAGTTCAAAAAAGCAAAATATAGAATATAGAAGAATTTTCTCAGCTTTTCAAAAATATTTTTTTCAAAAGTGGGCAAACATGGGCACTAATTTAAAAAAGTGGATAACTGAGACTATTTTCAAAAAAGTTATCTAAAAATGGCTTTAACTTGAAAACGGTGCACTTTATCAAAATTTCACTAAAGTACTTTTTGATTGCAAATTCGATTTCACATCGAAAAATGAAATTGAAACTTTTTTGCGACCATTATTTCGATTTTTTGAAAAAAAATGTATTGATTCAAAAATTATAACTCGGTCAAACTTTTTTTGCCCATTCTGGAAATTTCTGAAAAGTTAGCATTTGATGTCCTCTAAAACATATCAGAAAAAAAAAATTGTGTTTTTTTGCTAATCAAGTTTTAGTGACAAAAAGTGATATAAAAAATCACCAATTTTTTTCTTACCGTGTATCATTTTTTTCAGTGTTGTCCATATCCAAACCTACAACTTTGCCCAAGACACCAAATCGATCAGAAAATTCCTTCAAAAGATACAGATTTTTGAATTTTCGCATATCATTTTTGTATGGACATCTGCCAAATTTGTATGGAAAATAATATAAACGATCTAATGATGCAAAATGGCTTTTTTGGGTTTACCTAAAGCACCAAAAAAGTTTCAGCCGGATTTAAAAATACAAAAATTAAAATTAAAAAGACCGATTCGGTAGACAATTGCTCAGGTGAAACTCAATTTTCTACGTATAAATCTCCCATGGGTGTTCTCGATTTATATTATTTTGCTTTCTCCATACCGTGCTCTTCTTACAATGAACAAAAACTGATACTATGTCAAGGGAACTTTTTAATTAAATATTCCAAGTTTTGTATTGTTTAATTTTCAAATTTCTACACGGGTACTATTTTCGTAACAAATTATACAAACTTTGATTTTGAGATAATGTAGAAGAAAACTTGAAATTTCAGTAAATTTGGTTCTGACACTTTTTATCAGAAGTCAAATACTGATAATAACACGTAATTTAGTGGCATATTTAATGAATAATAAAATTTTATGGATACGGACATAAATCTATCGATTTTCAGCGACTTTTTTAAGGTTATAAATTATAAAATAAAAAAAAACCTTCCCAATTATTGTTCTAAATTCTCAGACAAAAATTTTTAAACAATGTCAAAAAGTAAAAATGTAGGAAATTTTCTCAATTTAGAATTTTGTTTATCAAAAAATGTGTTAATTTAATTTTGATAGAAAAGATTTATTTTGCATCTAATTTTTTTTTTAATCGTTGTTTTCCAAAATTCATACCATACTAAACTGTAGCACAAAAGATGCAATTCGAAAATTAAAAAATACATTTTGTGGAAATTCTATTTTTAGTACCATCATTAAGGGTGACAGTGGGTCTGTGGGGTGAGATTGGGTCATACAAATTTCTGCATTTTTGTATGACCCAATCTCACCTTCAGACCAAATGTCACCCCTGATGACAGTAATAAAAAGTAGAATGAAAATGATTTTTTTACATATTTGTCGAATGCACCAATTTCTCTTTTCAAGATACAGATTTTCGAATACAGTCCAGTCTCGATTATCCGAAGGCCTCGGAAAAACTTCACTTGAGATAATCGAATCAAGATTTTTTTTTTCGTTGTCTAATTTTTGATTGATGATCTCAAGTATGACCCCTTAACTAAGCTAGAGTGATTTAAATATTTTAAATACAAAATGGCGGCCGATACGACTGTGTAGAAATATTGAAAAAATGCATTTTATAATTTATTAGGCAATCAACTATTCAAATTTGACTAAAATGGGGTCGCAGAACTCAAATTTTATGTTTTAAACAAGAAAAAGAAAAATAAGGATAAAAAAGAATCATACAAACCTTCGGATAATCGAGTCTGGACTGTATTCCAATGCTAATATCGTATAATCAAAATGCCAAATTGAAAAGAATTGTATGAAAATACTAGTGATGTAAATGGGTTTTTTTTACAAAACAATAAAATTTAAAAAATCTCGAAAAAAAAAACCAAATTCTAAAGAATTACTCAGTCCCTTTTCGAAATATGTTATAATTAAAACAAACTGTTAAAATTTGGTTCTAATCATAAAAATTAACAAGGTTAAGTTTGTTAAAATAGTTTCAATTTTATTAAAAAAAATTTCGATCAAAAATAATCATCATTCAAGACACAGACAAATAAGCAGCGTAAATAATCACCTGCCCACCTCAACTTCTAATCATCCCCGAGGGCACCGTCCCATTACGTTCTCGAATTTCATCACCATTCTGGAAAAATGAACCTAGCACAAAACACCGCCCAGCAGCACCGTCACAGACGCAAACGGACGCAATTGAATTCATTGAAAATCAATTACAGTAAATCTCTTTGCATGTTTACGTCTCGTTAAATTAAATGCTATCGCCGCCTGGCAATCACCCTACCCACAACACAACAACAACAAACGCAGAGTGGAATAAACGAACTAGAGAGAGAGCGAAAAAACTCATCTAAAATTGCTCGAAGAAGCAGAATAGAATATTCACGTCCTAGCAACCCGCGCTCCTCCCACCCACCCACAACACTGATAAAACTGTAGCTTGGCATGCTTTGTTCTGCGCGTTGGTTGTGTTTGTGTTCTCTCCGCACGACAACGACGTGAGATATTGCCTCGCCGTCAACGACTACTACGATGTGGCCTTGCTTGCGTTTCGGGATGCAATTTTCACCCACCACCCCATCCCCAAAAACTCACCTTTTGTATTAATGAGACTGCTACGCGCGTAGATTTGTATGAGAGTGTACGTTTTGGGGGAGAGTATAATCAGAGAAATATTGGCGTCTGGCGAAGCCAAGACAAAGATAGGGCCAGACAGTCACACACTCACACACGTGACTACTACTCTAGTGGGTCAGGTTAGAGACGCGAATTTCGCCCTCCCCCCGCACACCCTCCCATCAAAGAAAAACGCAAATATCCGTCGACGAGGGCCCAGTCATCGACCTCACATTGCCGCTCCTGCTTTTTGTTCTTTGCCCAGCGAGACTAATTTTCCTCTGGCATCAGGAAAAGTTGCCAGACTCGTGTGTGCCGTCTTGATTTGCTGGCAACACTTTCCACCCCCACTTTGTGCACTTTGTGGCTACCCGTCACAAACACAGCCAAGCCAAGTTCACCCTCAACTTCCTTGTTGTTTGGTCCAGTCGGTAGCTTTAATTCTCATGCCCGAACTCATCAGCTTTAATCCTCCTCTCGGTTCGATTGACGTGTGTGTTTAATGTGGCTCTGTGCGGATCGATTGGACTGGACCGTTTAAGGGGGAACTACAGAAAACTACTTGAGGAATTTTCTAGCCAAAAAAAAAATGTCTAAATAAAATTAGATGACACTTTCAGTGTAGAGAGGTTCCGAAATTTACCCTTAGGGTGATGAACGGCGTGACCAGGTAAACAATCAGTCAACCCTTTCATCCTAAGTTGGCCTTGAGGCGTATAATTAGCAATTGAAAATGTCACCGCACACTTCGGTTGGGAAGATGTCATCTTCAGGCTACTTCTGTGGTTAAATAAAAGGTAAAATCTTTGCAAACGATAATCGTACATAATAAATAAGTTTTAAACTGAAAGTGATACTGAATTAGCATCCAATAAAAACAAATGTTTTTTAAGTTATTCAGAATAACAATTCACTTCTGTTATCAGGAAAGTAAAAATACTTTATTTTGGGTTATTTCTGAGATAAATTATATTTTTGACCTATTTCCTATGTAGCTAGATTGAAATGAAAATTATTTATTTTTTGTTCAACGATTCTTATGTTGTAAAGCACTCAATTTTAAAACTTGCTTAATTATTGAAAATTTATCATGCAAAAAAATGATAGTAAAAAATCACAACTCAAACTCTTAAACTAAATTGTTTTAATTTTTACCATTTTTTAGCAAATAATCTTTCCAACAATTTTAGTTAAAAAAAAACGGTTCCTTGAATGAAGTTAAAAAAATATAAATCAGAAATTCAAAAATCATAAAATCTCTGAAAAGCTCAAAATTAAAAAAAAAACACCAAAAATACATCCTCGCCAAAAATTCAAAACGGAGTCATCTACAAAACAAGTGAAAACTTTACGGGGGTAGATGGAGGATGACGATTGCCCGTGGTTAATACAAACAATTTGTTTTGAATGGAAAATGGTTCATGAAGGGAGAAGGAGGGGGAAAAGTAGGGATTGTTTAATTCCATAAAAGTGTCCACGTGGTTTCTGGATCGCCCCAAATATAAAAAGTTGCTGGAAAATTAAAAAATGTATATTGGAATTCAGGAAATTATTCAATGAAATTGTTTAAAATTTTGAGCAATTAAAAATTCCAAAACTCAAAAATATATTTTATTTGCAAAATTAAAATAAATTACTCAAAAAAATTTCAAATAGAAAAAATCAATCACTTTCATACAAAAAAAAAATCAAGAAAATTCAAAGAAAACTAGAAATCACCTTCCATCGGATGAGGAAGTAAAATGTCGGTCCCGGCCTTGGTTGTTAGGCCGTTAAGTCATTCCAGGTGTAGGAGTCGTCTCCATGCCATAAGTACAAACAACACACCAAACCAAGCCTACTCCGGTGGAATCACTGGCGGCGGTTGGACTCGCAATTCAAAGGCCGTCAGTTCAAATACTGGGGTGGAAGGTTCCTTGGAGTAAAAAGAGGTTTGGGTGCTCTCCCCATTCAAGCCTTCGGACTCCTAGGTTCGAGCAGAAACTTGCAATAGAGACCACAAAAGACCCGGGGGTCGTTAATGTGGATGGTTTGATTTTTTGAAAAAATCATCAAGCAGATCTTTCAAGATAAAATCAAGATATTTGAACAAAAATCAAAAACAGAATTAGAAATGAAAATATACGTGATATTTTAAAATAATTTTAAGGTGTTTTCATATAGCTTTGTGTACTAACATTGTTTTCCATAATTATTTTATGAGATATTATTGAAATTGTTTCCGAAAAAATACAAATAGTTCATCTTGTCCACCTTCCTCGGACCTTTAACGACAACCTCGACATTGAACTCTGCTCTCAGACTACCACACCAACAGTCCATCGCAAAAACACAACTTTAATTTCTGCACATTGGCCGGCGACTTTTCTCGTCCAAAAGAAGAAAAAAAACTACACACACGAAAAACGCCCCATCTCTCTTGAAGGATATCGATCGGCCACCGCCGACCAACCACCTATTGCTTGCGACTGGTGTGTGCTGAGAAGGTGCTGCTGCTAGATTTGTACACGTTCCCCTCTGCTCCGTTCATACCCGGGTAGTACAACTATGTGTAGTGTGGTCAAGTGACGTGAGTGAAAGAATGAATGAAACACGAACCCCAGACGACACGGAGGGTAAATGAGCGGGAAATTAACGAAAGTGCGACGCGGGGTGTTGTCTGACGAAGAAGCTAGAAGACGAGGGGAATCATCTGTTAAAGACACATTTGAGAGGGGAGGGGGTGGCTGATAAGGAGGCCATGCGTTAGCTCGTGATGACGCCAGCCTACCTCGACCTATGACGACAAACGCCTACTACGCGCGGTACTAATTGCGTGCTTTTTCTCCTTTCTTTCGATTTTCAGGGAAAATTTGGTTAAGTAATGAAGCCCAATGGCATCATCCGGTGGCGCTGGGTGCCGTCGGTCAACCGTCACAGCCTCTGCTGCCGCCTACGATGACCCCGGTCGGGTTAAACCTCAACGCACAGCCGCCTCCGGCGACCACATCGATTTCACAGCACACCGGAATTCCGGACAGTCTGCTAACCATCCGGGAAATGATGCTCCAAAATCCTAGCCTGGGGCTGCTAAACGAGAGCAATTTGCTGCTCAAAAGAAGCATGCTGGAGAACATGCCGTCCGGCGGCTCCCTTGGGGCATTCCCACTCGGTCCGAACCCGCTGATGCATTCAACGACGATCAAGAAAGAGTCCACCGATGAATCCGACTGCAACGAAATGAACCTCGACGAACGAACTGCCCGATCTTCGTCACCCCAATTCACACATCATCATCATCATCATTCCATCCATTCGCGACACGGTCATCTCCCGATGGCCGCGTTCCACCGTTCATCCCCAACCTCCTCGATGCAACCGGTGGCCAACCCGGGACCACCCCCTCTACTTCCACCCCACCACCAACACCACCACCACCACCACCACTACCAACAACAACAACATCAAAGACATCAAAGAGACTCCGAAGAACGTGAATTGAATTTCAATGCAATGCCGCCGTCAAGGCCTTCTTCGATTCACCACCACCAGGCAGAACCGTCACCGACGGTGGCCAGTTCCCAGCAGCACCAGTCGTCGTCGTCGTCGCCCCACGCGATGAAAGGGGATCCCGATCCAAACCATCAGCATCATCATCCTCATCACCATCATCACCTGCAGCAGCATCAGCGTCATCACTTTGATCGACGGAATGACGAAGACGTGGGTCGTGGTGGCGGTGAAGATGAAGTAGGCGGTGGCAATGAGCATCAGCTTGAGGAAAGGGACGTGGACATGAATGGTGGACGCGAAAGGAGTAAGGAACAGGAGCGGGAGGAGGACGAGGAGGCAATCGCAGCAAGCCGGGATCGACTGGAGGCGGTGGCTCCGATGAAGGGCACTATTTCGGTGAAGAAGGAACTGGATCTAAGCAGGCGGAAGTCAGCGTCACCTGGTGAGTTGAATGCTTTTGTCTTTATTGATGGGGGCGTTTATTTGGGATATGACGTAATGTAGAACACTATTTGATGGGACTGAAACTATACTTTTTGTAAATATTTCTTACAAGTCAAACAGGCTGTTAGAACTTCGATCTGACTTTTCTAAAATATTATTCCATGGATTTGAACTTGACAAGTAGTTTAACCAAATCGATCTCGTGAAAATGAAAAAAAAAACTGTTGGGCTAAATTGAGCACAAAATGTTGTGCAGTTTGCCATTTTGAATCTTTTAAAGTCAAGTGAAAGTAAACGCTGTTTGTTAAGTTTAAATTGTAAACAACAGAATCTCTAGGTTTTGACACTCTTGGAAGCATTCGTTTTTTTTTTTCAAGCTACAATTCAAAGTAAAATGTTAGTAGTAGTAGTTCTCTCAATTTTCGCAATTTTTTCGCGATTTTATAATTTTATTTTATTTTAATGGGTTGAACCATGCCCATACATTCTTTATGCAAAAAGAAGTATAATTTGCATCATTTTTTGACTTTCTGATTGATTTGGTGTATCGGCAAAGTTGTAGATTATAATTAGGACTATTCGGAAAAAAGTTACACTCTTAAACAAAAATGCCCACTTCTTTTTTTCACTAGAATTTGAATTTTCAAAATAAAAATTAAAAATTAAGTAAAAATAAAAAAATATTCAAAAAATGTAAAAAAATCAAATTTTTGTAAAGTGTTTCGTTTTGCAGTTAAAGTCACTTGCAGTGTTGCAAAAGAGTGATAGAAAAGCTATCAATAGATTATCTCTGCACCAAAAATATCCGAGAGTATAGCGGCCGTCACTATAGCTTGTGAGATCTCTTCTTGTGTCTCGTGATTCCCAGCGATGTCATTCTCTCTCTATCACTCCTTCCCTTTTCCTCGACTATGCGCTCTCACCGCTGAGTCTCTCAACCTCTCCGAAAACTGTAATGAGAAAACGCGAGATGGCGATTATGAGCCGACCACGCATGACGCCCCTTCAAACTGCGTTTGCAAAATTGGTTTTGTGGCGGCTTTTGTGGTTAAACGCTGTTGCGGTAGGATGATCGTGGAAGCGAGAATGAGAGAGAAAAGGAAAATGTCAATAGCGAGTGGATAAACACAAAAACGTGTTCGGCTATGTTCGGCGCTGAGAGTTTCAATGAAGAGAGAAGAGCAGTTGTATTTGAGGCATGAATATTCAGGCGAGATAATTGTAGTTGCTGAGAGGTGATATTTTGATATTTTAACAACCCTGGTCACTTGCAAGTTTTTTAAATATTTTATCAAGAAAAGTTAACCCTCAGAAATATGTTTGAAGTGCTGAAAATGTTCTATCAGAATATAAATTGTTTAAAAATGTGGTTTTTGAAAAGTATCAAAAATGTTTTCAAAATAAAATGAAAAAATATTTTCAAACGCCTAATCAAATTGCAATCGAAAAGTACTTTATCAAAAATTCGATAATTTATCAAATTTTTGATGAAGTGTATAGTTTTGTAGTTGAAATCACTTTCAGGTTTAGATTTTTGGAAATTTTAACACATTTTTTCTAATGCTTAGTCAAGGAAAGCTACCCCTAAAAAAATTATTAAATGGTAATTTTCTCTCTGAGAATGAATGAATGAATTAATGAATAAAAAATCTTCTTCTCCGCCGGCAACTTGAATGACATTTTTTCCTCTGAGACTTTGGAAATGAAACTATTAGTTTTTGAGATACAGCCTCACAAAGAATTCGAATCGATAAAATTTAGATAAAAAATTGAACTTTTGTAAAATTTTCTGATCTTTTCAATTGAAAAAAAAAACAAATTTTCAAAACAACCACGTTTACGAAGGTAATGTCCACACACGCAAAACACACAACAACTAACGGAAAAAAACTAAAACCTTCCAGATCCTTGAAAATGATTGAATAAATAATCGAAACGTCGTATATAGTGCTAAAAAGTTGTTGTTCTTGCTTATTTTTAACTGCAAGCCGAAAACCGTCACTAAAAAAATAAAATGTAAACAAAAATCAGGAAACTAACCTATTTATATACCGTTTGAAAATTTATTCAGGATTTCAAAATAAAGTCATTATTTTTATTGAAAAGGCAGACAATTTCACAAAAGTCGAACCAACAGTTTTCGAGAATTGCACTCAAATTTCAGTCTCAGACAATTAGATTGCAGATGCTCGTTCGTGGAGTTTTCAAGAAAAATGTAAATTAATCATTTTGGCTTTGTTCTTTTCAAACCTAATCATGATGAAAATATTAACGGATGTAAAATTAATAAAAATCAAATGTTCTAAAACTGGAAAGATCTAGAGAACGGTATTTTTTTTAAATAAATATTGTCAATATTTGATTGCAAATTAAATTTTAACGACATTTCAAACAATCAAAATTAACTCTTAATTAAGTTGTACGAACTTTCATAATCTATCATTTCCCCCTGAATCTATGGTAGAGATCAAAGAGAAATTTCTCACCAAAATCCAATGTAACACCAACAATCGATTCCCTCACCCAAATCTAACGCACTTACGTTTATTTTAATTCAATAATTTTCCAATAAATTGACTCCCCATCAATGGTCGAAGATTTATGATCACTCACTTCGCAGCTCTCAAGTTTTCTTCACACGAGCTCACAATGTGAACGCCCCCCACCGAAAGTGCTCTCCGTACATTACTGTTTGATTCCATTTAATTCGATATGGTACACCCTCACACGAGGAACTTTCCCTTTTTTTGTGGGGGGCACTATTGTTTGCTCGGGATCCTCAATTTGGAAAGGCAGAAGACACTCTCAAAATAATTCAATTTAATTTCATATAATTGATTAGCGTGATTTGAACATTTTCAAAGTTTCTCTTAAATTTGATGTTTAACTGAATGTAATTTGGTAATTTTTCACTGTGATTTAAACAAATAACAAAGTGCACCCCGAACAAAGGTTTCCATTTAAACAGGACCCACATTTCTTTGATTTCGTTTCTTTTCGGAGTACTACTTGGGGTGGTGGGTGCAGCCAAAGAAAGGATCGTAAAATTTACGCATGCACCTTCTTTTAGGTTTTTTTCCCGTATAGTCAAAAGGGCGACAAACCAGCATCATCCACATTATATACTGATGAATGCAGATCTAACTTTTTTCACTCTTATGTATATAGTGCAAATGTCCCGATGGTGACCAGGCTGGCCATAAAGATGAAAGGGAGCTGTTTGGTTTTTATCGCCTAAATCACACTCTCTTCGGTTGGTCCTTGTTCCCGATTCCTCGTTTGATCCCCTTGGCCACCACTCGACTCTCTCTAGCGAAAGTGTGATTCGATTTTATTCCACACTTTTAGCACTTTTTTCGGAACAGATAAGGTGTCGTCTCTGCTCTGTCCACTTCTCTATGAGAGATGCATTGATTGGTTCGACGAGCTTCTTCAATTTTATTATTTATATAGAAAATGGTCCAATTTTCCGGACTGCTTTTTAGAGCGCCACTTTTCCTTTTTTTGTGTTGCTTCGAAGGTCCGATCTAGTTCCCTCAATCTCCTTGGTGGTGGGGCGTTAATGAAGGATCAAAGTAAGCGATGACCGAAGCTCGGACTGCATGCGGGTTGGTGATAGGAACGGATTTGATTCCTTTGTTAGGAGTTCATGGCATACTGTGAATGGATTTGTTCTCATGCTATCAAATTTTGCAAATTAATAAATTCTAAAGCATCAAATTTCATGTACTCCAAAAAACATTAAATACCAAAAGAAGGCGACATCCTGCCATAATCATAACAACCTCATGGCTTCCTACGATCCGGAAAAGCAGTCAAAAGGCCATTTCTCAAAGCACCCCTTTCGACCAATATTTCCTCAAGAATTATAATTCCATTATTACGTCTAATGAACGGATAAATTGATAAACTATAAACACGTTGTAAAAACACACACTCCAGCCTGCGTTGACCCCTTCTTCGTTGGCCGTTGGTCCCGGGAGGTTTCCCCCGCCGGTTCCGGATGCGAGAGTGTAAACATTGTCCAATGGTTGTTCTTTTCGTTTTTTTGCTCTGTTCCTTCCGATCAACCATAAAAAACAACCTGCTGCCAAACTTGAGCAGTGAAAAGAAAAGGGTTCTTCCAAGACAACGGCGGAAACAAATCAAGGGAAAAGGGGTGCTCAAATTCCCCCTTTTTGTTGGTTGGTACTGGTTGATAGACAAGGGGCTAAACAATTTATTACGTCAATAGTGCTACCCCCTTTGGGATTATCATACTTTGGGAAGTACTTAAGAGGCTTTTCATTTCCATCAGTTTGGTATGCATTTTCACACCATTTTTTCAAGGAGTTGAATAGGTCATGAATTTTACTCTTCATCTGACCACTGAACTTAAAATCTACTTTAAATTAGAAAAAAATATAATTTCCAACGCTTACTGTGATGTAAATAAGTCAAATAATCTCACTTTCTGAACTTGAAACTGCACTTATGATGATTTATCTTAAAAATTGACATTAAAAAAAAAACATTTAGCCATTAAATTCGTCCAAAGGCCATAACAAACACATGTCGCCACCTGTCGCCAGGTACATTTATTAACATGTCCAAACACAAGAGTCATTTAAACCCCCCTCCACTCAACCAGCAGTCAAAATATTGTCACCTCAGGTCACCCAAAACACAGCCTACTACCACACAACGAGTTGGCCCTTGTCCTTTCGCCTTCAAAAGAGGGCTCTCCAGAAACAACAACAATATTGTCCATCGCAGCAACCCGGCCTTCGTCGTAACCCGTCTGTCCCGGGCATTGTGTAATGTCACTTCAAGATGTCGTCACAATTTATTCCACTCTAAATCATCCCCTGCATGCCGGGGTTGGACCCGTTTCGTATCCCGAAAGAGAGCCATCCGGTATCCGGAGGATAATTTCCTTAAAAATTGAGACATTTTCCCGTGCCCGGCTTTACAGGAAAAAAAAGAAGCTAAGGCTTTTCGCTTTCATCATGTTTATTACATGTGATTTATATTCTCGGCAGCTTTGTCTTCCTTCGCCTCCTTCCTAGGATATGTAAACTTCCTGAAGGACGACCAACATCGAGTAGGGACGTTTTCTAAACTTTTCTGATGGGGGAGTGAGGTCGAATCTGTGTGTGTTTTTAAATTCCGAATCAATCACAACACAAATCAACCCTTCAGATTCGATTACTCAGGGCACACGACAAAGCGCAAACAATGGCCAACAAAATGGGATTTGAATTCGTAAATCGTTTTTTTTTCTCTGCTCTGGTTTGGTCAGACATGATGGTGGTCGCAGTAGGCCACGCGGGGAAAGGGGGAAAACCATTTTAAAATTACGCACATTTGAAACTAGAGGGGAAGAGGTTGCGTCTTGGAAATGACAGGGTTTGATTTGGGGCAAATTAGCATAAAGAGGGATTAATTCAAGAGTAAGTTGTGATATACATTTAGATAAGATTTAAAATGGTAGAACAACAATATAAGAAGAACAAAACAGTAATGATATAAAACACATTTTTTACACAACAACCTTTTTATTTTGTAAATAAATTTGGTAGATATCAACTTAAATAGTTAATTCAAAACCTTAACGGAATTTGATCGATCAATAAACACCCTCACTCAACTACCCCAACTTAATCAACCCTCAGATCATTACAAAATTCAATTTCAACTGCAACATATTCGCCAAATTCGTTCTGGTCCAGTTCCGCGTGCAACTATGTTTGTGGTCATTCAAGTCCCACGCCGCCGCCTGCTTAGGTTTTTCAAAAACGCACGTGCTTCTGGTAAGGGTCAAAACCCTTACATCTGCCCTATTCCAGCCTCAAAAGTGATCGATTTTTCCAACGAAAAATGAAACAATTGACCACAACCCCAGCACCGTTGACCAGGGGAAACATCGATTAAAGGCTTGCAGTTGTGGATGATGTTTAGTTTCGGAAATTGTGAGGGTGGACGGACCCACACGGGGTCATATCGATTCCTCACCTTCTATTATCATTTTGCAGCGCGCGTTTTTCATTATCGACGCTATTGAGTTATTGAATGGAATGGTTCAGGGGGCCTTTTGTTTCCAGCAGCAGCAGCAGCGGGTGTAATTTTATCCATTGAGCTCGTATCTTTGTATGACGACGAAAGCGAGCGAAGAGAGCGATTCAGTCGATTTTGGGCCATTGTTTGGCACTTTTGGCCAGTTATCGTACGTTTCCATATTGCACCCAGCAAACAGTGTGTGGGCGCAGGACAATCTCTGAAGCTGATGTGCAATAACCGAAATGAGCAGCCTCACAAAAACGACGAAAAATCTCGCTTCTAAATGTGAAAACTTTCCGATGTTGGTGAACCCGAACCCGATGACCAACCAACTCCAAACAACAGAAAGAGACACGATGCATATTAAAATGGATGTGCAGCTGTTGTTTTTCTCAATGTTCAATAAATAAATACTCACTCTTTCTGGGAGATGCTGCTGCTCCTGATGATGGTGGTGATGCTTGACCCTTGTCCACGTGCGAGAAGGAGGAAGGATACAAGTTGTGTGTGTGTGTCTCGTCTGCAAACTGCAGTCTGACACGAACCTGAGCTAGTTCTTTCTTGATACCTTTCTTTTGCTTTACTTACTAAAGAAACACGTTGAAATCGACATAAATCAGCCTAGCATACAGTTATCTTACTTTGATTCAAGAAATATCCAAATGTTTGCAATCCAAGATGGCGTAGGTAGAATATTATTAATTAAAAAAAAAAGCTTGTGACCGATTAAAAGATGTTTGAATAATTTGTTTTGGTCAGACCTGTTACATTATTTGCCCTTCAACATAAAAAATAGGTCCCGTTTTAATTGTGTTTGTCGACTATTTCAATTATTATCACTGATATTGACCGTGATGCCAATAAAAAATCTGACACTAAATACTTTTTCATCATATTCATACTTTTTCACTATTTGTTTTTTGTGAATTTTTCTGGTGTAAATTTTTTCTGAGATCCCATTTTCTGGTGATAATTTGATCAAATTCGTGTTCCTAAGTCAATTTCACAATAGAATCTTGCATACAAATGTTTATTTTCATCATTAGAACCTCTTGAAAAATAAAAGTAAAAAAATATGCAGCTGCTTTTTTTCTGTTGAAAAAATGTTTTGGAAACGAACCAAATTTAAAATCAATGTGATTCGAAGATTTTTTTAAACTTAATTTTTTTGAAGAGTGTAAATGGATAAAAATAAACATTTCCATGCATGTTTCTATTTTGAAATTGACTCAGGAAAAAAATTAAAAGGTAATTAATTAATTCATGGATTATAAAATAATATTTTAAATATGTAAATCTCAAATGTTTTCTATACATATACAAACAGCAAAAAGATCCCTTGGAATTTTTTTTGCAGTGCTTTTTTGAGTCTAACTGTATTTGTTTTTTTTAAATATATTTTTAATCACACGCTGACAAGATACAAGATAGGAATCGAGTCTCCTCACTCTCCCCTATTTATATATAAATTCTTTTTAAAATATATTCATCATATAAATTTTTACTATTATTTTTTTTTTAATTATTAGAATCTATACGGACCTTTGTTCTGTTCATCATTGAAGAAACTAGTGCGTCCATCCCGGGAATTCCCGGGACAAAAATCCCTGGGTTTTTCCAAAACCGGAAATTCCCGAATCCCGGGATTTTTTTATATTTTGTCCCAGGAATTCGCGAAATTGAAAACAAATCAAATTTTGGTCTAGAAATTCAGATTTGGTTCTGAAACTATATGAACAGTTGAATACTTAGTAATCGATTTGAATTTCAAAGCATAAAAATCTGTATTCTACATATATCAGCATTAATTTCAAGAGTTTTTTTTAATAGTTCCTTTAAACATATCAAAGACAATAGTTTAAAGAACCTTTTCAAAAAAAATCTAGATTTGTCTTATTATGGAAAATTGTAAAAATTTTAGTTTACAGATCTACAAAAATGCTTTGCGCCTTAAAATATTTTCTATCAAATTTTATTTATTAAAAAAAAGACGTAGAATTATATTCACGTGTATTTAAGAATTAAAACTTGGGAAAATTATTTTATTTAACAAAATAATTTAATTTTTCATCAAAAACCGGCATCTGAAGCGACAGAATCTAAAACGACAGAAAGACTGGAGCGCCCTAGAAGAAACGCCTATAATCATTTTTTGTCCAAATCGAGATTTTTAGTCCGGGTGGTATAGAATGTTCCAATGCATCATCTAATACTGGAATTCCACTAATTGTTGTTTTAAATTGTTTCTAAAACTAAAAATGGTATGCTTTATTGTTGCCATGCTACTTGAAAGCCATTTTTTTAAATTACTGTAAAAAATATTTAGAACAGAAAACAAACGGACAAACATAGAAAGCGTTAGAAAAAAAAGCTTTTAGGTCAAAGAATATGCATTAGACTATCTGAAAAAAGAACACAAGGAAAATATATTTCCAGAGTTTTCAAATGGTCCTTCTATAAACATGTGAAAAACAATAGCTTATAGGACCTTTTAAACAAAACTCTTGATTTAAAAAAAAGTGAGGTTAGGAGTTTCATTGATAAAACTGAAAATAAAAATGTTGCGCTTTAGAGCTAAAAAAGTGAATTTTATAAACAATAACAGTTTCAAATTAGGGCACATTGATCAAGTTTAAATGTGATTCGATTATGATACCAATTTTATGAGTCAAGAAGATTAATTTCATCGAGGTGGATATCATTTTTTTACTAAGCATCTCCCTGAACAAGAACAACAAGCGACACACATATAAAATTCACACTTACTGTGAAGTGGTGACTCCAACATAATGGATCGCGCTCGCGTAACGAAACGCCACAAGAAAAGAGAGAGCTAGCTAGAAGCTACTCCTTAAGAAGTGAGGATGACCCTATTGTTCCTGGCTGCTGCTGGTGATGATTGTCGTCCTTTTTTTTATTTTGCTAGATCACAGCCCGAAGAGACAAGGACTCATCCGCTAGCTCGGTTGACAAAGAAGAAACTGGTCTCGGTGATCATATTCATGGCTCTTTTAGGATTTTGCTTAAAATATTGCTCCATTGTGCTCCGGGAGCGCTACTTCTAGAGCAGATCTGGGTTCATCTGGGTGGGGTAAGCGGTCAATTGTTGGTCTAAACTTATCTTTTAAATTTGATATTTTGCTTTGATCTAATACTAAAAATGGAGCAAATAGAAGTTCAAAACCTGTCCAACAATTGCCACCCTACCCTAACCTATCATAGAAACGGGACGCAATATGGAAACAGCGTAAAAGCAAGAAAAATCGATATAATTTATCACCTCCTTGGAACGTGCCCGGTGCCATAGCAAAATGCGTTTGATTAAAGGACGACACACACTCATTCGCCTTGAGAATATAAAAGGACATGAAATTTTCGAGGAATTACCAACACCTCGAGAGGAGGTCCCGGACAAGATCTTTGTGTGGCACGAGCTAAAGCAGCACGTGGACATCTGTTGGGATGACACCCAATGTCTCTTGAGAGTGGTTCACCAGTTGGTGTCTTCATTAGGGCTATTTAGTTTGAAAGATTATTTGGCGGGATAGTTTGAAGAAGAAGTTGAATTGCTTTTGTAATAAAAGCTAGTTTCGAAATAACTCAAAAATTTACATGAAAATCCAAGTAACCTTGTTGTACAGCAAAGCCTACTTTGATCCAACTCCACAACAATGTTCAATCCTGAATATCAAACAAATCTTCTTGTTTTATCAAAAAACTCACAAAATCCCATAAATCAACATCCGCAGCCATAATCAAAACTGTCAGTGTTGCCAGCGAGCCTAGACCTTTCAGCAATGCCCCGATTGCAATCAGAGTCTTGTTTACTTTACGTGCAGCCTGCCAGACTGCTGGCAAAAAAACGACAGAAAGACCACCATAAATCGCTAAACATTCGCAACGTCGTCGTCGTTAGCCAACAAGGGGGAGGAATTAATTAAATTTCTTCTGCATGTGCGCCATCATCATCATCTCGTTGTTCTTCTTGCCGAGTGTGTCCTTCCCCTCGCTGTCGTAATTGGCTTTGCATACAATTATTGGTGGGCCCACAGTTGGATAGTGTCTTTTAATTCCCCTCTCGGCGAAAACGGTGCGAAAATTTGGATTTTTTTGAAGAAATTTCATTGACTTTGACTTGACTTTGACTTGACTTTGACTTGACTTTGACTTGACTTTGACTTGACTTTGACTTGACTTTGACTTGACTTTGACTTGACTTTGACTTGACTTTGACTTGACTTTGACTTGACTTTGACTTGACTTTGACTTGACTTTGACTTGACTTTGACTTGACTTTGACTTGACTTTGACTTGACTTTGACTTGACTTTGACTTGACTTTGACTTGACTTTGACTTGACTTTGACTTGACTTTGACTTGACTTTGACTTGACTTTGACTTGACTTATTTTTACTCTACTTTTGCTCGACTAGCGACTCCTAAGCAAGGCCTACTACGTATTCATTGCATAGCATAGCATAGCATGGAGACAAGAATTTAAATTGAAAATCAAAGCCTACTTTTCCACAAAAAATCTTATATTTCCGCAACGTTTCCAGAACCGCTTCGCTTTGCTTTCGCCTCTGGGGCAAAGATGAGCTAAATTACCAGTTCCTTCCCGGGCAAAGGAATAATTTTATCGTCACAGTCGTCCTTCGTAATTCTGCGTCTTATTTTCCGCGCCAGATGACGATCGATGGCCCAAGCTTCCATTAATGCCCGTAAGTAGCGCCTGGCGCTCGGATTAGAATAATTATAATCGAAGAAATTGCCCCGGGGCTGTCTGTGTTCCGTTCCGAGCTCGGTTGTCATTTTCTCAGAAGCATCGATTAGCATATCCGACCAACCAAGCAAGATGTCGACATTCGGACCGGAATGGAGCAGCAGAGCAAAAAACAACGAGGACACGTTTCCTCCACAAAACCACAGGGATTAACGTGTGATTATATATTATTTATATGCAAAATCGATACGTTCCCGCCATAAAGCATACACTTAATGTGGCCATCAATTAATTTTAATGATATTCTTTGGACCATTCTGCTCCGAACCTTTTCGTTCCATCTCCTTGGTCCTTTTCCGCACAGCTCACGTGGTCCAGGGATGTGAATTCAATATACCTTCTCTCGCGCACCCCCGAAAATGTAAATATTGCAAACAAAATTGGTTTCGGATGCTTGCATACCTTCGGGGGCAGCGACCAGCCCTTGCTCTCACCCAACTTTTATTTTCAATTTCCGCCGACCTCCAGCGAACGAGGTTAGGATCTAATAAATATTCGACCCCGATCGAAGCAGTCCGCACCGGACTCTTATCGCAGCAAGCCAGGATGAAAGGCAATGTCCGGTTTTATTTAACTTTTTTTCGCCAACATAAAAGGAAAAACGAAAGTGTTTGCTCTCGCTGAAAGGCCTAGAAATAAAGTTGTTTTCAAATTGGGTCCTAAAATGAAGCTTAGATTGCTGATATTATTGTTTACAGCGATAAAGCTTACTTTTCTGAGTACAATGACCCTTTGTACGACCACAAAGAGTTGAAAATGGATTTTTAAATCAATTTTGAAAAATTAACCGCGCGGTCCTTCTTGACAGAAAAGCTCCTACTTGACAGCTCGTTCCAAGGGGACCATAGTAGATCCATCGAAAAAATGTTGTCTTGTCAAAAAAAAATTTGCGTTAAAATGAAAAAAAGTGATTAGAAATGGTTTTTAATCGTGTTTTTTACCGTTGTACATAAAAATTGACATAGGGCCAGAGCCGTACCTAGGGTCCACGGCGCCCTTGGCGAAGCATCAATTTGGCGCCCCTCCAAATTTTTCATCATTTTGATATGTTTACTTAAATTTTCAGCGATTACTTCAAAGAGTTTTAATAATATAATGGTAATTGATTGAATAAATATAACAGCTAAAAAATCCAACCACAATTTAATTCTTTGAAGAATACTCAAATTAATGTTTTATTATTTTTAAACCATTTCAATCGATTTATATCTTTCCAATACAGATAGGTTGTAACGAAAAGGTGCTTTAGGATTAATGTTGACTGAAAATAGCAGGGTGTTGTTTTATCGTTTTAAACACGTCGTAGCTTAAATTTCTTTGTATCAGCCTTTTCCTGCATTCCTGAATATATAGTTTAACTGATTAGAAAATGGACTCCTTTTCAAACTTGTTTTTGGATGGATTCCTTTTGAAACTATTTTTTTTTTTTTTCAATTTATTTTTGAAAACAATATTTCTCTTCTCTGTGACTGTGTTTTTTGATTGATATAAAATTCCTAAAATTTGTTTTGTTTGAAAATTCATAGCTTCAAACAAAGGCAATTAGTTTTTACCTTTTTAATACATTGAAATTTTTTGTGTTTATTTTTCGACATCTAAAGTTTCTTAAAATTTTGTATAAAAACCATTACACTCAAATAGAGGGTGACGAGCGGGAATTCCCGGGAAATCGACCATTTTTGGACCTCTCGATTCCCGGGAAATTTTGTCGAAGCAAAATTATATAAACAAATAAAAAAAAATTTGAAAATTCGAAATTGTTCAGAACATTGGGTGTTCAATGTAAGATGTTCAAGTTCGAATGAACCAATGCTTCTCTTATCTTCTAATTCAGAAAGTGTAAATTTTAACTTATTAAAAATTCCAATAACTATAATTGGGAAAACTTAAAATAATGTGGACCCCAAAATTAACCTTAAAGCATACTTAGCAGTTAGCCACAAGAAGAAAGTCTAATTTGTTTATATTTTTGTTTATTATTTCTAAGAGTATAATTTTCATATCCTCTTTCAATCATAGCAATTCTTATAATCCATTTTTTTTTATTCTTATTATTTTAATTTCGCTGTATCAAGGTAATTTCCTTTTTTGATGTCATGGAGTAATTTTGTGTTTCGCTTAAACCTCAATATTAAATTATATCTTAGAAAAAAACTCTGGAAATCTTTGTAAAGTCCGCCAAATGTGAACATTCGGGTTTTCCGGATCACTATTTCTTCAATGCATTTTTACAGTTTTAAAAAAGAAAAAAATATTAAAATTGTTGTTTTGAGTCGCTATTTATTATATTGTACAAATCCCGATACTGGGAAATTATATATTAGCTATTTTGTTATTTCAAAAAAATCTAATAACAAGTTCATACAACAAGTTGTATTGCAGATTCAGAAAAAAATCAAGAAGTAGATCATAGTTCCCAAAAATAATGAGGCTACTAATTAACGTTTCATTAAATAAGCATGAATAAATCGTAACTGAATTCATTGAAAAGAAACACATTTATAACTTTTCTTTATACATTACTGGCACTATTGGCATAGTTATTAACACTACCAGGTCCCGGGAATTCTCGGGAAATTTCCAAATTCAACTCTCGATTCCCGGGAAATTGAAAATATCGAGAATAGTCACCCTCTACACACAAAGCTTTTAGAACCGTTTGTGTAAATGTGAAAATTTAGGCGAAATTACGCTGGATAGCCCAACACATGGAATCCATGAAATAAAAAAAATGTATGTGAAAGATAAGCAACTTTATCCATTCCATTAAAACATAACAAAACAAAAATTTTCAAGGAAAATGTTACTAACATTCTTCAAATTATTGACCCTAGAAGCAAAATTAAGTGGAATTTTGTGTTTTCCCCAAAAATTTTGCTGTTTTTGGAGTTGGAATTTTGCTTTGGTTTAAAATCTAATGGGTCCGCGATAATGGTGTTTCTGCAAATCAAAATTATACAAGAAATTGTATATTTTACTTTTACGACTAAAAAGTTGGTGGGCATGCCAATCTATGCAACTTTGTCGAAGACACCCAAATTTTACTTTTTCACTCTTGCTACAAGCATTTGAATACAAGCAGCAGAATATAATATATTTAGAGCAATTTATGTGCTCTTAAAAAACCAACATTTTTATGTTGAAAATAAAAAATATTTTGCTAGAAATTTAACAAAAGTCAAAGCATTTTTTGTGTTAGAAATATTCAATTTAAACACTTCAGTATTTCGAAAACGTAGCCCCCTTTGATAAATGAATTGAGAGAATTTAATTTTAAATTTAATTCTGGTACAATTATTGAAATAGTTGATTTTGGCGTCCCAAGTGTTATAAGTAATATTTGTAATATTCCGACCAAGATTATCGAGTTATTTTGTAGTCCTACTTTAAAATTTGGCTCCCCTTTTGTTCTGAATACCTTTCTAGGATTTTATAATAACATGACAAATTTGTACAATCATCGTTTTTGGCGCCCCCCAAGGGCTGGCGCCCTTGGCGGTCGCCAACTGCGCCAACCCCTAGGTACGGCGCTGCATAGGGCTTTAGTACCCAATTGATTCAAATTCAGATTCAAATTCATTTTTCAACAAAAGAATCGTTTTGCTGACCGGACGAAAAAAAGGGGGAAAACCGCACACGCACTAGTTGGGAAAAAGGGGGAACGACGGGAAAAAGAGCAATCACTTGAGGAAACGCGCGCATTTTTGGAAGGAGTTTAAGGGCGTGAAAACGGAGGGAAATGTGTGGGCACTTGAGCGCAGTTGGATGACTGTCGACTTTTCCCTCGAATCTTGAATTGAGTACTTCTGGGTGCTCCTTAACAAGACTCAACAGTTTGCCACGACTATTACAATGCAAATTGGTTCTTTGTGGGACGGCTTCCGTCAGTCAGCAGTGGTTTGAATGATTTTGAATGAGTATGGCAGATTTGATCGCAGCATGTCATGAGGTGACGAGTATGCACTAAACCTTTGGCCGAAGTGGTTATTCGACATATATTTCGCGTTTTATAGTTTCTATCCAAATTGTTTTCTTTTTTCAAATTTTAAATTTTTCAGTTTTTGAATTTGTTTTTTTTTTGTCTCCTAATGTCAATAATTTTATAAGCTGGATTAGCCATTCTCTGAAAACAACAAAATCATGATTCATGAGTCCATTTTTAAAAAGCTTTGTCCTGAAATTTAGGGTTGGTTGTTACTGTAACTTAATGACAATTGGTCTAGCCCAGTGTTTCTCAACCGGTGAGGATAGCCCTCCTAGGAAGAAATTCGTCTATTCTTGGGGAAGGATGAGAAGTGTATAGAAATTCAATATTTTTAAACGTTTTTGCAAAAACTTAAATGCTTGAATGCTCACAATATTGTTTGAACTTTTTGTGAAACAAGTGGATGTGAATTTATTTGATAAGCAACAACAGTATATATTTAAAATAAATTTAGCAGATTGAATTTTAAGGATAATATTTTTTTTGTTAATTTTGGAAAGTTTTTTTTTTTTGCTCTAATAAGAACAGTTTTTTAGAAAACCAGGATCTTGAATTAATTTATGTAATTTTCACATTGTTTGTAACATGAGAAGTTCTTAAATATTTGTGTTTTTGTTTTCTTATTTTTATGAAGAGAATTTATGTGAGTTTCTACATTCTTTCAAACATGAGTAATTTTTGAAAATATTATAATGATTTTTTAAAGAATTTTTCCGAGCTTTGAGATTGTTTCGAGGCGTTCTCAATTTTGTGTAAGACATTTTTTCGATTTTTGTTGGTTCTTATTTTTTTGTCAAGATGAACAGCTCTTTGGAACTTAAATTAAATTTTAATTCTTTTAAACCCGACCCAAAAAAAATTCAAAAATATAAAAAAAACAAGTAATGTAAAATTGCTCAAAGTATAACAGCTATTTTATAATTAAGTGGGATCTGAAACATTGCACAGAATTGATGTAAATAAAAATATTTGGGGGGTTTTGCATCCTTCAATTTTTTGTGATCATTATAACAATACTTTTGAAAGTTTTTGCATCTAATGAAGCATGAATAGAACCATGAAAAATAATTGAGCTTAAACACACATTGCTTTCTTTCAAATAAAGAAAAGTTGTTTGGGGACCATCCATAAACCACGTGGACACTTTTTTTGGGAATCTGTTACCCCCCCCCCCCCCCCACTTCGTGGACAATTGTCCATACAAAAAAAACTTTTTTGTATGGATCGTGGACAATCGCCATACACCCCCCCCCCCCCCCTAAAGTGTCCACGTGGTTTATGGATGGTCCCTTCAGACTTTATATAATTTTGCTTTCTTTGGAAACTGGACTGAAAGCATTTCCCAGTTACCGAATGCTGCTCGCTAATTGGGCTGATTAATGATGAGGGAATCATCAATGCAATAAATTTTTAAATCATTTTAGAAAATTATAGTAATTCCTAATAATTTCTAGAACAAATCTTTCAAACTCACTTTGAGATTTCATAAATCCTCGAAAAGAAATGAATTTATTTCCTGAAAATTGATTTTTACATTCGCTCGATCATTTCCCATTGTTATTGTTTTTTGACGTTTGACTGCTTATTATATTGACTTCAGCCCAGTTATCAAAAGCCAGTTAAAATGCAGCCCAGTTAAGTACTGAACAAGTACTGTGAAAAAACTCTGAGTTTTATTTTATTTAAATAACAAATATTTTTCATTCCATAAACATGAGCAAATAATGATAAACAAGTGAATAGAAAAAATCTTGAAGCATTTGTTTTTTTTGCGAGTTTGAAAAAATAATATGATGTGAAAAATGTAATCTTTCTACAAAACTTTAAAGCCAAATTTATGATATTTGTGCATTGATACCAATTAGTTAAAAAATAGACTTGGGGGTAAGGTGTTTTTGAAAATTATTCGAGGACCGAAAAGATTGAGAACCACTGGTCTTGGCTCTAGAAAGTGAAGACAATCTAAATTTTGTTGATTTTTTGTTTGCTGGTTGAGATTATACGTTGAAAAGCCACGATATCACATTTGCGAATATGGACAGATTTTTTGTTAGTAAATAAAGTGCAATTTCACCAAAAACTATGTAGGTATATTTTACCGTTCTAAACATAAAAAAGTATATTTACGCTTTCTTAATACTTGATTTAATTTTTTTCCAGGTTTATACATTATGTAATGATTTTTTTTTTATGGTTCATATCAGTTCTTGAGCAATCTTAGCAACCATTTTATGATTGTTTTACAAAAAGGAATCTTTCAACCTCAATTCTGCATATTTCACGATTTGCGAAGGTAAATTTGAACGAATTTTTATTTTGAAGCATTTACCAAGGTATTTATTTACGTTTGAGATTTTCAAACTTCAAAATCATAAATAAATTCCTTCAAAATTCTAAAACTTGTACATAGTATAAATTGCTTTGAAATTATTGGAAGAATTAATATTACACTTATTCGTAAAAGTGATGAATTGAACATGGTTAGAGTGTACTTTTTGGTTCTGACTGGAAAATTGTTCTAAATTTTTCTTCTTATCACTTTGACAGTTTGCAGTCTAATAAATCCATTTCACTCAAACCGATTTTGGATTCAAATTTTTTGTAGACAGCATTTGAAATTGATACAAAAACCAAATTGTTTTTTTTTTTTTGTTATAAAAATCGATTTTTTAAAATGAAAGACAACGCCTTGTCCAACGATTGATTAAAATTAAAACAACATTTTTTTTAGAATTCAAATTGCCATATGCTACAAACAAGATTCCCAAATTTATTCCGAATTTCAACAGGTTCCCTCTAATCAGCGACTTCCAGGAACGAACCAAACATTTTTCACAACCCAACCTTTTTCGGTAGCCGCCAAAAGTCAAAAAGCCAGTGCTTCTTCGCATCTCACTTTCCACGGCTACCTAGATGCAACTCGTTTCATCCGTTGAAGGATACCAACCAAGAAAAAAACACACAGCAACCATAAAAAGTCAACCTGCTGCTGTTTTTTCTCGAGAATTCCTCAGAAAAAAAGAGGCAATATGGTTAAAAAGTTACCTTTTATTACAACCCCCAAGCTATTAGGCAAATCAACTTTCCAGGAATGCCTCAATTTTATTACCCTCCCTCTGCCGGTTCGGACACTGCGAAAAGGCTGGAAAAAAGGTAAAGGTCACCAATGCAAATTACATCACGTGGCGACATGGATTGCCACTTTTTTATGACACCACAATTTTGAAATATTCAAAGGCACGCAACCCTCGAGAATTTCTTCCTACCTTCCTGCGGTGCGGGAGGCTAAGCCCTAATCCCAACTGCATTTAAATCCAATAAAATTCCACTTGTTGGTAACAAAATTTCACATTTTGCACGCCCAAGTGAGCCCGAGCGAAAATTCTTTCACGACCACACGTCAAAGAATGATGTTTTTAAAAGCGCTTTTCGCTTTTTCCCTCATGACGTTGATGTTGAGGGTTGAGTTCGCTTCTGGAGTGCGGCGAATGTCCATCTGGGAGGGTGATTACAACACGGTGAGAAGCACCCTCTTCTTTTTTTTGCTAGCTGAAAGATGTTCACCAGCAAGTGCTAAGCTACCTTCCGGTGTTACACGTGGTCAGTTCGAGGAGGGGAGAGAAATTTAGTCACTGATTGCATTTTTCTTTTCTTGGAATAAATGTGTACGGAGTGAGTAACATGATTTGGGAAAGAAAACGATTTCAAGAGTCATTTTTCATTTGGCTGGTTGAGGACATCAAAGCAGGCTGAACGAAACCAAGTTGGCGAAATTTCATCGAAGTTCGCAAATTTGCATTGCTCTTCACGCCAGAATCAATAAAACGTCCCATATGCAAATGCAACACAAACAGTGCCAAACAGAATCGCCCAACGAAGAAAAGAAAATCCTTTTCAACCTTACTAGCAGGTGCACAGTGGTGTAAGGTGGGTGGCCAAAAAACTCGACCTTCAAATACCTTCTTCTAAATGACGAAGTGATATTCGTAGTCTGTCTACAATAAATAAAAATGTTTTTGCTATGGTTGCGATTTATTTTTCATGTGACAAAATTACATTTCATTGCTTATTAAAATTTAATTAAACACATTTATTTGTATTATGCCTAAAATTCCTTTGATAATATTTTTTTATAAATAAAAAAATTCGACGGTTTTGTTCGAACGCGAATCAGTTCAATACGGAGCGTCGGATCGAGGTGCTTTTTGTTGCGTTGGGTTCGTATAAGCCCAAGGAAGGTTTATACGCTAACTAATTGACACTTTGGACAATCTGCAACCGGTTCCGGAGCATCGGCAAATTGTATGGAGAAAGTTACGCAAAATAAAATTTTGATCACAGGAGGCTGAATAAGCAAAAAAAACAAAAAAACGTCAACAAACAAAAAAAAATGCAGAACGAAGTTTGTCGGGTAAGGCTTGAATTTTTATAAAAAAAAACTTTTTCTGCAACAAACACGATTTTTCAGTCCTAATGTTTCCTCGTTCACTATGAAATTCATTCTATTAAAAATTTGATGAAATCTTTTTTTATCCTGTTTCAACAACGCTTCCAAATTTTCATTTTTAACCTTTTAGCTTTTCAATCTTTTCGTTATTTAAGTCAACTAACTTTCAAAATTTTAACAAATTTGTGAAGACAAAGAGGTATAGAAGTATCTTCACTACATCTCTCGGTATGATTTGAATACATTTCGTTCGTATTCAATTTAATTCATTTTTAATTAAGAAATAGAACAGTATAAAAGTTGAAATTACAAGCCATGGTTTCAACGTGTGAAAGAGAAAAATGGTTAAAGATTTATTTTACACCATTCCAGTTGTTTTGCAAAAAATCGGAAAGTCTGATATTTGCCATCATGAAAAAGGGTTCATTTAAAGCAATTTTTTTGAGGAATTTTCATATTTTATATGACTTTTCTTCAGAAAAGTCAGGTATGACTTGAGAGATTCAGAGTAACATAATTGATCAATATTTATTCTTAAATAAAAACTTGTTCGAACCGCTTGTTACTCGATTTTCCAGCTTTCTTTGAAATAACCTCAAAATCCTAGCTGGAAACTCAAAAAAGACCAAACAAAAATCATTTCTTTGTACAATTTGTCATGAAAAAATCATCAGCAGATTGCCCGGATACATTTATGAGCATTAAAATCTGCTAAACTATGTAAGAGTATTTCATTAAAAAAGTATTTATTACTCAACATATTTTTACTAATTTATAAATTCCTGTAAAATAATGATGAACAAATTGCATTTAACGGGAAATTTGAAAACAATATTTTTGCTGGAAATAAAGTTTTATTCAGTTTGGTTTGAATAATAATACCCGTTGCATAAAATTCTGTTAAGCGTTGCAATGCAATAGAATTATCAATGAAAAAAAACTTTTTTTTGAACTTTTTTAAAACACCTGATTTTTTATTTTGTCGAAGATCATTTCACTTTTTTTTAGGACGTGCTTCCTTTTGGAGATATTTTAGCAAACTAATTTTCTAAAATTTCAGTACAATAAGGATAGCTGAATCATAAATTCAGCTGATGAAAATCTAGAAATTTAAAATAGTATTCTTTGCAATGAATATTCTGTTCTAAAGGTGTTATTTTTGGTATCTTAATTCTACTACTCAAATTATTAATAATTTCCTTGTACAAAATTATTAATTTTTTTGCGCTTGTTTGAAGCATATTTTAGAGTAACTTTGAATTGTAGTAAAATTCCAATGTTTTGCAGCGCCGTGAATTTGTTTTGCCGTAAAAAATCTTGGTCAAAACTGTATAATTTTCGATTTTTTTAAGTTTCTTGTTGAAAACGACCCCGACAGAAATATCATCAGCACAGAGACGAATCGTTTGTTCGAATCCAGCAAATTTAAATCAGTTTGCTTCTCATTCGAATTATAAAGTACTCAGCATCAACAATTAGCTTCAATCTTAAGTTGATTAAATTTTTGAATTTCGTTCCATTCCGCGAATTAACTTTTTAAAGCTATATCCAATTAAATTAGATGTTCATGAAATTTTCCGCAAAATATAAAAATTTCACATTTGACCACCTGATATTATGACCACCTTCCCACTGTGCGGCCCAGGCACTTGTCACTCGTTACCCCGAGTGGTCAGCAGACCGAAGCAAAGGGCGTGTGCGGCCATGCATAAGCAAACCGTACACGGAAAACTTTCTTCCCTTTTCCCCCTTTTTTTTTTGCTGTCCACGTGCAGCAATCCAGAAAAAAAGAACGGAACCTTTCCCACAAGAACTTTTGTGAGTCCAAGCCAAAGTTTAGCATAAGTACACAAATTCTGCATTAAATTGGGTTCGGCCCTTTTACCGAATCAGCCCCCAACAGAAGCAACAAAAAAATCAATTTATTATTTCATCCCCAAACCAATAACAGAGTAGGCCACTCTTGCCCAACCCAAACTTTCCCTCAGTCCAATGTGTCTCAATTTACATAAAATTGGCATGTGTTTGCGTCTGTTTAGATAAAATTTACCCTTCGTCTTCGACGCAGGCGGCCGCGTAGCCTACTTTGATGATGCTCTCGTGCTCCTTCAATTTCGATTCAATTTCGTCTCCACTTTCGGTCCGATTGCTTCGATATTGGAATCCGAATGACGGCTACTTCGATTTGCACTTTGTCCTTTCTTTTTTTTTGTGAGCAAGAACAAAAAAAAACACTGAGGAAATTTTCTCAATTTTCCACCGGATAGCATTCGGACGGTTGTGGATATTTGTTTGTTTTTGCAAATGGGCGTATGTGCCGAACACCGACCTGCTTGCGTCGTTTTGCACCACTGTCAAACTGTCTTGTCGCATTATGCTGGGGAAATGGGTATTTACTTTCCATTTGAATTTAGACAGCTCCAGCAAAATTGAGAGCGAGAGCGCGTGTGGTCATGATTTCAAATGTGAGTGCTTTTCTCATGAATTTCAAATATTTTCAATTTCTATTCAAATGGATTGTGCTGCGGCCCGTAAAATCACTGGAAAAGTACGCGCCCGATAACATTTCACAACTTTTTTTAAGTCGGTTTAGATTCATAACATTGTCTTGATTTGATTTCCAATAATGTTTTTTTTTTTCGAAAAAGTCGTTAAGAAATAAATCACAATTCTTCTATCGCAGGTAGATTTCACTTAGTTTTGGAAAATTCTATTCAAAAACACCCCACCAGCAAAATTAAATTTTTACACCATTGCAAATTCTCACAAAGCATTTTCAATTTTGCCGCGATAAACCACCCTTTTCGCTTTTTCTTCCTTTTCAAAAAACGAAAAAATCGGTTCATCAATTTTATTTGTTCATCAGCAGTTGGGTACAAAATTTCCAAAAACCCGACCCTCATTCCGCAAAAAAAAAACTAAAATCCCTGAGTTATAAATCCAAATCAGTCTCTCAAAAAGCGTGAAAGAGTGCTCTCCGAGTGCGCCTACTGCGATCCGACAACCGAAATTGCGTAAGATAATGCGTTTTTTTGGCAGTTACAAAAAAAACGCATTTTTTTCGATCGACACTTTGGAAAAAGGAATCTTATTCTTCCCAAAAACCTACCTTTTCTTTGAGAGCAAACGCAACGGATGCTGCGCCGCACACACACAGATCTGTTCCGAAGGGTCGTCGTCCCTTTTCGTCATCGCTGCTGCACCTTATCCTCAACATCCTAGAGCTGCTTTTTTCAAAAATCGAAGGCGAATCAAAGCAACCCCTGATCGGTTTTTTTTTTCGTTCTCCCTTACCTTGCTGCTTCTGCTTCGGCTGCGACGAAATCAAGACAAAGCAGGCAACGAAAATTTTGCATCTTCTTGTTTCGTTTCCTTTGGCCTCCCTCCCCGAGGCCTCCTAGGATCAAAAGAAATGCGTTTTGGGAAACGATTTTTTCGAAATTTTCGCTAAAAAGTGCGGCCGTTTCTCACGGTGCTGTATGAAAAGGTGATTTTTTTCGGTTTTTTTTTCGCTTCTCTCTTTGCAGTTGTGCAATCAATGCACGGCGAAGAATTGTCAAATTATTTATTTAGATGATATGGATTTTGGCGTTGCATTCAACGTTTTTTGAAAAAAGTTCCTTTTTAGCAAGGGGGATGTTTAGTTATGGAATGAGGTAATTTGATTTATTGTTTGAGAGGTTCCTTCTTTTTTTGGGAAGTCTTAAAAAGCGAATCACAATCGCTTGTCGCAATCTTTGACAGGGTATTTAAATTTCTTTTGGTAGCAATTCGATAGGTTTAGGTTTTTTTTGGAAATTGCTGGTGGAGGGGAAATGCTGCTGGGTTTTGCAGAGACAACAGAAGGATTGAAGATGGTTGCAGGGCAGGAAAAAGTAACGAACTTTTTTGGAAAAAGCGCGAAAATGTTTGTAACGACTTTTCTCAACGGTTACTTGGATAGGATTTACAATACAAGGGGGATTTTTTTAAGACGTTGGGTTTTGCTAAGGGATTGCAAAAAAGCCGTTACACAATTAGCACTTCATAATGGTCATTTTGCTTTTTTTTTTCAGAACATGTTTTTTGCCATTATTTTCATAATAAATATTTTAATAAATAAAAATGATTTAATGACACCGCTTCAACAAATTTCAAGGATGATGTCACTTTTGTTTGAAAAAATAGAGAATCAAAACCAAGAAAAAATTAATGAATGAATTAATTGATCTAAAAAAATATTTTCCAGTTAAGTTTCCCGAGCACTAAATTATTTCAATTTCGATGACGATGCAAAATAAACATTGATTTTAAATAAACAGTATAAAATATTATTGCATCCTAAAATAAAAATCACTAAAAGTAACATTTAAATACATTTGCATTATTTTCGAATGATGCCGTTGCCCCCCCCCCCCCCTCGAAGTTGGCCTGAATAATTAGGGAAATTTTTTTTTTTTCGAAAAACTTCAAATTTTTTATGAAAATTAAAGTTTAATCAACTGAGTTAAATCCATTTTCCCGCGTTCATAATCATATTTAGCATTTTGAACTCCTTTGAAAACATTTTAAATTTTCATGAAATACCATTGTACAGTCCTACAAAAAGTTTAAATTTTTGCGAAAAAACAATTCCTTCAATACCTCGATATTTTCAAAACTAATGATTGGAAAGCAACTGTACGCCTGTAAAATGCATTTTAAAACAATTTTTTCATCCAAATGTTGAAACCTAGGCTTGTAATTTCAATTTTTATATTTTTTATTTTTATGCCGAGGGGGGGGGGGACTTTGGTCAGAGCCGAGGGACATAAACTTCAAAAAATATTAGCAACCGCCTAACTTAATATTCAATTCAAACATTGCTTGACAATGATTTTTATTTTTTTTCTAATTTCCATCGAAAATTTTTATTTTATTCAAAGTTTTTCCCTTAGTTCCGGTCGGAGTGAACAAAAAAATTAAGCTACTGAAAATATTATTTTCTAAAGCTATTTAATCACGCTAAATATAATTATGAACTCAGAAAATGCATTTAAAATAGTTTGCAGTTGGCTTCTATTTCCATCTATTTTTTTCCAAAAAAGCCTCTGATTCCGATTTTTCAGGCCGATTTTGAAATGGAGGCGAAAATAAAAGTTGCAATGGCCTATGAAAAAAAAACACTTTTATATGTTTTTGAGAACTGAAAACCAATATAACAAAAGTTTGAAAAGGTGTTGTATCTGAATCTAAAGCTTTAGCACCTGCATAAGGCCGATGGAAATATTTAAACAAGTTTTGTCCCTCGACTTTGCAACAGCCTAATTAATGTATTAAAAGTTGGAGATGCAACTTTAAACAACACAGCAAATTTTAAACCGATTTTCATGTCAAACGTGGTCCATTTGATCCGGATCGATCAAGGCAATTTTGTGTGGCTAAACTAAATTAAATTTAAAAAAAAAAACTAATTTCAGGCAAAAAGTATAATAATATATAAAGAGCATTAGAAGTTATACTACTGCACAAACACCATTTTCAAACATTTAAAAAACTATTTTATTATTAATATTTAATATTTTTTAAATACTTTACAGTCGATTTACTCATTTACTAATGAAAATTTCAAATTGTTTAGTTGCCCCTTAATTTTTGGGAAAATTTTGAAGAACGACAAATGAAATATTAAAAAAAAATTTGCATGTTTGCAGAGTTTAAAAAAAAAACGTTTTTTATGAGCTACCATACTTTTGGAAACCTCTAGAAAAAAATATGACAAATATTAATTGACATTCCTCCAAAAAAAAACCGTTAAAATCCGTTACTGGTGGAATTTCGCGCAAAAATCACCGCGTTCTCCCTTCCAACTGCAACACCAAATAACTACAACCCGAACAAAGGATTATGCCACTCAAAGGCACCTAACTAAACAAGATTTAAAAAAAATCTCCCTCTTTTTCCGAAAAACCCCCTAATCGAAAAGCTTCCCACTTCTTCCATCTTTCAAAAAAAAACATTCCACCACCGATAACATTCGATTCACGTGACGTCATCGAAAAAAAATCAAAAAGAAAAATAAAATCGCGAAGCCAACTACGATCGGGAACGAGCAAGAAGCTGATCCAATTTTCATCATTTCATTTTGCCGCACGGCAATTTTCCCGTCCGTTCGCCTTCAAGAACGAACAACTCGTAAAAAAAACTTGACGAAAAAAAATCTACACACACTCATACAGTCGACAAACACTCAAACGCGCGCACAGCGCGCGCTCGCATAAAATCATTTTCATATCATAAAATTGTAAAGAAGCGAAATAAAAAAACAGTTCGTATAAAAAATCATTTAAAATAGGCTCCTCCTATTTTAGATTGTGTGAGGTACCCCTCCGTTTTTGTGAATACATTATACAATTCTCTCTCTGGCCGCCGCTTTACAGCGGCGGCGAGCGCTGTTACTTTTTTATCTCCCCACTCTTCGCACATCGCAGCATGCTTTGGTTTTTTGTATTGTGTGTGCTGTGAGAGAGAGTTGCACAATTTTCTCTCGCACAAGTCGCTCTCGGTTGGTTGGTAGCCATTGGAGAAGGCGCTACCGCGCTACCAATCAAAGATCGTAGTGTGCGTTGAGAGAGTGGAAAAGCTCTCTCATCAATGAATGAAGGCAAGTTTCGTCAAATTTTCCGTTTTCTGTTTTGTCCGGTTTTCTTGTGTGTGAATGTGTACACGGAGAGACCCTTGTGCAAGAGAAGAAACAGCACACTTTGAATGCTTTGAGTTATACTTGTTCAATGGAAATCAACTCTCGTCAGTTCGTTTATATTGCTGAACGATTGAAGACGTGTGCGAGTAAGACACAGAAACACGCAATATACTCGGAGCGCCGTCGCCGCCGTCGTTTTTCGGACAAAACACGCAATACTCGTCAGCTAGTGCAGAGCCTACTGCGACGCCTCGAGTGAAGGTTCGTGTGTTTCGTGGTTTGGTTTATCGCGGGTCTTGTGTAATCTCTCGTACAAAACAACACAACAACGGCGCGTGAACGCGCGAACAACGCAAGGAAACGAAATTGGATCAAAGTTGATTCGGTGTTTATCAAAAAAAAGAAGGTGGAAGAGACCGATTAATTGCGTGACGAACGCCGAAGGTGAATCATATGTTTTCGTGCAGCGGAATCAGTGTTTCTACTTGTGATCTCAGCTAGCCATGTGACAGTTTGTGGGACACACTATCCTGAAACAATTAAAAAAAAAGGCAAGAATCGAAGCAACCCCCAAGCAATCGTGATCTAGTGAGTTAGTGCGTAGCGTAATTTGCGAACACCTTCTACGTGAGTGCTATGTTATTGTTACCAACGACGGCCCAGACCCCGTTGTCGTCGACGATTGAACCCTCCCCCGCCAACATGGTCCTGTCCAAGGTGCGCTCGTGGGCCTCCAGCCGGGGTCACCACATAGACCACCACCACCACCATCATCTGCGGGAGGACAACAACAACCAAACGGCGACCATATCGGTCAAGCGGGAACTGCTGCGGACGCCGCCCCCCTCCGGACAACGATGTAAGAAAACCAAAGCAACCTGTTTTTTTTTTTCGGGAGGTCCTTGAAATCGCGCACTTGATGTTGAGGGTAGCAGGCTATGAGTTTTGGGATCTTACCTGCGGTGGGTTGAATTTTGCTTGCGGAAAAGGAAGGGGAGATGCACTTTTCTTGTTGTGCCAGCGCCTTCTTCGATTTTTCGCAAGGGGTGTCGAGCCGACGGGTGTTGCTGTTGGGTGACTTTGGGCGCAAGGTTTACTTGGATGGTGTTGTGAAGTTTGTATGAATAAGTTTCGATGAGGAATTAGGGCTTTTGTGCTGCTTTACAATAGATTTTTTAATGCAAAATTATGTTATTCTTTAGAATTCTAAATTTAAAATGGCATATCACAAATTTAAACTTATTTGTTCCAAGTCATAGATTGGTTTTGTAATATTGGGAAATGTACATTAAATATAAATCAAATCAAAAGATGTGATTATTTTATTTGAAAAGGTAAACTTACATGTAAGGAATGAAAAAATCATTCAAACAAAAAAATAGTTTAGAAATATGTTAAAACATCAACTAGTTTTATTTAAGAATTGATATTCTTTTATATTTCGTTAAAAACTCTCTCGTTTTGACGACTACAAAGTCTGTCATTAGAAACTGTCATCTGATATTCATTATTTCAATTATTCAAGATTGGCTTATTGGAAAAACCTGCAGCAAATACTTGTATTGCTCGAATTGGAAATGAAAATCGAAAAAGATGTAATATTCTTTTACAGTTGTTCATGAAAGTTATGTTGTTCATGAAAGTTATAAATAAGTGTCATTTTGCTGGAATTGCTTTTTCTGTTAGGTTAACTTTATAAAATGGTTTGGAAATGTTTAAAATTACTCTTTTAAAGTTCACAAATACGGTGGATTCATAAATTTTCCCAATTTTTATATAATATTGTTTTTTATATACCTTTTAATTCAATCAAAACAATTCTCAAGATTCAAATTTATGTAACAGGTGCTTAGTTTTGCTTTTTGGAAAAACATAATATCTGTTGAGACAAATACGCGTAAAATAATTTAATTCAAAACCTTAAGATTAACTTTTTTCAGCTGCTTTTGCATTACTTTTTTATTGACAATTATTCTAGATTTTAATTCAATTCAATTCAATTCGGTTTTATTGGTGAATAATCAAGATACAAGCAGTTCTTTTGCAATTCATAACAGAGTTTTGGAGTTCCTTTCAGCTGTGTGTTGCATCATAATCCCTTTTGGAACAATTATTTCTATAACTATGGCACTAACAAGAGCAAGAAATTTAAAAAAAAAACTTGCTAAAATTGCAAAGGGATATTCTTGATTTCATATTGGAAATATAGCAATTGCAATTTTTAAGTTTCTTTTCCTTACTTTTATAAAAAATACATTTTCCAATATTTTTGTATTTGTTTCCAACCTATTTTTTTTTAATTTAGGGGTTTAAAATAGAAAAAAGGTTCTCAATTGAGTACAAAATTGTTTTTGATCAAATTTTAACCCTCGATTATTTAATGTTTTAATTAGACCAAGTTTTTATCCTTTCAGAATTTCTCCGAAAAATAAGGAAACAAAAACAATTGTTCTTAAAAATATTATATTCATTGAAAAGCCTTGTATCATCGATTTTAATTTTGAATTTTGTTTTGATTATTTTGAATATTTAGCAATTTTTTGACAGTTGTTTTTTTTTGCAAATTCGGCTTAAAATTTTTTTTTCGGTTACCGACTTAATATCAGGCGAATTTAAGTGGAGATTTGCCTGTTTCATTACCAAATAAATTTTCTCAATAGTCCATCGTCGCCATATTGGTCGCCATATTGGATTACATATTCCATATAACTTTAGAGCATTTTTGAAGTAATAGTCATGCTCATGCTCAACGACAAAAAAAACAATGAAAATACTTTTTTTCTTGATAACACATCTTAAGTATTTTTTGTTGTGCGTACCTCGGATAGTCTTGTCGGGACAGCATTAATTATTCATTTAAAGAAAAATTGAAAACACGAGAAGGCTTTTCAATTCCAAATCAGTATAAATCTTGTTGTTATTTAACCAATTAAAATCCATCTATTTTTTCAAAAGTATTATAAGATAAAAAAAAACTTCTAAAAAGCATTTACCACCGTTAAAATTTCACTTTCAATAATTTTTAAACTCTTTCCGAATTTTGGAATGTTTTGTTTTAAAAATTAGAAAGTTACTGGATGTGTTTCAAAACATTTGAATACTGTACAGCTGTTAATATCCATGGACAAATTTAAGGCATTTGACAAGATTTCTTTGCAATATAGTTTACGTCATAACATAGATTGAATTTGGTATTTTTTTCAGCATTCCCTTTGTCGGAACCAAAGTAGAAGAAAATTGTTTCAAAAGCTCCCTTTTTCTATTTTTTTTGTCATTTTTTATATGATTAAAACAGCCAGATAAGATAGGATTTCCTAATAAAATGCTCAATTTCAAGTAATATTTTTAAAAAAACTTTTTGCCTTCCTCACTTTACTGAGGAAAGGCTATAAAATCACTCGAAAAACGAACTTCTTAATTTGACCTCCTAGACCCACCTTCACGTATACATATCGACTCAGAATCAAATTCTGAGCAAATGTCTGTGTGTGTGTGTGTGTGTGTGTGTGTGTGTGTGTGTGTGTGTGTGTGTGTGTGTGTGTGTGTGTGTGTGTGTGTGTGTGTGTGTGTGTGTGTGTGTGTGTGTGTGTGTGTGTGTGTGTGTGTGTGTGTGTGTGTGTGTGTGTGTGTGTGTGTGTGTGTGTGTGTGTGTAGGGATGTGGGTCTGTGCACCAAAAAATATGCACTCGATTATCTCAGCACTGGCTTAACCGATTTGGACCGTTTTGGTCTCATTCGATTCGTCTTGGGGTCCCATAAGTCCCTATTGAAAATTATGAAGTTTAGTAAAGTACTTCAAAAGTTATGCTAAAAAAACGATTTTGACTAAAGTCCGGAAGATTGTAAAAAGGGTGGTTTTTGTAAGAAAACCTGGCATATTATACATTTTCTGAAAGGTGTTTAAAAGACCTTTCTAACGAGTCCAAAACATTGAAGATTTGACAACCCTACCAAAAGTTATAAGCACTTAAGTGTTTTTTATACACTTGTCAGAAGCCGGATCTCAGATATTTGGATGAAAACGTTGGCCGGATCTGTCTTGCAACCTTTCGATGGATGGGTAATTAAAACACCTTTCTAACGAGTCCAAAACATTGAAGATCTGACAACCCTGTCAAAAGTTATAAGCACTTAAGAGTTATTTAAACACATTTTAGAGGCCGGATCTCAAATATTTTGATGAAAACGTTGGCCTGATCTGTCATACGACCTATCGTTGGGTGGGTAATCAAAACACCTTTCGAACGAGTCCAAAGCATTAAAGTTCGGATAACCCTATCCAAAGTTATAAGCACTTAAGTGTTATTTATGAACCTTTTGGAGGCCGGATCTCATATATTACCTAGCATTACACTCAACATGTGAGGAAGGCACCAACCACCTAATGGTGGATTAAGTAACGTTTTTTAATTAAAGTCTTACAATTTTAGATTTTAGTGCGGAATTTTTCAATCAATAAATCACCTAGTTGAATTCAATTTCAAACAATAGAATCTGTAACAAAACGAATCTTATTGAATGCCAAATGAAAAGGAAGCCGATTTTTGTCTATTTCTGTCAGTGTCCTTTTTTGAGAAAAGAAAAAAAATCGTACATCCTCTTCTTTCGTCTAGACAGTTTGCTCGAGAATCCCAAAATGATAAATATATTCACAAAGCACAAAACTCTACGAAAAACTGTGACATATGCGTAACTTGGCGTTCCCAGCAAATGCATTCGAGAAAAAGCAACAACAACAAAATGATCATTAATGACTGCCCTCCGATCGAAGCAACCTTATTTTTTTCCTTCCTCCGGTGCATCTTTCATCATTCAACATTTTTTTTTTTCGCCCACAATTTTGTGCAACTCAGGTAGATTTTCCCTTCCTGTCCGATCGCAGCAATCCACGGCGGGACGAAAGCGAAATTTTGCTTTACCTAAAGAATTCACAGCCTGCTGCTGCTATCTAGGATCTTTGAGGTCTCTTCAAAGTTTTTTTTTTAGCGATTTTATTTCGGTGAGAAATTCCTGGATTAATATTTCAATCAAAGAATATGATCTGCTCATCCGTTACGAAGCCGGGGGTTTGCGCTTTCCCTTTTTTTCCGAACCTTTTTTCGGGAGGTAATCCTTTTTTTCGAGCTGGGAAGATAATTATGCATTTCCTGTCAGCGCGTTTCGAGGTGGAAATTTGAGATGTTCTTCCATTTTGCGCAAGGCACACACTAGATTCGCTCACAGCGCTAATCGTTTTGCATTCAGAGCATAAATTTCGCTTCGAGCTCGCGCGAAAAGCAAATTAGCTTCGCCTCATGGGCTCTCTTCCCCTTAATGCTCCCACACCATTAGCGAACCCCCCCTCAAGGGGGGTCGGGCGAGGGAGGAAGGCATCGTGCGAAACGAAATCTCATTAATTAATTATTATTCACTTTATTTTAATTATAATAATTACGTCCGTGGAGCCCACCGACTGAACTGAATGGGGCCCTCTCTCAAAAGTGCTCGCGCGCGCCCGCGCTCGAGGAGCGCATTAAAAGGATTAGTCAAGCGCTTAATTGCGGTCCAAAAGAATTAAATAAGTAAATATATTAGGGGGGGGCTCCCACTCTTTACACGCAGCAAAATGTGCATGCGCAAAATTTGCTTACGGTTAAAACGGTTGTTGGGCCCTCATTCAAAACACAGAAACGTAGCAAGCCTTGCGCAAAGGAGCAGCGTAAAAAACATGGCGCTGAACACTGAAAATGAAGAAGGTGCGCAACCGACTAGAGTACAACTGTGCATGCATAAAAAATATGCCGTAATGAGGGCTTCTTTTTTCGAAAAATAAAAAGATATATTTTTCTATCCGCAAGTAAAACGCAATTAACTGCGCAGAACGTTACACAAATATAATTGGAAAAATGGTCAGAATCGAACTTCTTGAGGGAAAACACACTTGTCCACACTTTTGAGTACTTTCTACGCCAACTTTAATCCCTTCCCGCGGAAACGTGGTCACCGTAATCCATCCAAGCACGCTCCGCCACTGCGGCGGCGGACACTCAAGATATCAGTCAAGAGTCTAATTTGACTCAGCAGGCCGCGCGCTTGATGCGGCAGAGCAATAATTGTAATTAATTGCTTCACTTTTCCACCAGCGAATGCAAACAAACTTTGCGCAGCCTACTTGTTGTTTGTTTGTTTGTTGTAGGTTGCTGAAGAAAGGTAAATCGCACTTTAAATGCCGCACAGAGCTAGTGCGCATATTAAGCAAATTGCGGCCTGGCCTACTACGACTGCTACCCCTCTACTGTAGATACACATACGGAACTCATTATTGCCATTAAACCGGTATAAATCACGATGATTAATGGACTTTTCATACGAAGTGAAATGCACAAATTGATAAGAGATTACCACATCAAAGCTTGCTGCGATCGCTCATCCACACACAAAGTTGCACCGCTCGGAAAGTGTCGAAAAAGGCATTCAAATTGGCACCGAAGGTGCCCAAAAGTGCATCTTTCTTCTTTAAAGAAAACAAAAATTAAGCAGTTTATGGGTGCGCCCCCACCTAATTAGCAAATGACGCTAATGAGGGTCTCGGGAACTCTGTCAGAGCTGCCTTTTTATGAACTGTGACCGCGCGCAGAACACAGGTTCGTTAGGAGCAAGTGCACGACTCCGTCGTGGGTGGAGAACTCTGAATGGTAATCAGCGCAAACGAGGGAAAATGGGAGGTTTTAAAAGCGCTCCCGGAAATTACCATGTCTTGTTTTCTCTCTGGTGCGAATCGCAGCAAGCTTTGCGGAGCACTCAAATTTTGTTGAAATTGAACCGACTCAAAAATGAGTAGCTAGGCGTGTCAGATTTTGGGTAAACTTCACAAGTCAAGACAGCTGAGCCAACGTAAAACGAAAATTATCAAATTTCAGAAATCAATATGCTCAAAAATGGGTAAATATGCAAGTGTCAGATTTTGGGTAACTTTGCACAATCAAAGCATTGATTTCAGACGTAGCAACATTTGCTGAAGTGCACCGAAAACGACTTTAAATTCGTTGAAATTGAGAACTAACTCAAAAATGAGTAATTGTTGAAGTGTCAGATTTCGAGTAAATTTTACTCAGTCAAATTCAAATTTTAAAAACTCGTTTTCAATGAAAACTAAGTAATCTTGAAGAACTGTCAATCGCAGCCTGCTGCGTCCCCGTTCGAACCCAGGTTTCGCACGGCCTCCTGCGTCCCTTAACCCCTTCCAATCCCAGCACCTTTAAACCAAGTCAAAGTGTCAAAAACGGGGGTCCTGTCGCACCACACCGAGCTGACCAAACCATCAATCAGGCTTAATTCTTCACGGTCAGCGCGGGACGGTTCAATTAGGCTTTTGTCGTGTCCGTTCAGTACGTGCATGCGAAACGAAACTGATTAAAAATTCGGAACCAATTTTGGGTTGGGCACGCGCGCGCGCTTGCTTCGCAAATCTGCATCAAAACCAGCAGAAGAAAATTAAATGACCGACCTTCTTTGCAAAGAAATTTGTGGAGGGTTGATTTTCACGTGGGGACCAGCAGCTAAAGGCGAAAAGGAAGCAGATATGTGGTCCTCTTGTGCACATGTCAATATATTTTCATTTCTTCCCTTCTCGCTTCTCGTTTCTGGTAACCCTCTTTTGGGTAGTGCGCTGCGAGGGTGGGTAATAAAAATGGAACCTTTTATATCCAAATGAAGAAGCGTTTCGGAATGGTCACCAGTGGTCGGTTTAGAGTAGGGTGGTTACATTTTAATAGGCAAAAATTGTTTTAAAACAAATTAGAGCAAAATTAGTAATTTGATAGACTTAATTCTACGTCAATATGACGGACTAATCAGGCCTTTTCTAAAACTATCTGATTAAATTAATCATAGATTTATGCTTATTATTCATCTTAGTCACAATTTTTGTTAAGAGTTTTTCATCACTTATTGACGTGGTACTACGTCTTGAAATAGCTAAATTATGTTTCCTCTGAACGGATTTAATTCCGAAAAAAGGGGAAAAAAATAACAAGCTTTTATCAAAAAATGTCTTCTTTACAGTTTTTATTGATTATTGACGTGGGACTATATCTTTGAATGCTTTTTTTATGTTTCGTAACAATTTAAAATTTAAAACCTTCAATAAAATTTTCATCAGAATAGTTCTCCGAAGATGGCATTTTATAAGTTTCTCAAGCCATATTGACGTAGAACTACAACTTGAAACTTGTTTTAGGTTATCTTTTTATAATAAATTTGTATCCATATCTTCATTAGAAAAGTTGTTTGCAGAAGGAATTTTAGGAGTTTCTTTTGATATATTGATGTGGGACTACATCTTGGATTCGCTTAATTTTTTTTTTTCAAATCATTTGAAATTTGAAAATGTCGTGAAACAAAAAAAAATAACAAGCTCTTATCAAAAAAAATCTTCTTAAGAGTTTTTACTGATTATTGACGTGGGATTACATATTTGAAAAATATTCTTAAGAGAAAAACTTATTTTAAGTTTTGTAACGATTTCCCCAAAAAATGGTAAAGGACAGAAAATATTCAAAAAATAATTCATCAGAATAGTTCTCCGAAGATAGAATTTTATTAGTTTCTCAAAACATATTGACAAACATATTGAAATACAACTTGAAACTTGTTTTAGGTTATCTTTTTACAATAAATTTGTATCCATATTTTCATTAAAAAGTGGTTTGCAGTAGGAATTTTAGGAGTTTCTTATGATATATTGACGTGGGACTACATCTTGGAATAGCTTATTTTTTTCAAATCATTTGAAATTTGAAGATGTCGTGAAATGACGTTAACAAATTGACAAAATGAATCAACATAAATTTAAAAAAAATTGCCTAAGTTCTAAATTGCCTATGTACCTAAAAAAATTCAGACAAATAAAAAAATCACCGCAAAACAACCACCCTATTACGAAGGCTGTTATAAAAATGGATGTGTGGGACAGCAAAGCAACCCAAACCAAAAAGGATTCTGCGGCATTCGCGCCCCTAATCCTGACCAAAGGTGAGCGCAGCGCAGATGACATCTGCCCCCGCCGCTGTCCACACCCGGCAAAGCCCGTTGTCCAAGGGGTCAAAGAGATGAATGTGCGGCTCGGGCGAGGCGACATTATTAAGAGCACATTATACCTATTTATTTACAGCGCATCCCTTTTGGTCGTCGTCGTTGAGCTCTCAAATTTCGCATCCATATTTTACGAGTTACTTACGAGCCGGGTTCGAATATTGTTCCCAGGGGGTTTTAAAATTTATTTCCGAGCGGCACTGGCCGCTTGCTGATGTGGTCGTCCCCTCGGTAATTTTGGTCGCAAAAAGGGGACAAACAAGTCCAAATATTTTTATGCAAATCGATCGGACACGTACGCATCGACGAAACGAGCCGATGCAGGCATAAATTCATGTGTGTATATGTTTTATTAAGGGGAAACTGCTGGTGGCTGCGTGACGAAATCGAAGGGCGACTGCAGTTGACCTTCTGTCGCCTGAATGTCCCTTCTCCTCTGCAGAAAGAGTCATTTGCATCGTCGATCAGTTTAATTAATTGTACTGTTTTGAATTGTGAACAAGTTTATGCTAAATGGTCGGCAATAAATTAGTGCGGGTAATGAGACGGCTCAGCGCGAGCGAGAGGGGGAAAACCTCGATCTGATAACAAATAATTGCTAGCGAAAAAAATAATAACTGTAGAAAAAAATCGTTTTGCAATCGAAGGGAAGGTCGTAAAAAAGCGATGACCAGCAGCGCAGCTCTGTATTTTTTTTATGCAAAGTCATGTGTAAATTACAGTCAATTTTCCATTCATTGGACACTTCCCTGCGCGCTGAAATGAGTATGCATATTTTATCTTTTCCCCCTTGGCGAGGTGCACAAAAAGTCATTTTACCTTTTCTTTTTTTTCGGGGAAACTAATCTGCACCAGGATCAACGCAAACTAGACGAAAAGGAAGCTCCCAGCTGAGATAGAGGAGGGAAAGGAGGAGCAAAAAGTGCAATTTGCAGCTTTCAGCTTTTTGTTATTCTAAATGGTGTGTAATTTATTTGCCTATTTTTATGGATTTTTTTCTCTTTTTTACCGTGTGACCATGGGAAGTCAGCGGGCGTTCGGTGAGGACGATTTTTCAGCTGGTCCCGGTGAGATTTATTACTTTTTTTAAAAAAAATATTATTGGAGTGCAAACGTAGTCCAACGCCATCAGGTCCATGTTTTGAACGGGTTGAAAAGCAAATGCTCTTTTGGACATCTGATTCGCAACCTTGAACGTCATTTCAGTTCAAGGCCTGTTTTGATTTTTCAAATCTCCGAATAAACTCTGCTCGTAGATTTTTGGGATTTGGAATTTCTTCAAAATATCAAATTTCCATCTGTCGATCCTGAAATCTGTCCAGGCCAGAATCAACGGTAAACAACACCCAGGAAGGTATCCCACAAAAAATATCGAATACACCATAGTCGAATTTCCTTTTGTCTATGCAAATAAGCATACGATTTTATGCTCGTTTCGTCTTACTTTTATGTGCGCTTTTTTTTTTTTTTGTGTGAACCTCCTCAGAAAAGCCCTTTTCCCTCCGGCATGCATGTACAGGTTCTCTAGCAGCACGTCGAGCTGTGCGTGAAATGAGCATTTACCAAAAGCAGCAGCAACGGCTCACTTGGATGCACATTCTTCTTCTCTCGACATCGAAGTCGTCGACAAAAGAAACGGAAACAAGGTGCGCGCACGCAGATGCCGTCCCATTCCCTTCTCTCTCCCATCTATATATGCAAAGCTGATTTTCCAATATGTCAGCATAATTTGTCTCGTTCGGGACGTCTCTAACTGTTCCCGATTCGCGCGGCGCAATTTTCTACCCCCGTGTGTGCTAATTTCCTTTCTTCATTTCCCATTGCAGATATCAGCCGCCTCTCGAAATCGCCGTCTCCACCTCCGTCACATGGTAAGTAGTAATCCCGGAAGAAATGTATTCAAAACCCCTTTTTTTCTGCGCTAGCCACGTGCCGAAAATTAAGTAATCACACCACCCTAACTCGTTTTTTGCAACCCTTTTTTTTCGGGGGGCGTTCCCGGAACTCAAACGGTGACACGCGACCTCCGGTCGCGAACGCCGCCTTTAGATTAGCAGCTTCATTACATGATCGTTATCGGAAGCAATTGATTTTCGAAGAAAAAAAAACTTCCTGTTCGGAAGTCGGCGTAGTCCTACGTCAAAGTTTGAGTTTGTTTTGGAACGCGAAACCACGTGGCGAAATGTCAGTCGCGTACGCGCGACGATGGCTACTGCGATCCAAATGCGATCGCTGCGCCAAAGATTTTGAATCTCAAATTGCGCGTCAAACACGTTCAATGCCTGCTTTGATTGTTACGAAAAATTGAGGTAGTGACGTTCACACTTCCTCAAATAAGCACCCCACAAACGATTCCTTTATTAACTCTCTCAAGAACACGAGCCAACACTTTCGAGAGCAAGTCTATAAAGGGGCGAACACACTTTAAGGATCTACCAAGGTCTAGAACGTGCCACTAAAGAGTGGAAAAAACCCTTTAATTTACAACACAGAACACATCATCCTTTTGAAAGGCCCCGATTCTGTGTTTTCCCTTGGGTGCGAACAGAAAAGTAAAGGGGGAGCAGGACCTTGACGTTTCTTGCGTCGTCGTCAAACTAATGATCCGTATAAATTCGCGGTCCCGGAATCCCTTTTCTTCTTTACCTTCGGAATTCGGAATTAATAGTTTTGTGTGTCCTTCACCGTTTAGTCGAAAATACACAAAAAGTAAGAAAAACAAACTTTAAATCGTTCGATTCTAAAAGTGGCGGCATTTTCGTTTGCCTCAACATCCTCAACCTATAAGAAGAGGAAAAGGTAATCCTTTCGTCTTCGATGGCAGTCACATTTTTTTCTGAAAGAGTCAAGCCACGTGTCGAACAATCGAGCCGGCGAGATTCGGTTCACCTGTCCCCGCTCTCTAATCTTGAACGTGTGTCGGTTTTTTTGGTACAAGAGGGAGAAGAACATCTGGCAAGGACCCTAAATTAGCATATTTGATTGAGGGACAATCGTCGGTTTTTGGAGATTTATAGGGTAAAACAGCTTTAAAGTGGAAAGATGGTAGGAGTTATTTGAAGCAATTATGTAAATGAACCATTTGTTTAACAGAAAGACGAAAACTTAATCCACGAATAAGCAAAATCGCTAAATTTGCGATTCGGACCTGTTGGAACGAACAAGCTAACCTCACTCACCATCCAAGATGGCGCCTCGAACTGACCTACTTGGATTCAAAATTCACTGATTCACTTGTTTCTCCTTCTTCTCAAAAAGATAAAATCGCCAAAATTGCGATTCCTGAGCTTCAGAAAGACTTCGGACTACTTGGATCCTAGAAGCTAACCTCACTCTCAATCCAAGATCCTAACTAACCTACTTGGATTCAAATTTCGCACGTTCTCATTCAAATGCATAACCGCAGCCCGACCAGCAGTGGATTACCATGTTCCCGTGATCCGTGAACTGGATATCGATGAGAGAATCCCATATGGTGGTCAATTTTAAACAAAAATTAATGGGATTTCTCCGCTCGAACCTCACTCCGTTTCAATCGCCATTTGATATTCTCGAAAAACACTGCGCTGAACCCTTGTTCGTAGAACAAGATTCGTTTAGAATTCTCAAACCGGACTTTTCGAAACGAGAGAGCGAGGGTGGACCATCTGTTTGCATATCGTTTTCGGTCGACGTGAAAATCCTTTTTACGAGCTGCCCCGACCAGACGAGGAGAGTTTAAATCCGAGATATCTCGGACGGAGTGCACGCCAATATTCACATAATACAATTTTATGCTCGACTGAACTTTTGGTCAGGAGTCGTCGTCGTCGTTTCTCTATCGCTCCGAGTTTCCACTCCTGAATTTTGAAAGTCTGGGAAAAGGGGGTGAATCCCGCATCGAAATCGACTGGTCAGTTTGAGAATAGTCCGCTTTCTCGACTGTGGAGTGTGTTATTCAAAATTTATGCAAAAGACACGTCGAAATCACTGCGAACTCGGACCACCGATGAATATCAAGCAGGCAAAACTCTGCTGACGATGCTTGAGAAGAGAAAAATCAATGCCCGCAATAAAAATTCATATCTCGAACATCAAATATTCATCATCACCCCTTTTTGCGGAGCAAAAAATGAATCATCTTTGCATATGTGACCTGTGCCAATAACCGGGTCCGTTTCGAAGTCTTGAAAATATCATTCTGATAAGCAAAGTAGGCACTGACTGTCCGACTGACTACGGTGGTTTCACAATACGTGTTTAAAATCCACTTGGAACGAGCTCATGGCCTGCTGCTGCTGCCGTTGATGATAAGCCCACCGAGTCCCTGAATGTGAAATCGAGTGGAAGATTGAATAATGTACATCCAAGTAGGCGGTTGGGTTGGGAGCAGTGGTCAATATGGTTGCTTGGATGATAAAACGGGTGCCTGTCACAGCAATGGGGAGGGGAAAAGGGCCCAAATCGAACACGGAGAGAAAAAATTGACTGGAATTATCCGCAACCGTTGACGACGACGACGATGACTCGTGCGTTTGATTCGAAATTAGCTTTAGTTTGAATTGGAAATTTATTTCTGTTTAAAAAAAGATGCGAAACGGACTCGAAAGGGGGAAAAACCTCGGCACAAAAGATGATGTATGGCGATGCGGAGATAAAGCAGTACGGGCCAACATGCAACAAATATGGAAGCAGAAGTAACCCTTCTTTTACTCCTTCCTCCCTCCTACCCCCTTTTTGCATGCATATTGAACCGTTACAACATATTGCCGCACATAATATGTGCGTCGTGCGTGTGCACGGATTGGCCGCTACAATAGCTAATCGTTTCAGCCATCAGAAAGAGGAAAAAATCAATCATCTATCTCTATAACAAATTTCGTATAATTTGCGAAAAGGCCATCTGCATCCGCCGTCGCCACCACCACCATTGCAGTACAACACCCCTTTCCACCCTAAATTTCCCAATTTTCCAAACAACCCAAACAGAAGCTTGCACAATGGCAAAAATTGCCACTATCACTGATCAATAAACGTCATAAATTTCAATTTTAAAACGGTCGCTGCGAAGCAGCGGCAGCATGCCATGACCCCTTCACCGGCGTAATTAATTTTGAAGCCATGGCTTGCTTTGCTGTTATTGTTACGCGAGCTTGTTTTCGGGGAGAAAGTGCGCGACTTACCACACGCGCGTGCGCGCGATACGGGCATATCAATCATCCTCCTCTCTCAGAGCAAAGATGATCCTTTCGCCTACTTGGTGATACAAATTGGATAATACCCGAACGACTCGACCAAGTTAGCCCGACCGATCAATTATGAAACGCGCGCGATAATCGGACTCGGGGTCGAGCCCATAACTCATCAACGCGTGCGTTTCAAGCGAGATTTGACGTTAGTTTTATAGTGTCAACCCCTTCTTTTTTTTCTGTATGTGTGACTTTTTAATTTTTCCAGCAAAACCAGCAGCCATGTTTTAAACATAACTAGGTTTTTCTCTCGTTTTTTTTTCAATTAATGGCGCCCATTCTGAAAGTTTTGCCAGTTAGCAATCGTAGTAGGCGCTGGTAATTGACGTAACAATGGCGTTGATTTGGCTGATGTGATACCTTCTCCTCGTGGCGTCGTCGCGAGGCTCCTTGGCGTCATCGAAGCCCATCGCAGTAGGCCTAGTTTTGATTCGGTTCACGGATTGCCCTGCTGGTCTGGTGCCATATGGTTGCCGTGGTGTTGTTGTGTGGTTTTATTGGGCGATATTTATGGCCAGTGCGGTTTGCCATAAATCAACGATTTGGTAAACAGAAGTCATCTCGTGGGGTAAAATTTCTGTGTCGAGTTTGGACCACTTTCAGATTGTTTAGTTTTTAATCAGCCTGACATAAATTGTTGTCCGATTTACTTTTTATTTTTTTTATTTCTCTTTTTCTCTATTTTTTTTATTTCTCAAAAAAAATCAATTATGAGATAATTTTATTGCATTCTCATCTCATTAAAAATCAAAAAGTTAAATTTGTTTGACAGTTCCCGCAAGAAACTGAGAAAAGGCAAACATCCCAGCTTACTTTGATGTTCTTCACCTGTCCACCACAACAGTCCCTCGCGCGGCAAAGCGTGTCAATTTATTGCGATTCCATAGATAAACATTGCATTATCTGATGCCTTTTCCCCTTTCATGCGTGCGCAAATGTGGCGATAATATAATCGTCAATTTAAGGTAATTTACTGCGTTGTCACACCTCTTTTTTCCTCTTTACCCTTTTTTCAAGTGGAACACCATCAGTTAATTTTTTATTCATCTCCGATTACCTTTCCGGAATAAAAAATGGAAAACACACTCCAACAAGTGACGACATCATCAACATAAAAAAAAGAGTAAACCTTAAATAGGCCATCAAAAGCTACCTGTGCGCTACCCCTTAAACCCCGATTAAATATGCATTTATTCACGGCGCAAGTGAAAGGGGTTCGCATCCTTCCCCCTCGTTTAAATATTTAAATTCAACCCCTTTATTTTCACCCTCGAGAGCTAAAAAACGACCCCTTTCGCATCAAAGCAACCCTCGCGCGGTAGTCAAAAGAGATGTAAAACGCGGCCAACTTGATTGCCACTCGCGGCTCCCGATGAGAGCGGGATGAGATGGCGAGCAAGCTCATTATTAGTGTAATCGCGTCCTCTCAGAACTCTTTTTTTACGGTGCACCCCGTTCTTCTTGCTTCGGTGGGACAATCCCACCACACTGTAGAATGTAGAAGCCGAAAGAGACTGCATAAATTAAGGGAGTTTTGTTGCTTTATTTTTACGAGATTCTTCAGCGAGAAAGAGAGGAGAAAAAAACCGAGCGCAACTCGCGCAATTTGAATTTGATGTCGGCCCCGCCGTCGTCGTCATTTTGCTGTCGCCGCAGAATCCGAGCCAATCACGACGCAGCAGGCGGCGAGATTTATGTTTTCCCATGACTGTAAATTTTTAAATAAAAGGGCGCGGGGTGCGCGGCGAAAAAAGTGATACTCACGTGGTGGTTTTAAGAGGAGGAAGAAGAAGATGCTGGGGCTACCATTTTGAATCGGCCGCAGTGGTGGCGCCCCCCGACTGCCGGAAGGGTCTCGCGGTGCAGTTTATAATTTAATAGTAATAAAACGGGTTAATTGAAATGAAAATCACGATTTGCGAATAAAGTTCGCCAGAAATTAGCAGCAAGTCGTGGAAATCTGGAAGGGGTTCTTCGGGCATGAAGGTTGGCTCGGGAAGAATGATAATGAGCCCGACGACTGGTTTTATGGTCGGAGGAGCAAATTATTCAGAAGTTCGCTGGTTCTGATGAGGTTATGTTCAGCGAAGTAGGCTTTGGCGGGGACCTCGGGCGTTTCAGGCTTCTTGGAAAAGCGTAGTTTGCTTCGATTTTAATAAAAAATTAAAGAAGAGTTAAAAAATAAAAATTGCAACAAAAAACTCAATAACAACATTTATGTATACATCACCTTTAATTTTTTTATTTTTTGAGAATAGTTAGAGGAAAACATCTTAATTGAAATGAATTATTATTTCCGATTGAAATTTTGCGAAACGGCGCTTTTCTGGGATACAGTCCACACTCGATTATCCTAAGGCCTTGGAAAAATTTACTTCGGATAATCAAATCTTTGGATAATCGAAACAAGAAAAAATATTTTTTAGCTTTGTCTTATTTTTGACTGTTGAACTTAAGTTTCGAAACTACTCTGAAGTGATTTAAAATTTTTAGATCCAAAATGGTAGTGATGAAAACTTGAAAAAAATACATTTGGAAATTTAATAGGCAATTAACCATACAAATTTGACAAAAATGGGGTCGCAGGACTCGAATTTGATGTTAAAAGATAGAAATTTAAAAAAATAGAAATCAATTATATAACAGTGGAAAATTCTTTAAAGTACTTCTAAATGATAGTGTTGAGAATATTTTTAAAGATGGAAGAAAAAGTTAAAATTTCAAAAAATATGTTGATTTAGCCTTATTTGACTTGAATTATAACTGTATTCAAAATCTGCAAAATATATCGTTACTTTTGGCGTCATGGCATTTCCCAAAACTCATCCAAGCAAGCCCTTGAAAACCAGCACCAACGACGCACAAAAATGCATTAGGGTAGGTCACTACCAAAAGCATCCTCACAGGAAAACACAAAAAAAAACTCCGCTAAACTTCCAAACATGACACAAATTGCGTTTTCCTTTATCAAAAAGCGAAAGGCAACAGAATAAAAAAAAATCTCCAACAAGATCATCATCGACACCAGCTGGAAATCCATCCGACCATCATCATTTCATAACCCCTCTGGCAACCAAAAAAGAAAAAAAAAAAGTGAAACAAAATCGCAGCAACCCCTTTTTGCCAAACTCAACCCCTCAACGAAAAAGTTGCATCGCAGTAAACGCGACAATTCGCTACGCCTGCTGCGCGACGCGTCAGAATTCATCCCCCTTCTCTTCAGAAATCAGCGTTTGATTGGTTAACTGCATGTTTTGATTTTAAACCCCTTTCAGTTTTTAAAATCAATGTTTTTTTTACTTCTCCTTTGGGAGATTTCTTGTAACTTTAAGGGGTGAAAATTGAACCCACCTTTTGCAATGCAATTTTTTGGTGAAAACACGTTGACTTTTCGATTGTTGTGAGGAAGAAAGTCATTCTTGAGATTTGTCGGCCTACTTCTCCTTGTAAACTAGGTCATTAACGACAAATTCGCACAGCACGTGGCCCCGTTGAAGAACCCCTTTCTTTCCTCTTTTTTAAAGAGGGGGATAATCTTACGATTTCTTGAGATTAATGAGGATTTCTTAATTACAGACGATGCCTACAGTGATCGGGACGATGGCAGCGACCGTGACCACCTGGCGAGTCCGATTCCGACGGAGCGTCCGGATCGTGTTACGCCGCTTAATTTGGTAGGTTATTTTGAGGTTATGTTCTAGATGTGTCAAATTTTAACAAATTTCTCTCTCCACAGATTACTGACTCAACCCGCCGGACCCCGTCTCCGGGTCAGCTGCACCCGCAGCAGCACACCCCACCGGGCGGTCCTCCCGGAAGCGGCGGCAACCTTGGAGTCGCTCTAGCCGCGCTCCAGAACCAGCTGCCGCTGGGTTCGCTCTTTCTGCAGAACCAGCTTGGCCTCGGTACGCTCGGAGGTCTCTCCAGCCAGGAGCTGAACGTCCTCCAGCAGGCCCTCCAAGCCCAGCAGGCGTCCTTCCAGCAGCAACTCCAAAACTACATGCTCATGCAGGCGCAGGGCAATGCCGCCGCCGCGGCCACCGCCGGCGGAAACGGCAACGCTGCGGCTCAGGTCACGGCCCAGGCCGCGGCCCAATTTCTCATGCAAAATCAGGTAGGTTTCGGGGAAGGGAGATTCTCCCAAGAGATGCCTCTTTCAACTTGTCTTTCTTCTTCTCTCTCTTTTAAATCTTGCTTGCCATAGCTGACCGCCAGCTATCCCTCTCCGTCTCAGTCCATTACTAACACCGGTGGTGGGACAGTTCCTTCCACCATTACGACCAACACCACCAACAGTAGCATTGCTAACATCCCCAATACTAACATTCCCAAGCTACCCACCCTCGATGGACCAAGATCGTTGCAGGTGGGTGCACCATCTCTTCACCATTACCACACTACCAGCAAGTCCCAAGAGATAACCCTCTAACCACAACAAATCTTCACCCCACAGGTCCAGCAAGCGGTCGCCCAACTGCAAGCCCTCCAGCAGAAGCAGCAGCAGCTCAAAGCAACCAGTTCCACGCCGACCTCCGCCACCACCATGTCCGGATCCTCCCCCCTCCACAGCCCCGCCGGAAGCCCAGGCCTCCACCCGCACCACCATCACCACCACCACCCGTCCTCCTCCCTCCTCGGCTCAAACCAAACCACCCCGCCCAACGTGAACCAACTCCAAGGCGTCGGAGGCATCCTCACCCCCTCGACCCCCTCCTCCGGAACGCACACTCCCCAGATGCAGAAGCACCCGGCCGCGCCCCGTGCCCTCGAACCGTCCCCCGAGGAAACCACCGACCTGGAAGAGCTCGAGCAGTTCGCCAAGACGTTCAAGCAGCGCCGGATAAAGCTCGGATTCACGCAGGGCGATGTGGGCCTGGCGATGGGCAAGCTGTACGGAAACGATTTCTCCCAGACGACCATTTCGCGCTTCGAGGCGCTCAACCTGAGCTTCAAGAACATGTGCAAGCTGAAACCGCTGCTGCAGAAGTGGTTGGAGGATGCGGATAGCAGCATCCAGAACCCGGGCGGGTAAGTTTCTATTCTGTTTGTTATTATTTTTAAGGTTTTAAGAAATATCAGATTACCATTATCATTTTCAAAATTGTTTTTAAATAATTTCTTAAATAGTAAAAATTACAAGTACTGCTTTTGTGATTTTGTCAATTTCTAAAATTATTCAATTTATTCAAGCTGCATATTCCATAGAAAAAAAATCATACCGAAATTCGGTAATAAAATTAAAACTGAATTTCGCCATAATCAGATTCGTTTTGATATGATTTCTATATATTTTTTTTTTTTTTTGAGAAGGTCCAATAAACATTTTTGTTTTTTTTTTTTTGCTTTTTATGTGTTTTTTTATACTCCTGACTCAAAGCAGTTTTAAAAACATTTAAAACGCAAAAAAAAACAATTTTGTTTATTGGACCTTTCAAAAACTCCAGATTTGAGCAATTTTTCAAAACATTTTTGTAATAATTATCATGAAGATTAAATCTTGATATTAATCCAAGAAAATCACACAAAATTTAATTATGTATTATGATCATTTATTATCGTAAAACCTAAACTTCCATGTTTGCGAAAATGACAAATAATTTGGCATTAAATTTTAAAAGGTTTTTTAATCGAGTTCAAATTCTGCAAATCAGAACCCTTAAAAATTTGCCCCAAAATTAAATTATTTTCAAAACTGAAACTCTTTTTCAAATTAGTCGACCATGGAATTTTGGCTGCAAATGTTACTTTTATAACACGTTAACAAAAAATTACATTTTTTTTCAAATCATCGCAACTGCTCCCAAAACTTTGCAGAACATACAATATAAATCATTACCATATTAATTTTACTCAACATTTTTTATGTATGAAATTCCAAAATTTTGAAAATTATTTACATTTTTATATGTTAACATTTTCACTTAATTATGCCACGACATTTTAAAAATTGCACAAAATTGTTCAAAAAATCTTTAAATTATTCGTATGATTTGTATTTACAAAAAACTAATTTTGAATCTGAAATCGTTCTTCTATCATTGAAAAACTTTTATTTTTTTACAATTCTCAAAAAATCTTAAAAATTATTAAAAGTTTCAATAATTTTTGAAATTGGAAACAAAATCTTTGAAAATCGTAAAATTTCTTAAATTTGTTTAACCTTTTTTTGACTACAATACAAAAATTTAAAAAAATGTTCATAAATTTCATTATTTTTAATAAACTTATTTTTTTAAATATTTTAAAATCCCTTATTGCTAATTTAGAATTGTTTTAATTTTTTAAAGCATTTTTTATCACAAATAAATGTCTTAAACTCAGAAATTATTAAAAGTTTCAAAAATCTTCATAACTCAGCCAATTAAATAAAATATCTTCAAATCTCAAAATTTCTTAAAAACATTTTTTTGTAGATTTTCAAAATTCTATAAATATTTCACTAAGTTTATGTCCCTCGAATTTGACCAACACCTTCAGTTGTTTTGCAATCATCAGTTTCCAAAATATGTAAGTAACTGAGGACATTTTTTTGTAAGGAAAATACTTTATAATTTCTAACTCTTTGCAAAGAGAGTTTTGACGATATAATTTTTTTGTCATTCGAAAAAATAAAAAATATATTTATAAATTTCAAAAATAATTAAAAATTTTGAATTTATATTTCAATTCCTAAAAAATGTCTTAAATTAATTTCAATAATAAAAAAATTAAAAACAATTTTTATTCAAAATCTTTAAGAGATAAAAAAATAGTTTCAAGTTTTAAAATAACCTTGAATTTGTATTTTTTTAATGGTCGAATAAAAAAAAAGGTTTTATACCTGATTTTCAAAAAATTCAAGCGAAAAGTACAATAAAAATGCTTTGTATTTTGCAAAAATTGTAAAAATTTTGTACATTTGTAAAAAGATAAAACAGTATTTATTCGATTAAAATTACATAAACAAGATTTATGCGATGGATTCTGAATAGTTTACAATCGACTTAAATTAATTTAAAAAAAATGTCAATTTTCAATCAATAATTTTTTTGCCCCCTTTTTTCTTAGGAAAATATCTTGACATTTTTTTGATAAGGTCCTATAAACAAATGTAAACATTGAGTGTATCCCTTTCACACCTTATGTCAAAGTCCATCGGAGTAAGCGGGATACACTCAATGTTTACTTTTGTTTATAGGACCTTATCAAAAAAAAGTCAAGATATGAAACTGATTTTTTTTATTGGTGCTAAAAGTTTTCACTTTCTAGAAATTATTTTAAGTTGTATAAAATTGTTTGAAATTATTTAAATCTATTACATTATGTTTTAAATTGTTCAAAATTTATATTTTTTTTTAATTGTTTACAGTTGTTTAAAATTGTTTAAAATTATTTAAAATTGTTTAAAATTTTTTAAAATTGTTTAAAATTGTTTAAAATTGTTTAAAATTGTTTAAAATTGTTTAAAATTGTTTAAAATTGTTTAAAATTGTTTAAAATTGTTTAAAATTGTTTGAAATTGTTTAAAATTGTTTAAAATTGTTTAAAATTGTTTAAAATTGTTTAAAATTGTTTAAAATTGTTCAAAATTGTTTAAAATTGTTTAAAATTGTTTAAAATTGTTTAAAATTGTTTAAAATTGTTTAAAATTGTTTAAAATTGTTTAAAATTGCTTAAAATTGTTTAAAATTGTTTAAAATTGTTTAAAATTGTTTAAAATTGTTTAAAATTGTTTAAAATTGTTTAAAATTGTTTAAAATTGTATAAAATAGTTTAAAATTGTTTAAAATTGTCTAAAATTGTTTAAAATTGTCTAAAATTGTCTAAAATTGTATAAAATTGTTTAAAATTGTTCAAAATTAAAAAAAATATTGAAAATTGTTGGAAATTGATTAAATTTTTTGAAAGTTGATTAAGAATGTTGAAAAATGACTGAAATTGGTTAAAATTGTTTTAAAATATTTAAAATAGCTTAAATCTGTTTTCAAAAAATCTTGAAATTATGCAAATTATGTAGTAATAGTTAGTTTCATTTTAATCTTGTTAAAGACAATCTAATTGCAAACCCAGCTTCCCCTCGTCTTCCTCTTCTTCCAGCCGCATGTTCAGCCCGAGCGCCCTCACCAACACGGCGACCACCCCGGAAATCGTGGGCCGCCGGCGCAAGAAGCGCACCTCGATCGAAACATCCGTCCGCGTCGCCCTCGAGAAGGCCTTCCTGGTCAACAGCAAACCCACCAGCGAGGAAATCACCAGCCTCGCCGACAGCCTCTGCATGGAGAAGGAGGTGGTGCGGGTGTGGTTCTGCAACCGGCGCCAGAAGGAAAAGCGGATAAACCCACCGGGCATGGAGAGTCCGACGCACTCGAGCGGCAGCAGCGAAATGTTCCAGCTGCCGAGTGGCGGCGGAGGTGGTTCGGGAGCGGGTGGACCACATTTGTACCATCCGTCGTCGATGAGCGGGGTTGGGGGTGGCGGGATTAAGCAGGAATGACTAGGCGGCAGCTGCGGCGAATCGACCACGACGACGATGGACGACGACGGGTCGCGTTCGCCACAGCACCACTTTCATCACAGCTTCACCGGCGCCAGTGGACCGTTTCTGATTTGAAGTGATCGCACTTCGCCCTCCAGACATATCACCGATCGAAATCTACGTGGAGATCCGTGAAACACGCAACTTCTGAGAAGTTGTGACCCTCCAGTGTGGTTCCCCTTCCTCCTGTCCCCCTTGAGCATGAGCTAAAAACTCTTATTTATTGGATTTAAAAGTGGATATTTACATTAATGTGTTCTGTAAAGCAACAAGAGAACGCGCGAACGAGAATTAACTTTAATTAAATCAATATTAGTGTCGTAAGTGTGTAAGAGTAAAATAAAAAAAGAAAAAACCCCTTAAAGTAGTTAATCGAGAGAAAACGAGACAAACGATATCATTCCAAAAGAAGCTTTAAGCATGCATTACGATTTAGTTCTCAATATTTCTTCTAACACGTGGTTTCCAGGGCGGGTAGATCGCAGCAAGCCACGTGCCAATGCTTTCTGGGAAGCCTCTCTCCCTCTCTCGGCGAGAAGCTTCTCACAAACCATTATAAAGCACTAGTAGGCTCTGACAGTTCTTGGTTCAGACCTTCAAACGTACTTCATCGAACATTCCTCCCCCAGCTTGCTTCGATCAACCCCCCATAAAACCCCCTTTCGCTCTGTAAATATTCCCAGCAAAAAAAAACTAAATGTCTAACATTAGTTGAAACTAAACGCTCTTTTCTGTACGAAAATAAATCTGTAAAATTGTGTATTTAATCTGTGTAGAAATAATCGTGTCCCGACCTCAAACTCAAATCTCCCTCGTTCCTTTCTTTCTAATTTTTCCACTCGACACAGCATGAAAGCAGTATGACACAGTAAATAATTAGTAGTAAATCGAACGACCTGATCGAATTTTGTGCAATTTGCATACCGGTTTCCTCTCTGTGTAGTAAAGTGGTGCATTCTCTCCTCTAATCTTAATTTCTCTTTTTTTTCCCAACCCCTCCTAAATGTGACGCAATGCCAACGAGAAGCATTCCTAAAAAAAGTAAAAGTTGTGTTTAGTTTAGTTAAAATTGCACCCCCCTTTTTTTGGTTTTGTTTCGTTCACACTCACTTATCCGGATAGACGCGTAAAAAAACAGTATCAAAGATGTATACTAAAAACTTGTACTACTTAACGAAATTGTAACGTTTAGGCCAGACAAAATGAACTTTGTAAAAAAAGAAAAAGAAAACTAAATTTAATGTTAAGACTAAAAACAACAACACACACACATATATCCAAAGAAGTAAAAGAAATAATCACTACTAAAGCTAACTCTTAAGGAAAACAACAAATCAACAAATGTTTCGACAAAAAAATAAACGAAAAACACACAATAAAAAGTCAAAGCAACATGTAACTTATTTCTACGTATCACGTTGAGAAAACAAAACAACTCACAAAAACATAATTCTAGAGGCTTGATTTCCACTCAAAACATTTTCCTCAACCGAACTAAACAAAAAAAATGCAAACGAGCGTAAAAAAAAATGAAAAAATAACACACGAGAGAGGAGACTCTCCCAGTCTTCCAGTCAGTTAAAACAATGATCGCGAAAAATACAGAACGAGTAGAGTTATTTTTTCTAAGTAAGTTAAACAAAAACATTCAAAGTAACGGATTGATGTTCCTAACAAAAAACGGCGTGAAAAGACACACACACTCATCGGCACAAATTGTTAACAAGAAAAAGTTATTTTTCGTCTATTTCAGTTGTTATGTTGAAAGCAGGAGACAGGTGCGAATTAATTTTGCGCGAAAGCTAAAAGTGTCAGTTGAAGCATGATTTTTGTCTATGTATTTAGTTTTTGTCTTCAATTTGACGGTATTAAGTAAATTCAATGGTGTACATAATACGATGAAGGAATTATGAAAAGAAACAGAAAATCAACTATAAATAAAGATCTAGATGAATATGAGTAATAAATATTGATTTACAATTGAAAATGGTTATCTTTTGTTTTATTTGTTGACAAACTGCCCAAAGGGCTGTCCTGAAACCACAGAAACCCTGAATACCACCTACTCTTCTTGTGGACATTTTATTCTATTTGTAAACAAAACAATTTTCAGTGTACCGTAATATTGAACATTTCTCGACTTTTTTTGATTAGGTCCTATAAACATATGAAAGACAATAGCTTAAAGGACCTTTTCAAAAAAAAAACTCTGGATTTATCTATTTTATTTTTTTTTTTTGATCAGAAAATATTACAAATGTTCAATTTTTACATTGAAAATTGGACCATAAGAGCTGAGATATTGGCATCAGAAAATGGAGAGAAGTTTGGGTGAGACTTAGAAAAAAAATGTTCAGAAATTGTCACTCATGGGCGCTATTTAAAAAAAAGCCTCAAAAACTGTGCACTGAACCAAAATTTCTGTAAAGTTTCTTTTGATTGCCCAATTCGATTTTTCAGAAAAAACCGTGGTAAAAAAATTTGTTAAACTGCTATTTTTTCCCAAAAAAACACAATTTTTCAAAAAAAAATATGTGTCGGCAGCAAATAAAAAATGCTGATTTTAGGAAATTGATTTTTTGTCAATAGGATTTGGGAAATTGGACGAGCTTTCCGGTAAAAATATTTACGAGACTGAGAAATGAAGTCTGCCAAAGACCACCCAAAAACCCTATTTTTTAAACATTTTTATTTTTAAAACAGACCTCCGTGTAAGCACGAGAGCAAGCAGCAGTCAAGTGCTCAGTGCTCCATCGTTTTTTCGATTTTTTTCGCCGTAAATTACCGTGATTACCCGCGAGTTTGCTCCTGCAGCATGCCAAAGGCCGGCCGTGGCCGTGGCAGTTCGAGTGCGGCCTCGAAAAACCCGCGAAGTTCGTCTACCGGCCGTGTGCAAAAAGGTAAACAAACCAACGCCGTGTCGACCGCCATCGCGCAGGGGAGCGTGAGCGCAGAAGGCATCGACAAAAAGTTGCTACATCCCGGATATGTTCCAAGATCACCAGTGCGAACCCGTTCCGGTACTTCCGGTGCCACGACCAACACGTCAACATCCGCCAACATTCCCATCAGGAACGAGTTCCAGATGCTGAGCGACGACGAAGAAAACAACAACAACAACACCGACGGTAGCAGCACTACCGACGACGACGATGACGATCGTCGTGCACGGAAAAAAGTGCCGACGCCAAAAACGAACAATTCTCCAAAGGAACGTAGACCACCTCCAATTTTTGTTTTGGACACGTTGGTGGACGATATTGACGAGTTGCTGGAAGGCCTCGGATATTGTCTGAAAATCGGTAAGTCGTCAGTGCAAGTCTACACATTTGACAACAAGAACTTCGACCTGGTTGTGGAGAAATTGAAGGGTAAAAACTTCAAGTTCTACACATTCGACCCCGTGCAGAAGACAGCCGTTAAGGTCGTCTTGCAGGGGTACCAAGACCGCCCGATCTCCGACCTCAAGAAGGACCTCTCGGGTGCTGGAATAACGCCGCGTGACATAAAAGTCCTCTCGCGGAAGACAACAGTCACAGGTACACACACACTGTACCTGTTGTACTTCGACCGCGGCACCGTCAAGATTCAAGACCTGCGACGAACTAAGGCGTTGGACGGGTTTTGGGTAAACTGGCGGTTCTACTCAAAGAACCCGTCGGACGCAGCACAATGCCACCGTTGCCAGAAATTCGGCCACGGCTCGCGGAACTGCAACCTCCCGCCCCGCTGTGTGAAGTGCGGTGAAACACACCTCTCTGAGGCGTGTGCACTGCCGTGCAAGGCGAACCTGGGGGACAAGGCAGAGCAAACCAAGGCGCGCATCAAGTGTGCCAACTGTGGAGGTAACCATACCAGCAACTACCGTGGATGCAGTGCACGAAAAAATTATCTCGAGGAGCAGGAAAAGAGGAAGAAGAAAGCAGCAGCGTCCCACCCTCCTCAGCGAAGTACGAGCGTAACCGTGCCGGCTGCTGGGCAGCGTACGGTTCCCGCGGACAACTCAGCATTCCCCCCTGGCTGGGGGCGATCGTTCGCCAGCGTGGTCGCTGCCGGTAGCGGCAATGCGGCCCAGCAAGAAGTCACCGGGGAAGATCTCTTCACCCTGCCAGAGTTCTTTGCTCTCGCGGGGGAGATGATGTCGAGGTTTCGGACCTGCCGTAACAAGGCGGAGCAATTTCTAGCCCTTGGGGAGCTGATGATCAAGCACATCTACAAAGGATAAAATACTGTGATGTAGTTATAAGCTTTTTCTCTTTCTTTCCCCTTTCCTTTGCAATTTTAGCAAGTTTTTTTTTTTTTTAATTTTTCTTGCTCTTGTTAGTGCCATAGTTATAGAAATAATTGTTCCAAAATGGATTATGGTGCAACACACAGCTGAAAGGAACTCCAAAACTCTGTTATGAACTGCAAAAGAACTGATTGTATCTTGATTATTCACCAATAAAACCGAATTGAAATTGAAATTATTTTTAAAACCGCTGTATTTTCACAACAATTGGACATAGGACAATGGTCAATATGGAGACTTTTATTTAAAATTGTCTGGGGAATCGATCCTCACTATCTGTTTTTGAAAATTTTGACGTTTAGACCACTTTTCAAAAAAACAGTAAATGATTAGTAAATGATTTTTGTATTTTTTTTTAGGAGAGACATACCATCACATACCTTTTTGTCACATTTTAGGCTATTTTCACAAAAAAATTGAATGAAAAAAAACCGTGACATCACCTTAAAATTTAACTTTTAAACCTAAAAATTGAAAAATCTCATAAAAGTGGCGTGTATTTTTCTTTCAGTGCATTTTTTTTAGAAAGCCCATCCAATTCCCTACAAGTTTGACTTTGACCACTTTTTGATACGATGGAACGGCTTCGAGATACAGTAATTTTTAAATTACAAAATACAATGGCTTACGATAACATGTCTAAAAAGTTTCATTGAATTCGGAGAGGGTCGGGTACAAAAGTACCACAAAAATTCCCGATTTGAGCTGGAATTGCTCTCTAACAAAATCCATTTCCGGAATTCGGGGAGAATCGCTCAACTAAGATTTAATATATTAGCTGTTGTCTTAAGTCCGAAAATGATAATAATGTTAAATTATTTTTAACCGGGGTCTTTTTCCTTTATGAAATATTTTTTTAAAGTTAAAAGATTGAAAAAAATCGGTAACACGAACGATGGTTTTTCGACTTAAAAAGTTGATTTGTGATAAAAGATATTATATGCATTACAAATAATTATAGTAGTGACTATTTAATTTATGGTGAGACCAAAAATATCAAATTAATTTGGGTGTTGCAAAATCGGAAAAAATTAAGAAATTGTTGCCAAAATCGGGTGTCGACGAAAACTGGATGGCACTGTATTTTTAATCGATCCCAAGCATGCTACACATGATTTTTAATACAGGAAAATGTATTCCCAATTTTTACGATAAAGAAAAGTTTCTGCTTTTGTCAGCGGTAATCTTATGTCAAGAGAGTTTTCACTTCTTTTTCTGTAGAGCCTTAATACCACTGCGATCAATTATAGGAATATTGTGGTGTGACTTCACTTCTTTAATAGGGACAATTCTACTTTGAAGGGAAAATTCAACTTTTGTCAGCATTTATCACAAAATCGAAATCTTAACACTTTAAAATGTGCAATAAAAAGTACATTACGTTATAAATAAACTATTCTGGGGAGTGAACCATTCTGGGCAATGGTATTCTCGGGGATGGGATTGAACCGAAAAATGAATGATGCAAAATTGCATATTTTTACAAATAGTTGCTGAGTGATATAGAGAAAACCTCATTTTTCTGTTTGCTTTTCTTTCTGAAGCTGTATCTCAGCAACCATTGGTCCAGTCTTCAATGTCTTTGAAGCAAATTTATGACTTCCACAGGTAAAAAAAGTCACGTGATTAACAAGAAAAAAAAACAAAAAAGTTTTTAGTGACTATACTATGAAAATGGTGCACGATATCAAAATTTCTGTAACGTACTTTTCGACTGAACATTTTATGGTACATCTAAAAGTCGAAAAATTGACAACACTATCAAATGAATTATGGCCAACTTGTGCCACAGCTCAAAAGATAGCACCTCTCGGATACCGGATATCCAAGAGACCAAATCAGTCAGAAAATCCTTTCTTAAGATACCGCTACCAAAATTGTAAAGAAAAAGTACATACAAAGCTTTACCGAACAAAATAGAAATTTCAAAAAAAAAAATTGCAAATTCTTTGAAAAAAAAAATTGAATTAAATTGGAGAGCGGGGATGAAGCCTTTTAGTAGGGGGGGTGAGATTGGGTCAAAGTGATTTTTTACGGATTTTACTATTTCTCAGGTACTTCTCAATGAAACTAAATTCTGTTAAAAGGGTTGTGCAAGGGACACCTTAAGATGACTTTGCTCAAAAATCTCGTTCCTAGAACAAATCCTGTCATTTTAGCAGCTGTCTAAAGTTGAAGTAAGTTTTTGGCCAAAAATTACCTCTCGAAAAATCAACTTTTTAAAATTTTTGTTGCAATTGATCAAAAAGTACCCAAATGTTTGAAAATCTCTACATCAAACATTTTAGCATGTCAATACGATTCCCTCGAACAAGAAACACTGTTGGATGACTTATTTTTACCATATCTTTGTATTTGAGCTTCATTTTAGTTTCATTTGACCCAATGTCACCCCCTCTAAGGGGTGAGATTGGGTCAATTTTCAAACGATTGCCATTTAAGGTAGAGTTAATCAAATTTCACCATATCTTGTAAAAATGTTAGTAAACTATCTAAGAACAGTTCTATAATAAAAGATTTTCGATGTTATTTAAATTGTTTTTGTTATTAAGAAATTCCGAGAGGTGTATCGTTTTTTGACCCATACTCACCCCCACTGACGGTAAGTAATTTATAACAATTCAGTTAAAAATGTGTGATCTCCCGAAAAAAAAAATATTTTCAAAATTTTTAATTCAATCCTGATTTTGAAAAAAATATATCAAAACTAATTGCTTGTTTTAGATCAGGTTTCGTTCTAATTCATTTATGTGAAATTTGATCATAATATTATTTATGGCCAGAGAAGTCATTTGAAAACAAGACCAAGGATTTTAATTTCGGCTTGCCTTTTTTGCGATTTGGCGAGCCCTGCCAAATAAAATTTAAGAAAAGTTTTCTTTCTTGAAAACCATAGAGGAATATGAAAAATGTTAAGGAATGATTTCTTTCAAAACAACACAAGCTTATACAGTTTAGTTTCTTTCCAAGCAATTTGATTAAAGACTTTATTTCTCGATAGTACCCTCACTCAAATACAGTGTGTCGTCGGATACAAACAGGATTTTGAAGGTTTTCTCTGCTTCTTCACTGCTTTTTTTCAGACTATCTTCTACTGCTTGTCGCAAACGCTCCCTAATTTTTGAATGATTTCATTGTTTTTTTTTTTCTTTTTTCATAAACTGGAATTTTCTTTTTATACAAACACGAAGATTGAATAAATTTTCACCTCTCTCCCTATTTTTTCTTCTTTGCTATACTTCACATTACTGACTAATCTATTCCACATTGTCCGCGTTCACTGTGTCGAACAGCTCTGATATTACTTGCTCTCTTTACTCCGATTCTGGGACTTTCTTCTCAAATAAAGCTTCTATATATCGAGCAATAATTTTATACGTGGAGCATAAACTAAAAAAAGGTTACAAGCTACAAATATATCGTTTTTTTCTTCTTCATCTTATTACTGATTTTATTTTCCTGAATGTTCGTTTCGCTACACTATTGACAGAGTATGTTTCTGCATTTTTTTATATTATCTCGATTTTTGTTAGTTTTAATTGTTTCCAACATGTGAACGACAACGCTATTTTGAATCTCTCTGGTGTGTTTGTGATTGTTTGTTTCGTATGGTTTTCGCCTGGCGCCTCCAGAAATTCTTATTTTGCTTGTTTTGAAGGATAAATTTAACGCGCTTGTTTAAATTAAAGTTTTTTTTTGTTAATTTCATCATACAGATCGAATCAGCCTTTGCACAAAACTTACACTCTACTTCATTTATTCTTCTTGCTTGTTTGTATTTGCAGTTTTATTAGTTATTGGTTGTGTCGTGGGTTTCGCATGATTTTGAGTTTTTTTTTCTGTTTATTGCACATTAATAATTGTTACCTTTTCTTTGCGTCAACGTTAGTAGTTGTTTAGTAGTTCTTTTCATTGGCAAACGTGGGGTTTTATCGAGTGTTTTTTTTTTTCTCATTTTATTACGGTTATAAGAGTGTTACAAGTTGTTACAAAACTCTAACTAACATCAGTTTGGAAAATGTACACAAAAATATATAATTGATTTGAACGCATGAAACAAAAATATACTTCCATCTTTGTTTTTAGGACCTTTCACCTAAGTTTGGGGAAAACACACGTTCGTCAAACGTGAGGGGCAAAAAATCTGAGTTAAAAAATATATATCCTGTACCTTTCATTTATACACACACTTGCAGAAGTTCCCTGGATTATTTAAATATTATTTACTCTGTTGTTGTCTGTCGCTGTTTCTACAATCGTTACGATGTAGGTTTAAAAAAAACTCCAAAAATAGTCGCGTAACTGAAGGGTTGTGAGATATCGCCGTATTTTGGGAGAAAAGCTGCGAAATGTCTAGCGGGTTTGCGAAGATTTTACATTCACCTACATGGACCCATTGCTTCGATTTGTTTTTGTTTCGGTTAGTTTACTTATTTGTTTGTTTTGGCTGTGGAATTTGGAAACCCTTTCTTAAAAGATTACAAGAAACTAAAATGCATTACAAATGTCGAATCACCACGCGTCTCCATTGAAACAGTTGGTAGCAAACATTTCGATGGAGACGCATGGTAGCTCATCTAAAGAATGCAGCATCAAGTTGAATCGATCAAAGTAAGCATTTGCAGTTTTTTTGTAGGCTGACGCGCAAAGTGATTTGTTTTCATTTGTCCCACCGAAAACGTCAAACCTTACAAAACAGCTGCCGGATCTTTTCCGGAAGAGATCCGGAAAAGTTGCCATAATTCGCAGGGATTGTGACAGCACTTTGTTACGACGGCCGTGACTGCTGGAAACGAGCCATGCAAGAGGAGTTCCAGGGTCGACAACAACACGTGGACGCTCGCCGAGATGCCGAGGGGACGGGAAGCCATCAAGTTCAAGTGGGTATTCAAAAAACTTACTCCCCGGTCGTTCGATAGTTCGCTGCGGTAACTGTTTGCCCTGGCCGCGAAACACGACCTGGCTGTGGATCAAATGGACGCCCCAGCTGCCTTCCTCCAAGAGAACCTCGGCGAGGAAATCTACATGGAGCAGCATCCAAACTAAAAAAGCCGCTGTATGAGCTCAAGCAGTCGAGTACAGTCTAACACCAGAAGCTGGACGCAGCTTTGAAGAAGTTCAGACTAGCCCCGACGAAGTACGATCCGTGCGTCTACCTAAGCAAGAACGATGGCAACATCCTGATCGTGGCCAGTTACGTCGACGACCTGATGATCTTCAGCAACATCTCGAAGACGAACACGCTTAAAAAGCAACTCAGCGGCCAGTTCGGATTCACTAAACCGATCGACATCCGGCACCACTAGATCCTGGAACAAGGTGTGGTGAAGTTGGAGTACGTGAGCACGGACAACCAGATTTCCGAAGGTCCCACGAAGCCGTTGCAGAGGACGAAGCTGGCAGAGAACCGGAGTTCAATGGACAGCATCTTCAGGGGGAGTGTTGAAGTAGAAGATCGAAGCAAGCCATGAGCTGTAACCGTATCTGCACTTCATTAATAGTACAACCGTCAATTACAGACATACTTTTAGTAACTCTCTATATTTTTTGAATTAAGATTTTTTTCAGATTTAAATTTAGAAGTTTTAGATTGAAAAAAATAGATTTTTCTAAAAAAAAATTTTTAGAATTGATCGTTTGAATTCCCAAATTTTTAAATTTGAAACATTTGAATTTGTATACTTTTGAATTTTAAATTATTGACATGTTTGAACATTTGAATTTTTGTAAACAAGCTTCGAACACATACCGAGATTTACATCATCAGTCGTAATTTGTCGATAGTAGACAAACGTTACTTTCCCATAACTTAACTGCCGGTCAAATCCCCCACTGTGTGCTCATTAAAACTCTTTCGAGTTTTGATTGGTACCCGAGCAGACGGAAATAAATTTGGAATAAATTTTTTTGATATTTGAAAATACTAGGCCAATAACATTTTATGTTATTAATCACAAGTTTTGTTATTCGCCGTAAAGATTTTTTTGTTATTGGATTGTTATTGTAATAACAAACTAATAACATTTTATGTTATTCTTCGAACAAATCTTTGTTATTATTTTTTGTTATTTTAACAACTTATCCGACCATCCCAATAATATTTGGAGACATTCTTCCATAACAAATAATGTAATTCCCAAGTTGTTTTTGTTGTCAACCATTATCAGACCAATAACAAATTTAGTTATGATAACATAAACTGTTATTCAACTCTTTTTTTTTTTTTTTGAAATCCCCGCCCCCATCGTGGACAATTTCCATACAAATAAAATCTTGTTTGTATGGAGCGTGGACAATCGCCAACTAAGGTGTCCACGTGGTTTGTGGATGGTTGTTATTGAAATGGCATGAATTTTGTTATTACCGTCTGCCCGGATAGACTCCACAATATGACTATAATTTAAATTGGCTTACTTTGATCAATTCCACGAAACTGAATTTCATACAAAAAAAAGTTGTTTTATTGATTTGTGCCCACAAAACCCTAACCGACGACTCCCGGATTAAACCCAAACCGATCGGTAAGACACTTTTAAGCTAATATTCACGCGAATTATGACTTGTCTGTCTTGTTAACGCTACCACTGTCCGTCCGGATGCCGAGTAAATTTATACCTTCATTTGATGGAATCGTTGTTTTTGGCGGCAGTTTAACCTTGTGTGTTTGGCGCGACTGATAAATATATATATTTTGTAGTTTTATCCATTATTATAATATAATAATTTGGGTGTTTCACAATCTTGTCAGTTTAGAATGGTTTCTGTTTTTTTTATATATATCTTAACTCTTTCTATACACCTGCCCCCGCGTTTACATCGGCTGCCTATTGTTCTCACTTACTAAACATTAAACATAAAATATAAATGACTTGAAACATACATCCTACACGATACGCATATAAAATAATCTGTACAATTAAATAAATTCCTCACTCAATGTGAAAAGAAAAGAGAAAAACTACACAAAGAAGAAAACAAAAAAGAATCCTAACACGCCCTCCCGCGCCTAGTGTCCGCTCCATCCGTGGACATCGTCGTCGATAAACTCCACGTGGGTAAAGGGAAAGTGACCTACCTTGCCGCGCAGTTCGCCCTCCCACTGCCCGTTGATGTTCGTCTTGATGACCTTGATGACGTCGCCCACGTTCAGCTTCAGCGCCGTCTCGTCGTACGCGTTCGGAACGCGCTCCTGCTTGACCCGGGCCAGCGCCGGCAGCTGTCGGTTCAGGTTCGATCGGAAAATGTTCGAATTCTCCGACTGGTGATGGTGGTTGTGCATTCCGGAGGGTGGCGCGTGATGGTGGACATTTGGACCGGCTCCTCCACCGCCACCGCCGCCTCCTCCTCCTCCCGTCGCATTTGGTGGCCTGTCCAGGATGTTGTCCTCGTACCGGGTCACGTACGGTACCGGAATCTGACCCGCCTGGCCGCGTCCATTCCTCGCCGTCCACCACTGCTCTTCGTCCTTGTTGAGAATCTCCAGTATTTCACCCTTCTTGAAGGGCAAATCGTCCGGATCGCTGCCCTCAAAGTCAAACTTTCCTATCACCTTCTCGCAGCGCCGGATCGCCGGTCTCCGCAGCGGCGTCGTGTCCAAATAGTGCAACTTGTAGAACGTCAGCAAATCTGGCAAATCGGCAAACGTCTGGTCCCCGATCCGGAACACGAAACACCCGTCGTCCGACGGAAGTTTGTTGATAATGTAATGGCTAACTTTCGAGTCCTCGCGCACACACAGCACGTAATCGCCGACGATGGTCGTGCTGTCCCGGACCAGAAACACCCCACTTTCGCGCTCGTTCATCAGCAAATCTGTCGCGTCCTGGCGGTTCATCGACCCAAAGTACCAGGCTGCCCGATCGTACACGTCGAAGGTGGACATCCTGAACTCGTTCTTACCACTAAAAAGAAAACAAATTGCATCAACTTGTTTTGTTATTCTATAACAACAATTTCATTTACCTTACACTTTAACGAGTCCAATAAAAGTCAGAATATGCCCTCACCCTCCGAAAATAAAAGATGCTCCAGTAAATCTGCAAAGAGGAAAGACACGAAACGAACTCATTAGTGGTAGGCGGCAACAACAATGTGTGCATTATAATTTCTCTTGCTCGATAAAACCTAATTAGGGCATTATACATATAAACAGGCAGACTCTGACTCTGCCGACGTCATATGCTGAACGAGAGACTCAATGCATCAGCAAAAGTCGCGATGACGACAGCACGACGTTCTGATAAAAGTGTAAAGTGCAATCGTCACACACTTTTCGTTTTCATCCCCGCGTACCACCTCATACCTCCAACTTTGCTCTTATACAGTATAGGTAGAAGAGATAAATAACCCCAGCTCGGGTACGAACTTTGTATAGGTAGCCGTATACCGTAGAAGTCTAGTGCGAACACCGTAAATGAAGCGAGGATGACCTCTAATCACTCTCCGGCAGAGTCTACCTCTTCGCATCTGTTCGGTATCGTAGCGTGGGGTGAGATTGAAATTAACTAAGTCTGGTAAAAGTGGATTGAACATTTTTATCTGCACTGCCGTTCTACGCATAATTGTCCCATGTTCGAAAAAGTGCAACTGAGAAAAACGCGATTGAAATTTTTCGATCGATTTTTGTGTTTCTACGCATAATTGTCCCGTGGGTCCCTATTCGCTCTATATGTTCCTAATCACCCTGGTTATCATTTTATCACCCTTATTTGTAATCCTCTTGCTATACAACAGATAAACAAGAGAAAATGTTCGTAAAACTAATGATTTTGTGATACAAAATACTAGGTGGGACAATTATGCGTAAAAGTTCAACGATGGGACAAACAGACTTGATGTTGTTTTCAATGATTATCCGAACAAAGTACTAGATTTTATGTGTTTTTCTAAATGTTTACGTCAAACTAAACTTAAAAATGATAAAAAGTCAGAATCGTCAAAAAATGACAATTGTGCGTAAAACGGCAGTGCAGTATTAAGGTTTATTTTTATCGGAAAATTGAATTAATAAAAAAAATCTTATCACTCTACAACTACCGAGCGCGTGGAAAAGAAGGTTTGTTTGATACAGAAAGTCTAGAGTTTTTTTAAAGGTCCCATAAACAAAAAAACTTTTTTTTTTGCTTGTTGGGTTTTTTTAACCGCCTTGAGTCAGGGGTACTAAAAAAACCCACAAAAAAACAATGAAAATTGTTCGACCTTAAAAAAAACTCCCGAAGGTATAAACAACTTTATTCCGAGTAATCACTAAAATTCCATTTTCAAATTCACGACTTTACCCTAATATTTCGTCCATTTTTTGGGTTATATTAAAGTTTCAATTTTAATTTTTTGCCGTCGAAGTTGTATGGATGTATGGACTGTAATTAACTTCAACATCTTGTTTTCAAGTTGTTTGTGATGGAATCTGAAACTCGACACATTTTGTAAGAACACTGTCTAGTCCAGGGGTGCCCAAAGTTTTTTAATAACGGGCCCACATGAAAAATTTGGATAATTGTTTATTTAAAAAAATATAATTACGTTATTAAATAAAGTTTTTGAAATTTTCAAAAACTTTGACAGAAATTTCAGCAAATAACTTTGTTTTATTTATGATATTTTTTAAACATTTTTATCATATAAAAGTTAGAAAACGGAAAAAAAAATTAAAGAGTTGTGTTCAAATCAGCTTTCAAAAAAATGATTTTAGATTCAAAGAATCAAAAAAAATACAAGCTTAAAATATTATTCAATTTTAGATTTTTTTTTCTAATAATAATTGAAAGGAATGATAAACACTATACGAAGGGCGTTATTTCATTTTTAACCCTTTCGAGCCTGATGGGTCATATATGACCCAAATATCAAAATTTCCAAAACAAGCCTATAATTTTCGTATGGTCATATAAATCATTTTCCCATCATTGACTAAAAAAATATTTTTTTGAAAATTCAGGCCTGAAAGGGTTAAATAATTTGCAGCTTATGAAAAATCTTTGCGAAAATATGTTCTAAAAGTTGTTTCTCTAATTTGAATTAGATGGTAGTGACTCAAATTTGTTAAGGAAAGGTCAAAAATTCGAATAACAAAGGCTTCCAAAAAAAAATATGCAAAATATGTTTTAAACTCAGTGCGTTATAACTTTTAAATAAATGTCAAATGTTTTATAACACATTTCCCAAAAAAAAATGATATTGTTGACGAAATAGTAGTTAATCACTCATTTTATTAAAAAAAAGTTTAAACATAACCATCAATTTAAAAAAAAATCACTGCATGATCATTTAAAATGGGTCCGCAGGCCATACTTTGGTCACCCCGGATCTAGTCTATTGAATAACATTTAGTTCCCAGTACTGCCCCTGATCGCATAAATGTCCCATATGCATTTTCATCAATTTCGAGTTATTGATGCAGTTTGGTTCAAAATTGTGTGCTCTTTCGAAAGAGTCTATAACATCCAGTACTTTGTTCAAGATATCAGGAGGAAATCCAGGTTTTTCGCGAAAACTCAACACGTAGGCTTATGTATGAGACAGCTTCAAATGCGTTTTTCTCAGCTTGCTGTTTTTGCATATGGGACATTTATGCGAACATGGGCAGAGTAGAGGTAATAAAAAAAAGAGCGAGCCGGGAGCCGGTTGACTAAAAAGAGCGAACAAACCATGGCTCTAAAAAAAAGGGACGCCATTTTTTTAAACTCCGGTCTTTTGAAAGAGTTTAGGACAAATAAATGGCATGTTTAAGATGGGCTTTTCCTCGACATTTTCATAGCTGAATCGACAAATTTCGTTGGAAGGTCTTTTGCAAATATCTCAACAATGTACATTGAAAGAATCTAAATAGCATTTATGACAATATTTTGAACACCATTTAAAAGTTTCCAATGTCATATTTTTCGTTTTGTAGTTTTCTTTAAAATGTGAATGATTTTCTAAACAAAAAAAAATCATTGCATAACTATTCGTAAAGATGCATTAAATTATTACCCGAATACAAATTTGATCATTTCAAAATGCTTGGAAAATGTTGCCAAAAAACTACTAAATAGCCCATGAGATGTGATTCTCTTGACCGATAAAACTTTGGAATTCATATTTTCTCAAAATAAAATATCAGCATTAGTTTAATTTTACCAGAACCTAACGCATTTTCGTAAAATTAATAGCAATTATCTCCAAAATCAAAATTAGATAGATACCGCCAAAAACTAAGGTTTTCAAGCGATTCTTCTAGTTTTTTTTAATAATTTATAAAAGTTCAATAAAAAAACATTCAGAAAACAAACCATTCTTTACAACAGCCATTTCAACAAAATTTAGGAATAGAGCGAAAGAGATGCTTATTTAATGAGCATGTAAAAAATCAGCGGCTCCTATAGAGAAATCTACGTGCGTATGTATTGCGTGTACATACACGAAAATAAAGTGAGGTTAAATTTGGTCAGCCAGCAAAACCGAATGGAGCGCTAGTGTGCGTACGCGAAACGTCATAAAGCTCTATAAAAGAGCAGTTAAGCCAGGGGTGCCCAAAGTATGGCCCGCGGGCCAAACGTGGCCCGCGAGGTGATATTTTGTGGCCCGCGGACCCATTTTGAATGATCATTATAATTGGCCCGTTGACCACTTGTAAAGTGATTTTATACTTTTTCAAAATTATGGTTTATTTTAAGCTTTTATAAGTTAATGTTTTTTTTATTTTTTTGTTAATATAAAAAACTTATAATTTATCAATATTTTGATCCCCACTTTAGGATACAAATAATATGTTCAAAATATTTTATAATTAAAACAATTTCACACGTTTCAATGTGAGTGAAACTAGTAAATGTCGTCAAAACTTTCATCAAACATTTTTAGAAATATCAAAAAGACGTTCAAGTTTGCCTTAGGTAGAATTCTGTAATAGATGCAAAAATAAAAGTTTTCTTTATTAATTTGCAAGTCACCCTCAATCTTACATTGCACTTCATTAGGGATTCGAACTCATTACAGTTAGATAACGAATCTGATTGACTATCAACTGATTCAGGCAGACAAAATGTGGAAATCGGAGGATCAAGTTTGCAGCAAATATTTTACAAAGCTTTCGTCGATCAACCCACCCCTCCACCATTATTAAAAAATTTACTCGAAAAACCAGGAGCAAAAATATATTTTCAAAAAACTTAAAAAAATGAAATTTAAGAGCATTCAGCTGAAATTAATTAAATATGCATTCCTTTGCATTTAAAATCATTTGAGCATGTTTGGGTTTATTTAAAATAGTTTGAATTTCAGTGAATTTTCGATGAAATAAATAAATGTAGTTTCGCTTTTTTTTGAAAATAATGATTGCAGGTTAACTATACGGAAGCTTAAAACATTTTCCAAAAAAAAAAATCATTGAAATGTTGAAATTCTGGATCTCAACGATTTTTCATTAGCCACACTTAACTTATAGAAGAATTGTTCAACATGTAATGTCACCACAATTTTCGAAATATAAAAACAAAACATTATTTTTTTTTTTTTTTTTTGAAAATGCAAGTACATTCAGCTAAGAACTTTTTTTTTCAAATACCAGAAACAACAATACTGATAGAAACTCGTTATTTTGTGGTTTCTATTATTTTGAAAAGATTTTTTTTAAATAGCAGAAATGTCCGATTATTTACATTAAAATAACGTAATTTATTTTTTTAACAACCTTTTTTTTTGTAAATTTGGCCCGCAAGCTCATTTGAGCTTCAAATTTGGCCCGGCCTTCAAAAACTTTGAGCACCCCTGAGTTAAGCCCACCTCTAGTTCCCAGCCATAATATTTTATAGGTTTTATTCTGTAAAACCAGGCGCCTCCATGGATCCATTCTAAAAAGTGAGATTCCATGGAGACGCTTGGTATCTAAGAATGACTCCGTTGCATTTCACTGTCACTGAACTAAAATGTTAATATTTATATTAAGGCGTGTTCAGAGTTTTGTTAATGAAAAATATTTTCGAGTGTTATTTTAAAACCATTATAGTTACTTTGATCATTGTAAATCCATTGTTTAGTTATTTTAATCATCGTATCACGCTAGAGTAAGCGGAATGATTTTACTAGCAAAAGAGTACGTTCGATTTTGCTGCTCATTTAAACCATTTCCGAGGTAGGAAAGTAACAAGCCATTTCAAAAGAAACACAAAATTTACAACGTTTGTTAAACCGCAAAGTTACCCCACTCCACGGTGACTTGTTTCGATATCGCTTCTAATCTTTTCGTTTTCCCACTATACTTCTTTTTTTTATCTCTACGTTACAACGTAATCGCAAAACTATGCTTCCAATCCAGCTCTTGCTAGCGATTATGTGACTAAACGCCTTGCCATTATCAACAACAACAAAACTGACTCATGGTCTTTGGTCGGAACCGAAAATCGACCAAGCCTTATCGACTACGACAAATTTGGTATGTTCCGCTGGGCAGAATTTTGTTTGTTTTTCCCTTGCTTTTGCCACCGATTTTGACGGGGAAGAGAGGCGTTGACGCGTCGTCGTCGTCGTCTTCTTCCGGACGAAGATGGAAAAAAAGTTGGACCAGCGGAGATAGGAAGAAGATAACTTACGTGAAACCCGCTCCCTGGCCAGTAGAGGTGACAGAATAATCCGAAGATATCAAACCAGCAGCAGCAGCAGCATCCAGCGCAGATTCCCCGTTACGCCATCATTCGAGTTCGGGGCGGAATGGAACCAGTCGGAACAACAACCGACGAATACAATCCGCACGCTTCGTCCCCGGCAGCTGGTGGCACACACCCAACACACTCACTAGCATGCACAATCCGGAATCTGGAACCACTTTTCACACCGCGGCTTTTGCGAAGACCAAAAATTATATTAATCAATTGAGGCGGATACGCGACGACGACGACGAACAGAGCTAGCAAGAGAGTACGAGGAGCGATACAAGATGAAAGCTTTGGCAGCAGTCGTTTTGACAGATGGGCACGGTGTGTTTGAAGAAGATTGTAGAAATATATAAATCCTAACAACTCTTAAAAAAAAGCCATTTTTATAACTATTTTTAGAGGGTTTACCTGAAATTCAGTATTTACCTGAACTTGGTATTAACAAATTGTATTGTTTATTGTTCAAATCGTGCTTAACTGCATCCAGAAAATAAAATGTCAAGAATAAAAAAAACTCGAATTTACTTTTAATTTTCTCTTATACGAAAATCGCCAGTAAACCCACCGCGGCTCTATGCTTATGTTGGGGGGGTTGTCAAACGCCCGCGCGGCGATATGCGCCGATGACAGCCGACGTCGAGGGGTTGGACAGCATAAACATTGGAAAAAGGGGGTGCGCCATTTATGCTGATAGGGCAGCGCAGCATGCTGGGCCGAGCGTTTGCGGGAATTCCATACTGAAACGAAGAGTGTATTTTTGTACTTGGCAAAAAAAACTAATAATGACCGATTCTTAGCACTTGTTTACCAAGCAGTCATTTTTTCAAGTTGAACTTTGGATGGTTCTGATAATTTTCCATGTTTTCCAACTATTTGAACAACACAAAAAACATATTTCCACACCAAAGTTCCTATTCTAAACATATCTGTGAGCAGAAGTTGTAAAATGTATAAATGCTGGAATTTTTAAATTTTCCCAACTTTTTTAAATAATTGCTCAAATTAATGGATGGAATGCAGATATTTAATCATTCTAAACGGAATTTTATAGTAAAATGACTCTTTTGTTTAATTTGCAATAGTTCGTGAAATCCGATTTGCATCATATTTTGGATTCTCTTCGTACTCGAAAAACCCTTTGAAATGCTTATTAGAAATCGAAAATTGGTCAAGAGGAACCAGAGTTACGACTGACGCAGGTTTGCGTTGTCCCGTCACGCCAATTTTTTGGTCAATGCACGAATTCAAAAAAAAAGGTGCTCATTCGTCGTGTCTAGAAGCAAATCGTGTAACATGCCAGTTTTTGATCGATCTAGACTGAATCGACACTCCTGAATCCAAATTTTCCCTGAGTCTCAAAGGGAAGCGAGATATTCAAGATGGCGTCTAATATGGCGGCTGAATGGAAAAACCACCATGAAGGGATTTTTAAGTTCAATCAACTAGTCAAATTTAACTAATTTGGGGTCGCTGAACACGAATATGAGCCATATAATACTCCAAAGTACTCAGGGAATGTGCAATCCAAGATGGCGGCCAAGATGACAAACCTAGAATATTGGAATTTTTTATACAGACATGTAACAGGCAGTCAACAGGTCAAATTTAATTAATTTGGGGATGCTGAACTCGAATATAATCATTACAATATTCTAAAGTCCTTAGAACAGTCTATGCAGCAAAATGCCAAATACGGTGACAGATGAATAAATAAGCAGGTACTCAGGGAATTTAATTCAATTTTCTAGCTTCGCCATATTGGCCGCCATCTAGGATTGCACATTTCCTGCACATTCCCTGAGTATTTTGAAAATTCCAGGGGTCATATTCGAGTTCAGCAAACCTTTGTTGAAATTTACCTGTCCATTGCCAATTACATTTCTTTATAAAATATCGAATATTCTAGCACCGCCATATTGGCCGCCACCTTGGATTTCACATTCCCTGAATACTTTGGTGTATTCTAGGAGTCATATTCGAGCTCAGCGACCCTTAATTAGTTAAAGTTGACTAGTCAGTAGAGATTTTTACAATTGTTTCATTTCGTGACGGGACAACGCGAGCAAAACCCTCTTTTGCAAAATATCTGCGTTGTCCCGTCACGAAAAGAAGTACCTGTCAAATCAACAAAATTTGACGAAATTGGGTGATCCAGGAAGCAAAATCTTCGTTTTTCATTTTAGAAACAACTGTAGAAAAAGGGTTTTCCAAAAACTTACTAGGAGAGCAGAGTTCTTCACTTTTGTGTATAAAAATCAAAATGATCCAATTGTACGATGTTGTCCCGTCACGCTACATTTGTATCTCACTTGACTCAAACTTTGTGTTTTTAAATGTTTGCTGGAGTGAATCTTATTGGAAATTTAATGTACTTTCCAAATTTGTATAAATATTGGTACCTTTTCCCACAGATTTTAAAGTTATCAGCAAAAAACTGAAAACATATGCGTACAAACGTTGTCCCGTCACGAAAGAATCGGTCTAATAATGATTTCATTTTTTCAAGCATGATTTTCGAATTTCAGGTGAAAAGTAAAAGTTGCAAAATTAATTTGTAGACAAATTACCTTAGAGCAATTCCAGCTCAAATCAGGAATTTTCCTGGTACTTTTGTACCCGACCCTCTCCGATTTCAATGAAACTTTGTAGACATGTTATCCTAGGCCTATATAAGCCATTTTTGTGTATATGGAGCCAATAGTACTCGAAAGTAACATTTGAGGAGGGTGTAAGGTATTTAAATATTTTTGTATTTTGTAATTTAAAAATTACTGTATCTCGAAGTCGTTGCATCGTATCAAAAAGTGGTCAAAGACAAACTTGTAGGAAATTGGACGGGCTTTCTGAAAAAAATACACTGAAAGAAAAATACACGCCACTTCTATGGGATTTTTCAATTTTTATGTTTAAAAGTTAAATTTTAAGGTGAAGTCACGATTTTTTTTCGTTCAAAATTTTTGAGGAAATAGCCTAAAATGTATTAAAAAGACTCACGAAAAATGCAGGATGGTATATCTCTCCTAAAAAAATACAAAAATCATTTACTAAAACTGTATTTTTGAAAAGTGGTCTAAATGTCAAAATTTTCAAAAACCGATAGTGGCAATCGATTCTCCAGACAATTTTACATAAAAGTCTCCATATTGACCATTGTCCTAAGTCCAATCCTTGCGAAGTTACAGCGGTTTTAAAAATAAAAATGTTGAAAAAACAGCTTTTTTGGTGGTTTTTGGCATTTTCTATATGACAGACTTGATTTTTCAGTCTCGAAAATATTTTTACCGGAAAGCTCGTCCAATTTCCCATAAGTTTGCCTTTGACAGCTTTTCAATTGGATGCATGGGCTTACTGATATGAGCTAAATTACATTGCTCATAACTGAAAACAGAATATTTTTTTCAGTGTGGTAGAAATCTGGATAGTAAATCATCTTACGTAAATATTAAAACGAGTCAAATTGAAAAGCTGTCAAAGGCAAACTTATGGGAAATTGGACGAGCTTTCCGGTAAAAATATTTTCGAGACTGAAAAATCAAGTCTGTCATATAGAAAATGCCAAAAACCACCAAAAAAGCTGTTTTTTCAACATTTTTATTTTTAAAACCGCTGTAACTTCGCAAGGATTGGACTTAGGACAATGGTCAATATGGAGACTTTTATGTAAAATTGTCTGGAAAATCGATTGCCACTATCGGTTTTTGAAAATTTTGACATTTAGACCACTTTTCAAAAAAACAGTTTTAGTAAATGATTTTTGTATTTTTTTAGGAGAGATATACCATCCTGCATTTTTCGTGAGTCTTTTTGTAACATCTTAGGCTATTTCCTCAAAAATTTTGAACGAAAAAAAATCGTGACTTCACCTTAAAATTTAACTTTTAAACATAAAAATTGAAAAATCCCATAGAAGTGGCGTGTATTTTTCTTTCAGTGTATTTTTTTCAGAAAGCCCGTTCAATTTCATACAAGTTTGTCTTTGACCACTTTTTGGTACAATGCAACGCCTTCGAGATACAGTCATTTTTATATTACAGAATACAAAAATATCTAAATAACTTACGCCCTTCTCAAATGTCATTTTCGAGTACAATTGGCTCCATATACACAAAAATGGCTTATATAGGCCTAGGATAACATGTCTACAAAGTTTCATTGAAATCGGAGAGGGTCGGGTACAAAAGTACCAGAAAAATTCCTGATTTGAGCTGGAATTGCTCCTTATCGTCTGTGCTCCCAATTTTTTTGTTACATCCTAAGGCTTTATTTGATTAAAATATATAAATAATAGGGGAAATAACCCATTTTAATCACTCTAAGCCGTTCGACCAATTCTCATCACTTTTGCCGTTTTCCGCTATTAAATCAACATTTTCAGATGTATCAACAATGGAGAGTTGTTTGCTCACTTTTATTTGAGCTATTTATTACTTTGGAACAGTCAAAAACACTTTATGAAAGCTGTAATTCATGATCAAAGTGCTGATAGGCCGATAACAGAAAAAGGCTGAAAAAGGGTATAGTTCCCCTATTTACCATAAATAAATTTGCTAGTGCCTTACAATTGAAATAAGAAATTATGTGTTGAGAGAGTGCAATTTCAATAATTTTGAAATTTGATGCAATTTGATGATAAATTTGTCTAGAATTTGAACGTTTGAGAAGTCAATTATAAAAAAAATAAATATCGAAATTACATGAACGTTAATATCGCGTCATAAAACATTTTGTAAAGGTTTCCATCTATTTCTTAAACAAAATATTTCAATTTCTAGTTTGAAAAACAAATGATTATGATTAAGAAGTAAAATTTGATCAACAAATATTGGGTGATATTTCATAATTCAATCACAATTAAATTTAAAATAAAATTATAAAGTCCAGACTCGATTATTCCAAGTCTACGGAAAAAATTAACCTCGTAGAATCGAATCACACAAAAATATCGAGGAGTTCAAATATGACACCAAAAAACCCCAAAAATGGAAGGTAAAAAAACACAATAATATTTTTAACTCTATGGTTGAGGCCGATGATTTTTTTTATTTATTTATATTTTTGAAGATAATTCTGGACTCTGACTAAAGTCAAAATATAAAGATTTAAAATGCATTTTCACCAACCCAGTTGTTTTGCAGTGCTGTATATGGGAATTTCACGAAAATTCAAAAATATTTTCAATCGAGCCCAAACGTGACGAATATGATTTTCAGCGCTAAAAAATTCATTTAAAATCGTTTTAAATTTAATTAACATCAAATTCCATTGAAATTTTTAAGTTTTTTTAAATATGTTTTCCTTTCTGATTTTTTGGCCCCATTTTATACTTTGAAAAATATTTGCATTGGCATTAAATATTTTTGACAATTTTCAATAAGTTTGCATGATTCAGAAAAACATCAAATAAAAAAACGGTGCGAATGATTTGAGTTCTCGAGCAGAGCATACTTATCACACGCAGAAAAAAAGGCATATTTGAATCAACAAAACATTTTGTTGATTTGAAAAACAAGATTTTTGTTGAATCAACGCTAAACGTCAAAGCAACTTTTTCAAAACAACAAAAGATTATTGTGAAATTGAGAAAATCAAGGTTTGGTTCAACGCAAAATCGGCGTTGAATATATTCAACAAAAATTTTGTTGAATCAAACCTCGTACAGGCTGATCGTACAAAATATTTTCTGGGTGCACCTATTAAATACAGATAAATTTTTCAAGTTTAAAAATATGTTATAAAAAGATAAAAATTATAGCGTTACGTTACGTTAATTCTTCCTGTGCTTTTAATGATAAAAAAAACTAATTCTGTTTTATTAATGAGTGGAATGACTTGTGATATTTTATCATTCGAAATAAAAACAATTGAACAAGTTATTTATTTTAACATTTATTGATTTGTTAAAATTGAGTGTTTTGTATACATTCCTAAAAATTACTACAGCACAATGTAAATAAAAATATCCTAATATATTATTACTGACAATTGGGCTATACTTACTATTTCTGCTGAGAGTATACGTTGCGTGTGTGGTCCTATTCTGGTTTCTTCTAAAAAAAACTGTGTTTTTTTTTCCTTTTTTCTGTTTGTGATGCTTGTCTTGATTGTCTACCCTGCTCTAAATACCTACATCAAATATCATCAGACCATTTTGTTTTCCATTTTTTTTTTTTTTTTCATGCAGTAAAAAATGTCCCTGGATAATTTGGTAAAAGGCACATAATAGAATTCATCAATTTGACATGAACAGATAAGTAGTAAAGTTGCGTTTTTTAAGATACTCTTGTTAAGTTGTTTGATGGTTTTTTTTTTGTTTGTTACTATTTTGGTTGACGATTTTCACTAAAACATGAAACTCGAAGCAGTGTCAACTGGAATCTATGTTTTCTTTTTTTCTTTTTATCAGATTATAAGATTCCAAAACTGTTGTCGAAGTGAATCACATTCTTGCTAAGTAAAAGGAGGGGAAAAGTACACTCTGTTCGTTTCGATCACTGAATGATGTTTGTTTTGTGGGGGAATTAACAAGCTCTTTGTAAATACTACCTTCGATTTGCTTCATGTCGCGTTATACCCTTAACAAAATAAATTATTAAATGCTAAAGCAAATCAGATGCACTTACGACGCTCGCACGCGTTTTTTTGTTTTCGAAATCTTCTACTATTTGAAATCACTCGCAGTCACACTCAGCTCATGTGCTCACGGTTTCTTGGCGATTCTCGCGTACAAAAAGATAAGTATCGATTCTAAGTTGGTCCATTGGTCCAGAGCTACCACAATTGTTGAGGCATTGAGATTTACTTGTTGTTTTGGTTTTGCTGATTCAACGGAACTCCCTCCTCAGTCTCACGGTTTTCGATGGCGCCCTTCTCCGGTGGGTTGTTCCACGGCTGCAGCTCGCCGGTGCCCATGATGAGGTAAGCGGACGAGCCGACAATGTAGATGACCGCCAGAATCCAGAACACGATCTGCCATTGGCCGTAGGTTTGCTGAAAGTGGGGAGAGGATGGAGTTTGAGGTTATGTTATGGGATCACGTGGCAGGGTCAAACTTACGTTATCGTTCGTGAGCACTCCGACCATGTACGCGGACACAAATCCACCGAACGAGGACAGCGTGTTGGCCATTCCGAAGATGGTTCCGGAGAAGTTTGGCGCGATATCGAGACCGTTGCCAAGGTATCCGGCGGTGACGGCACCGTTGAGGAACAGGGCCAGCGTGAAGATGCCCACAGCCCACGAGCGGTTCTCACCCATGTACACCTGCACGATCATCAGGAAGCCGGGCGTCATCACGGCGAACGCGGTGAAGATCTTGCGGGTAGCGGTGGTGGTCAGAGCGCCGGTTTTGCGCAGATGATCAGCAAGGTGCGACGAGAGGACCGCCATGGCGTACTTTCCAAAGTAGGGCAACGAGGACAGCAGACCGTTCTGAAAAGGGGAGATTGTTGGTTAAGCTTTGTTTTGGGACTATGAAGATCTCAAAGTCTACAAACCTCCTTGATGTTAAAGTTCAGGATGTACTTCATGTAGGTGGGCAGTTGGTTGACTACGGTGAAGAAACCAAACACCGAGGCACCGTGAGTCAGGATGATAGCCCAGACCGGAGGCGAGGTAATGATCGACTTCCAGGGCACGTACGTGGGCTTCTTAGCCTTGGAACCGGCGCCGATGGCGGTTTCGATCTCGTTACGTTCTTCAGCCGTGATACGAGGGTGAGAAGCCGGGGTTTCAAAGACCACCAAGAACCAGGTGATCGACCACAGCAGGGCTAATCCTCCGGTGAAGTAGAACACGGACTGCCAGCCGATCGTGGCGATCAGATAGCCGCAGATTGGCATGGTAATGGCCGCACCCAGCGACGATGCCATCATGTTGGCAATAAACTTGGATCTGTCCATGGGCGGAATCCAGACTGCAGTCAGCGGGTGAATCGCTGGCCAGGACGCTCCCAGGAAGAATCCTAGAACGGCTCGCAATATAACAACCGCAATATAATTGGTGTAGGCAGCTATGGGAGTAAGCAAGGTTAGTACACTAGCGAACAGCATGCTGTATCCGAACACGCGCCGTCCTCCAATGATCTCCGCCAGACGACCTCCCGGAAGTTCCGTCAGCACGTAACCCCAGAAGAAGCTTCCCAGCATCAGGTTCTGCTGGTAGGCATCCCACTCGAATTTGTCCTCTTCGGCAATTACGCTTTCCTCGGTGGTCGAAGTCACCCCGGACAAAGCCAGGGCCGTTCCGTTGCCCAGATCGTCACCGCCGGCGCCCTCCGTAAGATTTTTCAACGTTTTGGCCATCACCACGATCGCAATGGTAAAGTTGACTCGCAGCGCATAGTTCAGCATGAAGCCGAATATGACCATGATGTTCAGCACTTGGCGACACGTTAGCCATCCTGAATGGGAGAGAAAAATTAAAATGACATTTTACTCAATGCTATTTAAAAACAATTTTCAATGTTCAACTACTTACTAAAAAGATAAAAACTCAAGCTGGACTTAACCAATCAAGCTCATATTTGGACAGAAAATGCGTATGAATATTTGCTACAAGATGTCGAGTAGATTTTCCACAAAAAATGTATCATTTTTGCGAAATTTTAATTTTACTGAAAAAAACTTAAAATCTTAACCTTAGCCCTTAAGCTGCTGTTATTGAACCTCATTAAACGATCATACAAAGATAAAGAATCAACTTGCATTTTGAAACTTTTTTTTTTCGAAAAAAATATATCACGCAATGCAATCAATAACAAACATGTTTTGTTTAACCCTTTTTTTTGTAAACTTCATCGAAATTGGTTGAATTTAGTTTCCTGAGTTAAAAGCATTAATAAAAAAAAAGTAATACAGTAGGCATGTCTCAAACTGGGTGCTGAAAAGTGGTTCGCAAAACGGCCTCAATTTTGAACTGTCAAAGTAGAACCAATTTACTGTTCGCCAAAAGTAGAGAGTATTGTGATCGATCATTAAAAATTGTTTTTTTTTTTTGCAAGAATGAAAAATTTGTGGCTTTTGAGAACCTGTGGTTGAAGTCAAGAGACCTTATAAAAGTTGAAGGCGAGATCGTATTTTTTAATAATTATGAATGGAAGTTGTTTATGGAGTCGATGCGGTTGTATCCATCCAAAAGCTGTCTCTATTGTTTGATTCCGTTTGAAAACCTGGTTTAGTGAAAATCCTTTCTGTTCGTTAGAATTAGCGATGTTTTTTCGTTGGATCAGGAAGAGCTGCAGGATTCCAAAATCAGCCAGGGAATTTATTTGCGACATCGCAGAATTACACTCTCGCCGCAGATCTTCGTCACCCGTAGAAAAGAAAAATCTCTTCTAAGCGATCGAATCGCGACAATTTTGCAGCAAAAAATGTCAAAAACTAGACAAAATAAAACACACACTACTGATTATAAAACAGCTCATTTACCAGTAAGAAAAAAGTCATGCTTGTGCTTGAACAACCTCCTCCTTTGTAGATGTAAACAAATTGGGATCATTCGAAAATCACGTTACGCATTCTCTCTATTCATCACCCAGGTCTCAAATAAAAACACGACTACTTTGACGCATTTGCAACGTATGACAAAAACATATCTGATCTAGACTCAATTTAGTCAAAAAGACACTTGCGACAAGTTAGCATAGAAAGAAAGATGGATAGACATTTTTGTAAAGAGGAAGACTAGTGTTGTGCAGTCATAAGCCATAGGCTCCTTCATTGCTAATTCCAACCAACCAAAACGATTCGCTTTTCTTTAAATTCAATTTAAAAATGTAGTTTGAACGATGTCAACTTCATATCTCGAGATTTTTTTGAAAAGGTCCTATAAACAAAATTTTCACTTTTTGCTTTTTGGGTGTTTTTGAATACACCTGACTCAAGGCGGTTCTAAAAACACCCAAAAAGCAAAAATTGCAAATTTTGTTTATAGGACCTTTTCAAAAAAACTCTAGATATTCACTCAATGTTCAATTCACACAGTCAGCTCTGACACTATTGTCATGCCAATCTTCTTAATTGATTCCAGAAATATCGAGTTGCATCCACCTTACATAAGCGTCCATTGTACTAATATCGCACGTAAGTATCGTTCACACATAAATTTCTCGCCCAAAGTTCATCTCCGTCGGCAGCATCCGCACACCCATTTTCTCAAATTCTAACGCTTTCGTGAGACTAAATTTAGCAACTTTGTGCCAAAGTTATGACCACCGGAACCACCGCCACGGGGGGACAAAGGCGATTACCGATAATCGCATAAGTGGCCAACGTAAATGTTATCCATTTGTCATCCAAAACGACAAATTCGATTTTCGCTTCAATTGTTGAGTTCTAGAGAAATCCAAATCGTCAGTACTCTTGTCAGTAGGACAGCTACGTTTTTACGACCAGCCGTTATTCCCACTTGGTTGACGTTGGCGATGACCTGGCGCCAGGTCTGCAACCCCCGAACCCCTCATCAACAGCAAAAGCAATGAATACATGTTGTGTAAATATAATCTTGGGATGCGCGCTAAAAACAGACAACCTTATCAGTCATCACGCTGTGAGGAAAATTTCGGCATTTTTTCAAACAAACGAAAAAAAAGCGGTTCCCCGGAAACGTTAAGGTCAAACACGCACACGTCAAAGCTCGAGAGATTGGAATGTCGCAACGGTGAAATTACACGGGCGCTGTTGGTCATTCATCAAAGCAGGCGCGTCACATGTGTAGCAGGCCAGGAGAAAACTATGTCACCGCACACTATAATAGAGGAGTTGCGTTGCACAAAGCAATCAAAGATGGCACATATTTTTTTCCTCTCTGCGTCGCATACTGCGACTACGACTAATGAAAGGGCAATTTAGTAGGAGGGAGCGAAAGAGAAAGAGAGAGAGAGAGTTTGTGTGGGGAAAATTGTGCCTTTCACAACGGCGGCAGAAGGCACGTCGTCCCTAATCAGGGCGTTTTGAGGACCTGTTGCATTCATTTGCATGCACCATCGAGCTACTAAGTAAGTCAATTGGTGCATATTGCTGTTGATTGAGGTATGCGAGCTCTAGTGGGTATCACTTTGCAAATAAAGGAGGGTGCGATAAGTCAATTAGGTTTAAGTAATAAATTTAAATTTACATTTTTTTCTATCCAAACTCTTAAATAACAGAATATGAACTGCACATTAAAATACCTAAGTAAAAATGTATTTAGAAATGGGTAAAATCAGCAAACCAAACATCTTTGAATAAAAACATTTCAGTCTTAACATAGCCTACTATGTGTGACCGGGACTAACAATCAAGAGCACATGGTAGATTGAACTTTGCCACGAAGTGTTTTGCTGTTATCATTTTCCACCAAAGTTTACAAATAAAAGCAAAGTACAATCTTCTCAGCTGTTTTCAAAACAAGCAATCATAACATTGAACTGAGCATCACACCCGGAAAGTACCCATGTTCATCGCTCCGAATAATAAGGCTGAACATCGTTTCAAAAACAAATGTTATGGTTGTGTCTAAAACAGTAGACAAAATCATGAAAACCCATAAAAAAGATTAGCAACAAAAAAAGCAGATTAAGCTTATTGTGGACAATTGAAGCAATCTTGTAGATTTGTATCATTTCAATGGCGTCACAAAACAAGCAATATTTCAGAACTGAAATCAAGCAGTGACTTTTAACAATATTCATCACTTCAGAATCACTTGTTTTGTCGCTCCGAACCAACGAAACAGCTCACTCAATTCGATTAAACGGAAAACAAATTCCCAGTTAACGGCTCGCCGCAGGTCAATTAACATCGTGAGCTCTCCAATTGAGTTCTACTTTTTTTGTCGTTGGACACAGTCAATCCAAGCATGCCATTGATAGTTCCACTAGCTTGCTGTGACGAAAATCGTTCTCGAAGTTATTTCATTAGCCGTGAGCAATAAAACATGTGGGTCAAATTTGATAGGGCTGATATTTTGAGTCGTAAATAAAAACGTAACAATTTTTCTTTTATTATTTTTTAAGTTTTTAGACTGCGCACAATAACATATTTGTCAATATTAATTTTTTAACTTCGGAACAAAGCACATTTTGAATTTTTGACAGATTTTATTTTTTTTTATTCTAGAGAATAAAAGGCAAATTTTGTTTTTGTCTTATAATCAGTATGACCAACAAAAAATTTGATCCAAAAAACTCAAAAATTACAAAATTTCACATGGGACAACTGTGCATTTACTAACAATACAGTCAAAAATAGCTGCTACCAACGTTATCGGCCTCCAGCGGTGCGCGGTCAGCGCTTGCTGCGACCGCCGCGAAGAACGTTCTCGAAATTGATTTGATTGGGTTCGTATAAAAATACATATGCGGGTCAATGAATGATTGAATGCGCCCCCCACGCCATGACATACTGCGCGCACAAGGGCGTTTCGCGCTTTGCGACGTGCCTGCTGCGTTCTTTATCATTCGGTGACATTGAATTTCAATTGAGCTTCTTGCGGTGTGTCCAGCTCGTTTAAATTTATCTGTTTGATGAGAGACGAACTGCCACGGATGATGGGGGCTCGTCCCGAGTGTGTATCGTGACCCATGGGAGCATCGTACGATGTTCAGGGGGTTGATGATAAGAACCGTGGCAAAACGCAACTTTGGATCATAAGGTTATCAGCAAATGGTTTGTTTTATATAAAGTGAGTTGATCACTTGCGGTTGCAAAGTTCACCATAACTTTTCTATGACTTCAAATTTATTTCATTTGTCATTTTAAATTATTCCTCAAATCAACACGAGTTGCTTGGCAACCAAGTGTCAATAACCAATCCAAGATGACATTGTAGCTGAATCAGACGTAATAACTCAGACCCTGGACAGCTAGTTGGAATCACGTGGCCTACTAGACGCCTACAAAACAAACTGCGTCCAACTTGTTTAGCATTGTGTTTACACGGAAACGTGTAGCACACGTCACCGAAGCAATCTGCGTTTTTCAACTATAAATTGAACTTTGAATATTGTTTGTTTCGTCGCGTTGATTGATTGCAAAGAGCAAAATAATTCAATCAAGCCGCATACGTCATCCAACGCGCACGCTGTGTACGCCCAGCCAAGCCCCCAGGAGAGGCCGTTCGTAAACGGCGAAGTGTTTTTTCTCTCTCTAAACAACAACCCTTGAGTCACTTGAATCATGTAACTTCAAGTGGGTTGAACATATTTTTTTCTCTAATTCCAAGCACACAAGTCGCAGACTGCAATTGCAAGTACTCCCTAAAGTGCTCTGGGCAGACAATTGCACCACGGAATTCAAAGAGCAGGGATTTACCTCTGTAGTAAATGCGACTTTAATTATTTGTGCTGTCACTCGTGACGCGACCATAACAAAGTTGGCACTGTATCGGATGTACTACACAGATAACAGACGATAATTCATGTGCCATTCAATTGTCTCGGCGCGGCGATGGATCATAGCAGGCAGGAAGTTGTCATTGTCACCGGCGGTGGCGGCGGCATGGCGCACAACTCGTGGCATGCTGGGATGATAATTTGTAATGTGGACAATCTATAACCTAAATCAAACAGAGTGGTGGATTTACCACACTAGTGCTAATCACTTTGATAAGCGTTGGGCACGTGGCAAACGGATGCAATTTCACACATTTGGAGCTTTCAAGTTCGTCTAAAGATCAACCAGAATTCTTAATCTTGTTACAAGAAGTAATCAACTACATGATGCAATTTCACGCTGATGTGGCATCACTCTGTTAATCCTTTGAATACTGGTTCCAACTGGAATTCGGAATCAAAAACCATCCAGGTTATTAATAGCGACGGAAATTGAGTCGTTTTTTGCCTTATCGATGATCAAATCATCCAGCAGCACTTTCGTGAATGCAAATTTAGCCCATAACCAGTTACTCGTTCAGTGAACTGCATATAAATTCTAAAAAAAACACACACATTCCGCACAAGATATCTGTGAATCGACGATATGCAAATCGTATGCAAAATCGCACCCCACCCCAACGCAAACCTGATTCGCAAAATATGCATCGTAATTCGCAGTCTGCAAATTAAAACAACCCCCCTTCAAGGTCAATTTAGCGTGTACTGTCTTATCATTTTGTTTCCCGACTGAACATTTCGTTCACTTTCACTTTCGTGGTGTTGCCAACGGTTTGCGATTGATCCGTGACGGGTCCCAAATCTCATAAATGAATATTTATTCTCACAACACAGCGAGTGCTTCCGAGATTAAGGTGTCCACCGAAAAAAAAATCTAGTTACCATGCGCAACCGGTTTATTTGGGCGTTCGTGGCCTGCTGCGCTACGCGCGTAAAAATTGACAGGTTGCCATTTTTTTTTCTCTCAGATTATCGCGTTATCGCGGTCTAATCTCGGCCGATGAGTGTGCAACTCGGGTAAGGTGGGCCGGTCATGCTGACGTACTTTGCGAGGGAAAACACTTATTTTTCGACACTTGAATTTGGAGGATGGACCCGAAAATTTACGTCCGACGTCGTTTGTTTTTCCTCGACGACGACGTCAAGTGGGTTTGATGGACAGATGGACATCAGTCGGAACTTTTTTTTACGTGGGAGTAAAGAGGGATGACTAGAATAGAGAGAAAAAATCTTTTGCTGAATGACGGTGGAAGTCTAGAAATACCGTGTTTATATTTGCAGAAGGCAGTGCAAAAACGAAAGCAAAAAAAACGGGCGTTTGAAGGTAGGATTATTCAATTTTGAGGTTCTCTTTGTTCGCCGTAAGTTCACTGCAAGTTGAAGGCTAGTCAATGGTCTGGGAACGTCTGCTGACGTCATGAAAATGCAAATGCGGACTTCTATTCAATGTAAAAAATATTTGGTAGTATATGGAACACGTTGCACAATGATAAAAAATAACTTTTTGCAATTCCGTCGTGAAACTACTTACTTTTCCTGTCATTCTTGAACGACGAAATAGCCTACTTTTCTGTATCAAAAATAACAGAATCGAATAGCAACACTTTTCAAAATAAATGCTGAAAAGTTCTACTTTTCAGCACTGAAATGGGTGCTGAAAAGTTGAACTTTTCAGCACTTGTTTTGAAAAGTAACACTTTTCAATTTTTTTTTGATTTAAACGATTTATTGACGAAATACATGAAAATTCGACTTAAAATTTCACTCAATGGGTGTTTTTCGAAATTGCAAAAAATGTTGTATGGAACTGCAAAACTTGATTTTTTCAACACTCGTCGTATTTATTCAACTCGGTAAACCTCGTTGGATAAATGTACGACTCGTGCTGAAAAAATGCTATTTTTGCAACTTGTTGCATAAACTACTTTTTCAGCACTGTTAATTTTTGTTAGCCATTTGTAGGCAATTTCTAAATTCAACAATATGAAATAGTAGGCCAACGCAATATTTTTTTCACAGCAGAAACCAAGCGTCCCCGTGCCATGCCAATTTGTTAAAATATTTACAATCAAGGATCCGTTATTGAGCTGTTACCTTAGACATTTGGAATTACAAGGCTTTCTTGGATTGCCTACATATGAATGTTGAGAATAGAACGAATAAATCCAGAATAATCTGCACTGAAGTGAATGATTTCATCATAAAACTTCTAAAATCAAGATGTGTCATTTCAAAATAAGTGTTAATTATAATCAGATTACCATTGTTAAGATAATTGGCACTTTTGAGATGACTTCACGAACAGGATATATTTAGATCTTCGATCAGTTTGATTGTTAAAAAATAATCGTGATTGAATTGAGGATGTAACTGATTTGTCCCTGAGTTCTTGACTCATTTTTAATTGAAGATTAAATTCAATTGGAAAAGTGAGTTTTTTAACTTCCACAAAATGAGGTATTTTCTAAATTTGCTTAGCCTATTTCGCCCTTACCTTTGGCACCTGTAGTCATTCTCTAGATCGATAAACAATCGCTTCACCTTCAGCTTCTCCGAGTTCGACACTTGTCTGGCTGTCTGCAGAGGAAGCCCAAACGCTGTTGTAATAGAAAGACAAACAAAACGAAAAATCGATTAGAGGTTGGTCGGTTGGTAAATAAAGGGCGTGTTGTGCCGTAATGTAAGCACCCCTACGCAGTTACTCAGTTTACTCCTATCAAAAGTGATAAATTGAATGCCAAGGACATTTCGATAACGTGGACCTGTGATCAAGCTGGAAATTCGCAAACATTGACGTCGAATCGAAATATAAAAAGAAGCAAAGCTAATCCGTTTCCCACTTGTTAACGATCCAATTTCCTCTTCATCTCCTCCCATTTATCTTTTGCGCTGAAGATAATTGGCGGTAGGAACTCGGCAGGGTAGATCCTCCACTTGAACGTGAAGGCCACTTGCCCCACGCCAAACCCGTGTGGGGTCAATGGTCAACAACGGTCGATCTGTTTGGAGCTGGAGTTGGTGAGAAGACTCTTCACGCACAGTATAAAATAGATTCGTTTCAGTTTGTTTTAGGTGCTTTGAAGTGAGTAACAAGTTTTAGAGGGCGCCGCACGTGGCTCTTCTTCAACACTTTGCGTGGCTGGGAATTGGGCCACGTGTTAGATGACAGGGCATGTTTTGAGAAGCTTATCAAATAAATTTAGACTTTTTGAGCGATGAGTCAAACGACTATTAACATGATATTGTTAATTATATTGGATTATTTGATACTATATTTTTAACACAGTGCTAAGTGATGACTACTTTATCTATTAGCGTTCAAACTGGAAATGATTTGAGCAGGTGATTCAATTTGATACATTTAGTGGTGACTTCATTTAAGACATCATCTTGCCAAACTGTTTTGATAAACTAACATAATAACTTCTTCTGTTTCAAGGTATTGAAACCCGCGAAAATAAATATTTTTTTCAAAATTTGAATTAAAGTAAAATTTAGAAAATATATTTGTACGATTTCTGCTAGCCTGTTGGTAGTTCACTTCCTGCCATGAACTTGTCATTAATAGCGACAAAAGCAACAAAAAACCTTCAAAAAACCATCAAAATTCGGTTCCTAATCTCCACCCTCACGTTTTTGAGCGCACGAGTCCCTCACGCCCCCATTCGCCTACTGCAATCCACAGCGATGCAATTTTCACCACCGCCCCAACTCTCTGTTTGCCACGAGTAAAGTCAAACAAATGTGACGTGGTTGTACTTTTATACCACACACACCTTGCCGGTATGTTTGGCTCAATTCACGAGACCACGTTGGTGGCGGCGCCGACAATCCTACCGGCATTTATTGCCCACCCCCGCCACCCCTTGGACAAAGTCTGGAATTGTCTAGAAATTACGTGCTTGACGATGTGGAGACACTGAAATTCATTCGAAAATGTTCGTGAGTCATATTTTGGGGACGTTTGTTGATCGCGAAAAGTTGAACATTTTTCGTCCAGTTTGATCAACAATTGCGAGCTTACCCTATATCCACCCTCACGCCGTGCACGCCGAAAAATAATCGTTGAATTATTCATGAATTATTAGCACGTTTTTCGGCTGCGCATAGTAGGCTACGAATGAATCATTTTTCGCGCGCGTATTTCCAACGGTCTCGTGATCCGCTGAGATCGCCACATTCCGGCTTTTTACGACTTCCCAAATCGAGATTTCAGCAGCTTAAGCTGACGCCGAAGAGGGGGGCCCCCGAAATGAAGAAAGCCGATAAAACGCATTTCCAAGAACACTGCGAGATCCGGATGATTGGGCAAAGTCTTGTTGAGGTTTGAAAGGTGAAGGTTACGGGCGAGTGATTCCCCGAAAACTGGTTCCGACCAGATTGCGTTGAGCGATTCTGCGGTAAGTGAGGTGAGGTCGGCAGCGCAGATTCGAATGGAATCGAGAAGAGAAGAGTGGAAACCCTTCTTGGGTTGTGTTTGCGCGCCAATTTCCAAGAAAACGTCCTTTCAAGTTGAACCGGCGAAACCTTCTACCTGACCATGGCGGTGAGGTTGGCCGCGCTCTGGAAATGTAACCCCAAGGCTCAGGGAATCTGTGCGCTGGTCGTCGATACACGAGATAATTAAAATACAAATTCCTTCTTTATGTATACATAAATACACTGAAATCCGGCGATGGACGCTAAATATAGACCGGTACGATAAATCAAGTTTACGAGCAATCTCTTCTCTTTTTTTCTGGCGCGGTGCACCGGCGATCGCGAAGAAAGGTTGCCCCCTGTGGGGGGTTAAGCGGGACACAACGGATAAAAAATTTAAAAATTGTTTTCAAATCACGTGGCCTTCTTCGCCTAAACCAAACACAAACTTCAAAAGAGCCCACTTTACCCCACCTTCCCCCATCAAAGCAATCCTTTATCATCACGGCGTGAGACACGGCGAGAAAAGTGGTTCAATTATGTAAAATGCCGCGCGCGAGGGTTCAGCCGAGGTCGAGACTCGAGATCTCGGGACGCGGACGGGACGCGCCGGGCTACTTGGACCAACGGCGTGTAAGGGTAGAGGTACTACTACATAAGGAGACCAAGGTGGAGGGATGCCAAGGTGTGAATGTTGGCCTGCAACTTGTTGCATGCAGGAATGCGGCTCTCTGCGAAGAAGCACGTGACTTGTTCTGGGGTTTTTGTTGGTTTCGGAGGTGGTGCGTGGTTATGAGATGGTTGAGAAGGGGGTTTTATTTGAGTTTGATTTTTTGGAGCAGTTTGTTCTATGATGTGGAATACTTAACTTGCTGGTAAATTTACGAAAAACCTCTTTAGCAGATATTTCGAGTCGTAGTAAGCGTGTTTAAATTATACTGTCAGCTTTACACTAAGAAAAATATTTGCATGATTTTAATCAAAACTAAGAGAATCAAATCACGCGAAAAACAATTTATTTCCACGAGTTCACGTTTCGCGTGAAACTGCTCAATCACGCTAAATCAACGAACATGTTTATCAACTGAGCATCAAAACAGAAAACATCAATAAAGCAACATCTTTTCCAGGATCAACTCACGTCTCATTTGACCGATTAATGTGAGGTTAAAAGCAGTTCCTCATACTTTTAATTACTTTGCCAAAATTCCTTTTCTTGAAAATAATTTGCTGAAGATTTCTCTCGTCTTAAAAAACCCAAGTAATTAAAATTCTTCGCACACCAGACTCCATAGACTGTAAATTTTACAACCGTCGTTACCGCGCACCAACCTCGAACCTTGATCGTGAAAATTCCCGGTCCCGGGGTGGGTTAGGTCAGTGTTCCCCCGGCTTCCTCAGCTGGTTTTCTCTTTTTATGTGCATTCATATATGCAACCTCGTGGAAGGAACAGATGTCGATCATCAATTGAGCTCGACTACTGTACTCCAGCTGGCCAGCCGTTGAAAACGTGTTGCGAAATAGATGAAAGAATGAAAGGTAAAGGTGTGGTACAGCACTCTTTCCACTTTCTAGGAAACCGGGTGCCGGTACTCGATTACCACATCGAGAAGATTAAAGGTCCCGTTTCCAGACACTTTTGTACATAACTTTGCGCCTTTTTAGCATTTTCTCTGTTCGCTTATTTTTATTTTCCTTATAAGACAGCTGCACCAAACGCTCACACCTTTGCAGGATAATTTGGCACAAGGTCAAAAAGCTTCTTGAAAATCGAACTGATGCGTCACCGTTGACTGCACTTTTCGGCCGGGGGAGAAACCCACGTTTTACTCATGCATACATAACGCGCTTAAGCCACTTGAATCAATTCAGCTTAAGCGCCTAACCACCATTCAGAAACAGACCGACCGCACATGTGGCTTCCACGAAGAACGAAACGACGGATTGAACCCCCCTCACACGTAAGAACGCGCAACCAAAACTCTGCACCAACAGCAACGTACGTATTAACATTTCTATAAATATTTAAACGCGTCGCGTGTGCAGTTCAGAATCAGAACATACTTAAAAAGCAGTTAAAACATATGACAATGCCCACTTTGTGTGCCTTTGCCTCCAGACTGAACACAGTCTTCGTTGTTTTCCGATAATTCAAGTGGCCCCAAAAAGTACTTTACTCACTCTTTAAACTAAAAATCACTCTCACAGAGTTATCAACACTTTTTTTTTCTATGTCTTCCTTCCACTCACAGTTGCTTAATTTTTCTTAGATTCTCTCCGAAAATCCCGGCAGCCTTTCACAATTTCACGTCCACACTGGTTGGCGGCGAGTAGCGAACTGAGCTGAGCTAAAAAGTTAATTCACAAACCAGCCAACGTCGACGTCGATGCTCTCTCGACTTCCACACTCCGTCGTTTCCTCCGTGCCCGGCACCAAACCCAACCCTCCGATCCGTCCGGCACGAGGGAGAGTATTTATACATGGTTGTTTGTTTCTTATTTCCTTCGATTCTTCGGCAAAGATGCTTATTCTTGGTGGCATTTTTTTGGTTTTTCGAAAAGATTTGAGAGCTGACCTTCTCAAATTGAGTTCTTACTGAATTTTATTACATAACAAAACTTGTTCAATAAGGTCAAAACAAGTACCGAACTAATTAAAAATAAACAAGACATTTAACAAGACAGCATGATTTGTGAGACAGCTCAGTAATATTAACTTGACAATTAGCGTACGGTTAGAACTCGTTTCAACCGACAAGATCCACTTATTGTTAACTCACTTAATCATTGAACCATTCTCCGTCCGGCCATTCGTTCATTCACGATTAACTGTCGGGTTCTGATTCGATAGCACAGTTAAAATAATTTTGTTCAAAAAAACTAAATGCCTTCACATATTTTATTTATGGTTTGAAACGAATTTAATTCCGATTTGAATAAATTAACAAAAATCGAACAAACCAAAAAACTTTTTCTCACAGTGCCACCCCATCCCAGCACCCATTGCTTAAAAAAATAACTTCTTGACGTCGTCGCTTGGGTGCGTGTTTTCCTCCCAGCGACGACGACGACGCGATCAATCTGCTTGCGTGGATTTTCCGCCAAACGCGGAGAGCGCGAGAGAGAGCCAAAAAATGAGAGAGTTCGCGCAGCATACTGCGATGCCATGTGCGCAGTTTGGCGTTGCTTACGTAGATAGTGCGGCGTAAAGCGCGCGCAATTTTGGAGGATAATTTAGCAAATTAATTTGTAAATAAAATTAACTTATTTTGAAACCATGATTAAAGATTTGTTTGAGTTTTAAATGATTACTTTTTAAAGATTTTACTTATCGGATTATCGGTAAATAATTTTGAAAATCGGTAAATTAAAATAAAATGAGCATTGTAAATTCAAATATTTTTAGAACCGCACTTAAAACAATTAATATTCAAACCACCGTCAAGACACTTTGTTTCTGTAATCGTTTGAGTAAACTTCTACTTGATTCTCTCACATCCATTCCAGAAGCAATAAACCCATATCCCGGAGTTGTACACGATCGTTTATACAAACACTTTGACGAAAAAGTGGCCATAACCCTTAACGCCCGTTCGGCTTGAGCAGTTAAAAAAAACTGCGTTTCTAAGTGCTTGGGAGCAGTTCTCTAGCTATTCGCAATAACATGGAATTTTCATTGTTGTTTTTTTTTTCCTGAAGCAATTTCGGTCCTGAAAAAGAAATCTGTTGATACTTTCTCTTCCTTCATTTTTTTTACCTGGCTTGATCACATTTTTGTGTACTTATTCATCTCTTTTTTTTGTGGCATTTTTCTAATAAAAAATATCAATGAAAATCGTTTTTCGAAAACGTAGAGAATTTGTTCTTCTGTCAAAGTTTTTGTTGACGTATCATCGCGGATGTTAATCGGCTGAGCCGGCAGCGCTCTGGAGTACAGGCGACCATGACTTAACCGAAACTAAGACGAATCACCAAGATGAGGGAGGGTGAAATTTCCGTTTTTCTTTTCTTCTTTTTACTCCAAGTCAAAGTCTCCCACCAATTGGTGTTAATTGCGGAACCATTCGACTCAGCTCACCCAAAGCACGTGATTCGACCAACTTTGGCGCGTTAAATAGTTCCCGCTTGAATCACTTAAATTCAAGTTGTTGTTTGTCAACGCCTGCTGTGACTGCCGCCGTTGAAACTTATCTTATCAAGCACACGCACATGGTCGTCGTCTCGATTTCGCGACAGGCGTCAAACTTTTCCCGATTTCGCGCCCAATCAGCAAAAAACGTGAAATAATCAATCAAATTTCCTTATCTTACGCTTTGTCGTGCCTGATGGGGACAGTTTAGTCACGAGGGAGTGACAGTTTTTTTTTTTTTTTGGAACCCGCAGGAAACGTGGTTTTGATCGAGTGCGCCCTGATTATTGATAACGTGCTAGAATTTTCCTTTAAAAAACAATGGCTTAATAATGGAGATTGATGAATGTGGTGTGAAGTTGAATTTGACCCGCGTGCGTAGGCAGTTGATTTTGCCTTTTACGCGATTGTGGTTGGTGTTTGTGGGGGCCAAGCCTTCCGCGCACCCAACTGTATTTATCGTATTTTTAAGTACATAACGCACAAATACGAAGAAAAGAAAACAAACACACCCACATTTGCGAAAACGTGCACGCAAACTCGTCTTGTGAAAATAATCGTTGATTATTTTTCATTCTTAAGTGCGAAACGTTGGTCATGAAGATGAATGAAAAAGAAAAAAAATCATCGGAACACGCAATTTTTGATACCACGGTATCTTTTCCTGATAGTAGCAAAGGTCATGAATCGAAAGTGATTTTGCAAAAAGATAATTATTCTAGGGAAGGAAGGTAAATTATTTTCTTATCAGTTAGTTATCGAATCACCGTTTTTAATACATTTTTAGGCTGGTACACATTGTTAAGGCTGTTGTCCCTCTACTCTGCTTTTGATAAAGTAAAAAAATTAAATAAATTCAAAATGGTCGAAGAGGGAGCCAAAAAAATAAATGTTAGTCTTATTATCAGTCATATTATCAGTCTTATAAAGTCTTATTTGAGCAGTTCTCTACGGAATCGGCCTTTTCTCTTTAATTTTAATTTTTGTATTTTTTAATCCGGCTGAAACTTTTTTGGTGCCTTTGGTATGCCCAAAGAAGCCATTTTGCATTATTAGTTTGTCCATATAATTTTCCATACAAATTTGGCAGCTGTTCATACAAAAATGGTATGTGAAAATTCAAAAATCTGTATCTTTTGAAGGAATTTTTAGATCGATTTGGTGTCTTGGGCAAAATTGTAGGTATGGATATGGACTAAACTGAAAAAAAATATACACGGTAAAAAAATTTGGTGATTTTCAATTTCACTTTTTGTCACTAAAACTTGATTTGCAAAAAAAAAATTTTTTTAAATATGTTTTAGAGAACATAAATGCCAAATTTTCAGAAATTTCCAGAATGTGCAAAAAATCATTGACCAAGTTATGATTTTTTGAATCAATTCAATTTTTTTTCAAAAAATCAAAATATCGGTCGCAATTTTTTTTAACAAAACTCGCTACGTTAGATGGTAGCTGGGAAGGCCAGCTATTGTTTAACACATCGAGTTTTGTGAAAAAGTTACCTGTTGGCTCGGAATTTGCAGAATAATTCTAGATGTCAAAATGCTTATCCGCCCTTTTCTCGTGTTGCTCCAGATTTGCTTTTTCGGATTTTGTTGATACGACCTTTAGTTGCTGAGATATTGCCATGCAAAAGTTAAAAACAAGAAAATTGATGTTTTCTAAGTCTCACCCAAACAACCCACCATTTTCTAATGTCGATATCTCAGCAACTAATGGTCCGAATTACAATGTTAAAGCATGAAACATACGTGAAATCGATCTATTCGAAAAAAATATTTTCATAATTATTAAATCAAGACTAACATATCAAAAGGGCGTAATATTGAATATTTGGTCTTTTTTGAAATGTTAGTCTTGATTCAGTGACAAAAAGTGAAATTAAAAATCACCAAAAAAATTTACCGTGTATAATTTTTTTTCAGTGTAGCTCATATCCACACCTACAACTCTGCCGAAGACACCAAATCGATCAAAAAATTCCTTCAAAAGATACAGATTTTTGAATTTTCACATATCATTTTTGTATGGACAGCTGCCAAATTTGTATGGAAAATTATATGGACAAACTAATAATGCAAAATGGCCTTTTTTGGGCATACCGAAGGCACCAAAAAAGTTTCAGCCGGATTAAAAAATACAGAAAAAAAATTGAATGACAGAAATCTCAGAGAATTGCTCATTTTCTAAATTTTGAAAACAAAATGCTTTCATCACCATTACAGTTAGGCTTCTATCGCAAATTTGCAGAATATATGAATTTGTAAAAAAAACCAACAATATTTTCCAAAACTTATGCGTTTTCTATCGATTTGTTTGAAACAAAACATGCTAATATTGATTTGATAGTCTTTGTTTAACTAAAAATAAATAGGATTTTTAAAACAAAATGTTAAAAAAAATCATTCTGAGTTATTTACAATCGATTTTGCAAGTTTTTACTGTTAAAAGTTCAATTCTCGGATTAGTTTTCAAAAAGCCGTAAAAGCCATTGGTAAACAAAGTCCTTTTTACATCGGTATTCGACCTACTTACAAAAAACCAATATCAAAAATGCTCGAGATTGTTCATCTACACGTCCTTCAAGTGCCCCATACTTGAAAAAAATGAAATTTTGTTTCATTTTCGAGAAAAACTAAAACTAATGTCAGAGGTCACAGTGGCTCTTACGGCTTTTTGAAAACTCACCCGAGATATGCTGAAATTCATAATTGTTAAATTCCCTTCAAAGGGATTCTTGGAGAAAAAAAAAAACAGATTTCATCCAGCTAATTGTACTGAGAACTTATTTCGATGGAGAAGCATATAAACATATGAAACACAATCGAGAAATTAAAAAGAGATATGTGAGCCGGTAACATGGAGTGAAACTTTCGCAAGTGTTATGGAAAACTTCACAGCAGCTTGACAGAAAGTTTAACTCCATGTTGCACTTTTAATTTCTCGATAGCTTATAGGACCTTTTCAATTGTCCACGAGGGGAGGGGGGGTTCGAGATTTCCAAAACGTTGTCCACGTGGTTTATGGATGGTCCCATATGATAACAATAGTAATTCCAGATTTCTTATCAGTTTTATTTTTCTTTTTAATGCAAACAAAATAAACTGACAAGAAAACTTTTTTTTCGAAGAATCAAATATGGTCCCCTGGAAAAAGCAAGTAGGGCCGCAAAGCTATTTTTTTTATCGAATTAAAAATCAATTTTCAATCCTTTGCAGTTGTACAAAATGTCATTGTACTCAGGAAAATAAGCTTTATCGTTGTGAACAATAATAAAAATAATCACAAATTTAAGCTTAGGAAGTTCTTGTCTTCCTCATCAAATCTTTTATTTCAAAATATTTGATATTTTTTTCAATTTTGAATACAATTTATTTTTTGATATTTCATTAAGATTCGATTTCAAAAATATTTTTCTTCAAGGCAATTTAAAAAAATAGGGCAGCGAATTCTAATTTGGTTAAAAAGAAAGCAGAAAACATTTAAAAAAGAGTAAAAAAAGGTTTATCGACAATTTATAAAAAATATACATCATAGTCTGTGATATAGAAATGCTACCAACTGAAATTTTCTCATAATTCCTTTTTTAAGTTTATTTGGGTTTATCAAACACTCGTTTGAATTTGAGTGAAATTACTTTGACACAAATAGTTTTGCTAAAAATTTGTATGTGTACAAGTATAAAAAAAATGAATATAAAACAAAACATACCCATAATTTCTGTTATATGGGACACTAAGCTAAATTAATAAAAAAAACTGGTACCTGTCAAAGGTTGCAAAAAGAAGTCAAATAAAAAAAATCCTTACCATTTTTAAACATTTTTGATACTTTTTGAAAATAAGGTTGTAAAAAAACTAAATTTAACTTGATAAACCTTTGGCAACAACCAAAAAGTGTTAAACTACCGGGACTGAAACCGATTCTTGGAGAAAAAAAACAGATTTCATGCATGCCTCTCCAGCTAGTTGTACTGAGAACTTATTTCGATTGCTTAAAGTTTTAAGGCTAGTATGCAGATCGGAAGGAAAGGGGTCAAGAAACAGCTTTACGAACAGCAGAACAAAGGAGAGGGAGCGATTTCTTGGGGCTTTTCTTCACCCTCTCTGACTTGCTTGCGCTGCCGCTGCTACCAATTTGATTTTTTTCTTGACCGGTTCCTTCCGAACAATCATCCCACATATTCGAAACGGTTTCCAGATCGGCCAATGTTCAAAAAATCATAGCAAATCGATAATTGAACTTAATAATTCGCTTTTACCTTCATTTGAAAGCTTTTCTTGCGGTCTTTCTAATGTTGAATCGAACAACTGCAAATTTTAACGTTTACATCGAGTTTTTGAAGAAAAACTTTTATCCTTGAAATCCACAAATTCGGAACACTTTTTTCTTACGAATGTAAACAAATTTTGGGTCTCTCTAGCAGTACATATTTATTACCAAATAATGACTTCACACACTGAAACCAATAAAACTCAAGCTCTGGACAAAATAGTCTTGAAATGAAGTTTTAGTTCAAAAAGTACTACTTTTACTAGTGAAATAGCAAGATAATGTCCAAATGAAGGTTCTAAAAATAGTAAGGTCGACAGAAAAGCTACTTTTGGCATGCTACTGACAAATTATCATAAAAGTGTTCCGAATTTGTGGGTGTTCCGAGTATGTGGGATGACTGTACCGCTTTAATAAAAACATTACATATGGGACCATTAATAAACCACGTGGACTATTTAGGGGAGGGGGATTGTCCACGCTCCATACAAAAAAAAAAGACTCCACGAGGGGGGGTCCAGATTTCCAAAAAGAAGGTGTCCACGTGGTTTGAATGATGAATTATAATAAAATGCTACTTTTTTTAGTTTTACGTTAAGAATGAGATTTTGGGGTCTTTTATTAAATAAAAGCAAACAGAATTTTTATACAATCATCAAATAAATACAAAATTAAGCAAAAAATATTTAGTATCCAAACTCCCGAATGTATGCAACCCAAATCACATATCCCTCTCGAACCTCTTCAAACCCACCGTGCACACAGCTTTCGAAACAAAATTTCTAACCAAATCCATGCCGCGGCTGTCATCGCCACACCCCGAGCAGAAAGTTCCCATCACATCGTTCAACTCGCGACTGGGTCGCAGCAAATTTCCCAATCCCGTAACTCGTGAAAGAAAAAAGTGAAAATCCCCGTGCCGAAACAATTCCACGGTTCCGGAACGCTCACCGGAGGAACGTGACCACCGAAGGGGGTGGGGTGCAAGTGCTCCAGATTGACGTACGTAAATATTGGTTACATAACCGCGGTGCGGCGCGCGGCTTCGACTTCGAGGGGCATGATTCGCCGGGGCAAATAGAAGGCAGAAAAAAAAGTCTTGTGTTGAAGGAAGGACGGAACATCGTGCGAACGAAATTCATGTTTTTTGGAAGTTGCTGGTGAGTGGTGGGCGTCACGGATGTCACGACGGGAGGGAGCGGATTGCGATTGTTATTGTTTTGGTTGGGTGGCAGTAGGCGGTTGGGTTTTGGTTGGCTGCCGCGAGAAAACAAGATGAAAAATCGATGATCGCAGCAAACACATGCTGTGTGTTATCACAAAAAAAGTGTCGTAATCGGGCCTCCTCACGTCAGTTTGTGAAAATTTCAGCCCCGGGGCGCTAATCTTTTTATTTTTTAGATAAAACACCGTCTTTTCACGAGATCACGGCGAATTTTGCACTTACAAGAGTGTGGTATAGATAAAGTCAACGCTGATAAGAGAGATGAGCACGGGCAGTACGGGTTTGCCAAAGTGGCAGCTGGCCATTCTGATTGGGGCGCCGGTCGCGCTCGGAATCGGTTATTTGTACTGGCGCAAGTCGGCGGAACCGGAGGGCGAGGGCGGCGACAAGCTGACCAAGAAGAAGCTCGGCGAAATTAAGGACAAGACCATCTCGCTGGACGGGGAGGATCGGTCCCGCTCGCAGGATGTTCCGGCCAAGCGGAAGGCGCTTACGCCGTTGGAGGAGGCCCAAAAGCACAAGAATGAGGGAAATACGCATTTTAGGTGAGTTTTCGTGAATGTCTTGGTCAGAAATTTGTTTATAATTCCTATTATACTTCAGAGAAGGCAAATACGACGAAGCCATCAAGGCGTACGACCTGGCCATCGAGCGATGTCCGACGACGGAAATAAACGACTTGTCCACGTTTTACCAGAACCGAGCCGCCGCGTACGAGCACCTCCAAAAGTGGTCCGCGGTCGTTGACGATTGCACCAAAGCGCTAGATTGTAACCCGAAATACCTGAAAGCCCTGAAACGCCGCGCCAAGGCGTACGAACAGCAGAAAGAGCTGGCCAAATCGCTGGAGGACACGACCGCAGCGTGCATCCTCGAGGGATTCCAAAACAAGCACACGCTGATCATCGCCGATCGCGTCCTCAAGGAACTTGGCCAGCAGCACGCGACGGAAGCGATGAAGGAAAAGACCGACCTCAAACCATCCAAATTCTTCGTCAAGAACTACTTTGCCTCGTTTGCGGACGATCCAATCCGGAAGTTGGTAATCGCAAGCACCGAACCTAAAGGCTTCGTCAAGGCCAAACTGCTGCTGGACCAGGGCATTTACGACGGAATTGTGGCCGCGTGTACGGAAGAAATCGAATCGAGCGAAGCGGATGCCGAGTACAAGGTTGAAGCCATCCTGCTTAGGGCGACCTTCTACCTCCTGACCGCACGTTACCCCGAAGCAACCGTCGATCTGGACTCCGTCATCGGAATGGAACTGGCCGACAAAAAACTCCGAGCAAACGCCCTCATCAAGCGAGCCTCGCTGGCCATGCAAACCGTGCCCAACATCCCCGAGGAATGCTTCAAATATTTCGCCCAAGCAGAACAAGTTGATCCGGACAACAGCGACATCTACCACCACCGCGGCCAGGTCTACATCCTAATCGAACGACTCTCCGAGGCCATCAATGACTTCGAAAAGGCATCCGCCCTCTGTCCCGACTCGGGCATCATCGAAATTCACCGATGCTACGCCAGCTATCGACAGGCCCTCATCAACAAGGACGAAGGCGCCCTCATGAAGGTGATGCGGGCCTTCCGCGAGGCGATCGACCGCTTCCCGGACTGCGTCGAATGCTACAGCCTCATGGCGCAAGTACTCTCCGACCAGCAGGAGTACCACGAAGCGGACAACTTTTTCGAAAAAGCCACCAAAATCGAACCGGAAAACGCCCAAATCCTCGTCCACAAAGCCCTCCTCCAGCTCCAGTGGAAGGGAGACGTCGAGTCGGCCGTGCAACTTATCGAGAAAGCCATCGCCATCGACGACAAGTGCGAATTTGCGTACGAAACGCTCGGCACGATCCAGGTCCAGCGCGGCAAGCTGCAGGAAGCGATCAAACTGTTCGAGAGCGCCATCCAGCTCGCCAAAACCGAAATGGAACTGGTCCATTTGTACTCGCTCAAGGATGCCGCAATCGCCCAGGTCAACGTGACCAAGTCGATGGGACTGGACATTCGGAGTATCGCCGAAATGACGTCGATGCCGCAGTTCTAAACCGTAAATCTCCCATTCAAACCACCAACCAACAAAATTCTAAAAAAAAAATATTTTTTCAGACGCGACGCCACCCAGAGAATGCTTTTACCCTCAGTTGTTCCGTGCTTCATTTCAAAATTCCACGTGCATCACCCCCTCGTTCCACGAACGCGAACCAATAACAGTTTAGAAACACACACACAAACTCGTTTGCGCGCGAGAATTGTGGCAAATTATGGTACTTTATATAAATTTTAGGTTTTCAAACAACAACAACAAACAATACACACATTCAGCGAAAATGCAAAGATTGTATTGTAATTAAGGTAACTAAATATTAAATTGTAAGAGTTATGTTACACTGCTGTAAAACGATATGATTTTTATTTTTGTTTTTCGAAAGAAATTGTCAAAGAAACAACTTGCGTTCAATGGGGGCGTCTCCATCGCGGGATTGGGGGAGGGCAATATGGTTGCATTTGACGTTTGATGGAATACGGTTGAGTTGTTCTCTAGGATTTCGCAAATTGTCTTATGTTTGTATATTATTGGTTGAATGAAACTTTGTCCATGTAAAAAGAAGTCATTTTGCATTAGAGCAATTCTCTACGAAATCGGTCTTTTTTCTTCAATTTTAATTTTTGTATTTTTAAATCCGGCTGAAACTTCGGTATGCCCTAAGAAGCCATTTTGCATCATTAGTTTGTCTATACAAATTTGGCAGCTTTCCATACAAAAAGTCAAAGTAGTTATGTCACAGACATAACCGGAATGGCGTAGACTACGTAAAGTTTTGATATGTGAACCATTTCTTAATTTTGATGAATTAGCTAGACACTTGAAATACATTAACGGAATAAGATCGTGAATGCGATCGGTAAATTCAGTCGGACCGTGTACGTACCGGTTGTTGAAACAGAATTTATATACGATTCGAATTGACTTTTACTAGAAAGAGATGGCAAATCTAATGCGAACAAAACCGCAGCTACCATGTAAACATACTTTGAATGTGTTGATAAATCTTTGACTAGACAACATCGAATGGAGGAAGGAAAGAGAAGAACGAAAAACGATTTTTTCGCGAACAATTGGGTCCTAAAATGAAGCTTAGATTGCTGATATTTTTGTTTACAGCGATAAAGCTTATTTTTCTGAGTGCAATGACCCTTTGTACGACCACAAAGAGTTTAAAATGGATTTTTAAATCAATTTTGAAAAATTAACCTCGCGGTCCTTCTTGACAGAAAAGCTCCTACTTGACAGCTCGTTCCAAGGGGACCATAGTTGATTCATCAAAAAATGTTGTCTTGTCAAATTTTTTTTGAGTTAAAATGAAAAAAAAAAAAGATCCCAAATGGTTTTTAATCGTGTTTTTTACCGTTGTACATAAAAATTGACATAGGGCTTTAGTACCCAATTCAATTAGAGGGAAGGAAGATATTGTGAAGGCAGACAAAAATCAAAATACGAGCACAACCTGTCAAAGCCTGTTGCGCCACAGGGTGATGTATACGCTTACGACAAACAACTCAATTTTTGTACGGCGCAACAGATTTTTTAGCGCAACAGAAGAGATGCGCACTTCGGTTTGGTGGTGCGCGGATAATATAAGCGTTTGACGGATGACGCAGTATTCCAGGGCCTTCGGCCCGGGTTTTTAGGAGTTGGGGGCGAGAGCAGCCTCAGAAAGCTGTGCAGACCGTCGCCCCCGAAAACCAAAATTTGTTCCTGAAATTTAAACTGTAATTATTCATTGCGCTGCCTCGCCCCGGGTGGTGGAAGGGAAGTGAGGGAACTCCGAAGAGTTGGAAAGTTTAACAACTAGAATTTGGAAGTTTCACAACCACGGCTTGACCCACGAGAGGCAACTTGAAGGAGCAAGCGCGCGCCCCATCTTGTTGCTGCCTCGTCCCGGGTGGGACGATCCAAACGGTCCGGCCATCGAGAGGCAACTCGCTGACGGTGACGACGAGAAGGCGATGCGCACTTCTTTTGCAGTTCTGGTCCCTCTCTCTCCTGCTGCTGCTGCTCTGGGCTGAGCTTTCCTGCTGCTGCTGCCGGTCCGACGTCTGAGACGCAGGGATGCCATATCTACGGATTTCTCCGTAGATCTACGGATTTCAGCCATTTCTACGGATCTACGGATTGATCTCCAAAATCTACGGATTTTCATGCTGGCTGATAATTGTATGAAGGACGTGAAATTATATTTTTGCGTGAAAATTTTTTTTTATAAAAACGTTTTGAACAATCTGTTTTAGAGAAGAAGTTTTGAGGAACGTTAAAATGAAAAGTCGTTTAGGAGAAATGAGGCGATGGCTGAAATCCAGTGCAGCTATCCAGCTTTTGGCGTTCGAATGGTGAACGCCCGAAATGTCAAAATCACGCAGTGGTACCAACATTACGAAAAAAGTGTGCCATGGCATGACAGCCGCATTTTTTTCTAATGTTGGTGCTCTTGCACGATTTTGACATTTCGGACGTTCAACATTCGAACGCCATCTTCGCTTAAAAACCTGGATAGATAAGTAATCGATCTAGTGGGTTGAGGTCACGTCAAGTCGATGATTGAAAAATAATTATGTTGGTGTACATAAAACATTAATAAATAATTTAAAACAAAATCGTAACATAAGTTAAACTTGAGTTGAAAGGCAAATTTGGATTGAAATTGGAACATGTGGTGTGTATTGGGCCCAAGAAACAAAAAAAACCCAAAACTTCCTTTTTCCTCCTAGCGCTTTGCGATGTTATACTAAGTTATTCTCCGGATCAAAAACTTTAACAAAAATTGAGCATAGGAATATTGTATAGGGTTTTGAGTAACTTCCTCTAAGAAAAGGTTACAAGTGAAAATTCCACATATTTTTTTCGCGTGTTCATGAGGTCATTTTTAGTAACTTTTGCTCTACGAAAAATGTCACTTTTCTTCAGGGATGCACCTTGGGTCCAAGGGGCCCTTGGCGAAGCATCAATTTTGCGCCCTCCTTAATATTTCCCCACTTAGATGAATTGATTTTAAATTCAAATATTTGCCGATTGCTTTAAAAAATTCTGATTTAAAAATTGCAATTGGAGTAGTAAACAGGTTGATAAAAAAATCCCTAATCCAGTTTTCTTGTTGCAGTATTTTCAAATCGATGATTTAATTTCTAGTTTCTATTTTCTACTTTAAATTGATATGAAATTCAAAAATACAATTTAAAAATCAAACATTGAATCTGTTTTTTTAAATTAATTTTAGAATCAAAAAAAATTTAAAGTGTTTTTTTTATTTAATTTTTTATTTGTGAAATCAAATTGATTTAAAATTCAAAGATTTTAAACAAAACTAAGGAAAAAATAATTTTTCAAACCACCTATAAAAAATATTTTTTGTTTATAAATTTTATTATTTCTATATTTCTTAATAACTAAAACCAAATTTGCTTCGAGATATGTCCAGAGCATTAATATGGTAAATGAGCAATTCTCTGAGATTTCGGTCATTCGATTTTTTTTGTATTTTTTAATCCGGCTGAAACTTTTTTGGTGCCTTCGCTATGCGAAGCCATTTTGCATAAATAGTTTGTCCATATAATTATCCATACAAATTTGGCAGCTGTCCATACAAAAACGATGTATGAAATATCAAAAATCTGTATCTTTTGAAGGAATTTTTTATCGATTTGGTGTCTTCGGCAAAGTTGTAGGTATGGATAAGTTCGACACTGAAAAAATATGGTAGTTGGTAAAAAAAATTTAATGATTTTCTACTTCACTATTTGTCATTAAAACATGACTTGCAAAAAACACTTTTATTTTCTGATATGTTTTAGGGGACATCAAATGCTAACTCTTCAGAAATTTCCAGAAAAGGCAAAAAATCTTTGAGCGAGTTATACATTTTTTAATCAATACGGATTTTTTCAAAAAATCGAAATATTGGTCACAAAAATTTGTCAACTGAATTTTTCGATATAAAATCAAATTTGCAATCAAAAAACTTTAGTTACATTTTGATAAAGTGCACCGTTTTCAAATTATAGCAATTTTCAGGTAACTTTATTGAAAATAGTAGCAGTTATTTATTTTTTTAAATTAGTGCCCACTCTTGAAAAAAATATTTTTGAATAGCTGAGAAAATTCTCTATATTTTGCATTTCTGAAATTTGTTGCTCTTGATAAAAAAAGACCGATGAATGAAGAGTTGGCATTTGATATCCCCTAAAACATATCAGAAAATAAAAAAATAAAAATAGTGTTTTTTGCAAGTCATGTTTTAATGACAAAAAGTGAAGTAGAAAATCACTAAATTTTTTTTACCAACTGCCATATTTTTTCAGTGTCGAACTTATCCATACCTACAACTTTGCTCAAGACACCAAATCGATCAAAAAATTCCTTCCAAAGATACAGATTTTCGAATTTTCATAAATCAGCTGACAAATTTGTATGGAAAATTATATGAGCGACATATACGATGCAACATGGCTTCTTTGGGCATACCGAAGGCACCAACAAAGTTTCAGCCGGATTAAAAAATACAAAAATTAAAATTAAAGAAAAACGTTACTTAATCCACCGATGGTGGTTGGAGCCTTCCTCACAATTATGTACATATTTTATTCCTGTAGTAAGAATGTCCAACCTACTATTTATTTAAGTAAACTTCTTACAACATATCTACATGGAATATGGGGTCTAGAATCCCAAAAATCATTGGACGTAATATTTGAACAACACCTACGGGGCTATTTCATGAAAATTGTTCACTTTCAATAGTTGTATTCACTAGCGTGCCCAGGTCCTCAAGGAAGGTGGGGCAAAAATATTAGAGTTTTGAAAATTTCGTCGTTTATGGACACCCCCTGCCCAATTTTAGAACAAATTTCCGAGGATGGTGGGGCAACTGCCCCATGTTGCCCCACCCTGGGCACGCTAGTGGTTGTATTACTTTAAAGTTATGTAAGCCTTAAGGCAGTTAAAAAAGTCAAAGTAGTTATGTCACAGACATAACCGGAATGGCGTAGACTTACGTAAAATTTAGATATGTGGACATGTGGGTTTTCCATATATTAATTTGAAGAATTAGCTATATTCTTTAAATAGATTTACGGAATATGATCATGAATGGGAGATGGAATTCAGCTAAGGGCGTTATTTCGGGGTGGTAGTGTTTGGTGGGAATGATGAACAAGAAGAACTCTTTCGTGAGAAAATTGGTGGGACCGATTAGAGTTGGATGGTGGCGTTGGTCGCAAGGCTGCAGCCGGGAGATGTTCTGTCCAGATGGGTGATAGGCCGCGGTGGATGCTGCAGGTGCTGGCGTTGTTGATGGATGCGAAACCGACAAAGTTGTTTAGGAAAGCGTGTAGTATTTGCAAATGATTGTGGTGCGAAATTTATATTAGGCTGGTGTATCAACCAAAGTCAAAATCGGCCGATGATAACTAAAATACGAAACATACCTTCGTGACTGTGTCAGAACATTTCTACCAAAAACAAGGTCAAGGCATGTGCGCCCAAAGGATTGGAAAGCAGATCAAGCTTGAGGTACTCTTTCATAATTCATAAAATCAACAAATTTCAAATTTTCCGGTTTGAGGATATCAATGTTAAAATCCCCAGACACAACAATGCGGATGTCCTGCTTTGCATACCAGAACAAATTCCGGATCAAGAAAGAAATTTTCTGTTTGTGTGTTGCACTTGGCGAAATATACACAACAACAAACAATGTTTGAATCCCATTTTCTGAAACTTTTGTGGCACAAATATCCCCAAACGAATCAGCCTCGAGTAAAATTGGATCATGTTCCTCACTTAACTGCTCAAGATCGTGAGGCATGGCCGTCGAAGAAGACGAACGAACGGCAAAGAGAGGAAAGAAAGAGACGAAGGAATTTTAGCGAGTCGAATGGGGGGAGGGGGAGAGGGGGCATAGGGGTTGGGGGCGAGAGCAGCCTCAGAAAGCTGTGCAATCCGTCGCCCCCGAAGACCAAAATTTGTTCCTGAAATTTAAATTCAAATTAGCTCGCTGCCTCGTCCCGGGTGGGACGAGTGCCACTCTTTCAACACTAGAATTTGATGAGACGTAAATCTTTCAGAAGCGCTCGCCGCGAATGCGACGAGCTAGTTGGATGTCCCGATTGTTTAACAACCAAGGCTTGACCCACGAGAGGCTTTTCGGCGGAAGGCAGCAGGCGCGCGCCTCATCTTGTTGATGCCTCGTCCCGGGTGGGACGAGGGATGGGGATTGAAGCACCTCCGAACCACAGCAACCACGAAAGATCCTAACGGTCCGGCCATCGAGAGGCAACTGGCTGACGGTGACGACGAGAAGGCGATGCGCACTTCTTTTCCAGTTCTGGTCCCTCTCTCCTGCTGCTGCTGCTCTGGTCTCTCTCCTGCTGCTGCTGCTCTGGGCTGAGCTTTCCTGCTGCTGCTGCTGCTGCTGCCGGTCCGACGTCTGAGACGTGAATGATGGAATGGGCTCTGGCGCGCGTTCTTATGTATGATTTCGGCCCGCTACTTCCCCTCCTTTTTCGCGACCGACACTCGGTCGCGTTGCTCGGATGATTTTCCCCTCAAAATAGGTACTTGACATTCCCGTCCGTGAGTGGGAAGCGCTCATTTTGCTTGCAAAATCTCTGCATTTTGAAAACATTTTAAAACATTCAATTGTTTCAATAGTTAAACTATTTTGCCAACAATGAAAGTTTTATAGCAAATTGCTGAATAATTTTCGAATCGAATGGCACATAAATCGTGTCGATTCGATTAGAGGGAAGGAAGATATAAGCGTTTGACGGATGACGCAGTAATCCAGGGCCTTCGGCCCGGGTTTTTTGGAATGACACCCCAGTACCTTCGACAAAGACGTAAGTCTACGTCAAAATATATCTGTTCATTTTTCCCGGGAGTTTCAAATCAACAAAATCCCGGGAGCCACTCGCAAAACCCAAGGCACAAAAGAAAATGTCAAAAACCTTCTCAGCTCATCCACACAAACGTCAAACGGGTGTTTTCCTGCAACAGTTCTTATTGCGTCGCGTTTTTTGAAAAAAAAAAATGCATCCGTATCTCCGCGCCTTAAAACCTTCGCAATTTCGGTTCCCCGCAATGGCCACCCCGGAACGCCGGCACTGTATGTAACGGTAAGTTGGTGATATCCGTTCTTCAGGAAGCAATTGTTTTATAGAGATAATGTTTTTGTTTACGTTTTTTTTAGCAGGATCTCAAGTTTAAGCTGAAAAACACGGTTCCGGAGTTTGCCGGCGATGGGACCGTCCGGTACGGGCGCTACTTGCTGGCGGCGGCCAGCGTGGTCGGATATGTGTTCATGGAGACGACCGCCGGGCAAGGTGATCGATGAGGTTGTTCCGCTGTGGATAGTTCCGGTGCCGAGGGAGCCGTTCAAGCTAGCGATGTACTGTGACCATGGGCTGCTAACGGTGGATGTTGATGTGGGTGTATCAATTTGTGATATTTACTCGGTCCTGTCGTTGATGACGCCGACGGCTGGGAAATTGTACGAGATTCGGACGTCACCGGAATGTGGCGTGAGGAGACGCAGATTTTGTGGAATCAACATGTTTTCGATGATATAATTATAGGCAGTGAAAATAATGTTTGAAAAATAAGATGTAGAATAGATGAGAAAAAAAAATTATTTATATACTTTATTATAATAAAAGAAACCATGGGTAAAATTGGGAAAATTGTTTTACTATATGACTTATCGGCTCATTACTTTTGATAGGGTTATAAGATTTTCAATCTTATAGTATCATTTTAAAGGGTTTTCAATTATCGGCTCATTACTTTTGATAGGGTTATAAGATTTTCAATCTTATAGTATCATTTTAAAGGGTTTTCAATTATCCAACAACTGTTTGATCGCACGATGGTTCTGGACATTATTTTCATCAAAATATCTCAAATACGGCCCCCAAAAGGCGACAACTAACACTTAAGTTCTCATAACATTTGATAGGGTTATCAGATATTCAATATTTTTCACTCATTAGAAAGATCTTTTAATTATCCAACTAACGACGGGTCGCATTATGGACCCGGCCAACAATTTCATCGAAATATTTGAGATCCGGCCTCTAAAATGTGTTCAAATGACACTTAATTGCTCATAACTTTTGATAGGGTTATCAGATCTTCAATCTTTTGGGCTTGTTGGAAAGGTTTTTTGAATACCTATCCAACGATGGGTAGCATGATAGATCCGGACAACTTTTTCATCAAAATATTTGAGATCCGGCCTCTGAAATGTGTACAAATGACACTTAAGTGCTCATAACTTTTGATAGGGTTATCAGATCTTCAATGTTTTGGGCTCATTAGAAAGGTCTTTCAAATACCTTTCTAAAAATGTATGATCAGACGGGTTTTCTTACAAAAACCACCCTTTTTACAATCTTTCAAACTTTAGCCAGAAACGTTTTTTTAGCATAACTTTTGAAATACTTAACAAAACTTCATAATAGTTAACATAGGTCTTGTGGGACCCTAAGACGGATCGAATGAGACCAGAACGGCCCAAATCGGTTCAGCCAGTCCGGAGATAATCGAGTGCATTTTTTTCGGTGCACGGACTTACAGACATACACACGCACAGACATTTGCTCAGAATTTGATTCTGAGTCGATAGGTATACGTGAAGGTAGGTCTACGAGGTCGAATTAAGAAGTTCATTTTTCGAGTTATTTTATAGCCTTTCCTCAGTAAGGTGAGGAAGGCAAAAAGACCGATTCCGTAGAGAATTGCTCAAATGTGTTAATTTTGGCAAAATAACGCTGTAATATCCCACAACCTGAAATCCATGTAAAAATTAAAAAAATATATAGACAATTTGTAACTTTTCTCCATACCAGCACGTACCTGATTTTTTTTTGTACATAAAAAAGATAAAAACAAAATTCATATAAATGTTTCAATAAATGTTTTGTTAAAAATGTTAAAATTTTTTATCATATAATTGATTTTTTTTTAATTTATGACATTAATATAATTTTCTAAACGGTCTACACAAACAATTTTCGAAAACCGCCGTAGGCCAGATAAAATGCCTTCGCTGCCGGATGTTAGGTAGCCCTGGCTTAGCATTTGCGGAAAATTTAAAATTTTCTAAATTTAGATAATATTTAATGAATGAAAGGGCTACCTTGAATAAAAAAAATCGTGCTGTTCGGGTGACATTTTGAAAACTATCTTTTTTATTTTTTATATTTAAGTGGTTGTATCGCAAGAACGAAAAGACAAATCTACAATGTTTTTTTAGACGATTTTATAAAAAAATTGTACTTAAATAAAAACTAAAAAAAATAAACGAAATGAACACTTATGAAGAAAAAAATTTCATTGCAAAATCTTTATCAAAATTTCTAAAAACTGCTTTTCGATTGCAAGTTCGATTCTACTTTCAAAAATGCAGTTGAAAATGTTTAAAATTTGTGTGAAAATTGTATAAGTCACGGCCAAACATACGTTTTTTTTGGAAAAATTTAAATGCAAATTTTGGGAATTCAAAAGTTAATTATAAAAATGTGTATTTTTTTTGTTAGAGTTAAAAATCATATATAGCATGCCTGCGATCGATTAAAAAATATTTTGATTTTTAGTGAATTTCCGTTGTACATTACTGCAAAAAGTTTTTTTCAGCGAAAAAAAATCGTCAGTGCTTAGATATTTTTAAATCTAATTATTGCAAAACAGCTGGCCAGGTGTTAAATGCATTTCCGAAAACACCAAATCAATCGAATAGTTCATTCGCAAGATAAAAAATTTCGACTATTTAAAAACCACTTGAAAACGTTAATACATAATACATATTAAAATTACGTCATTTAAGTAATTTTATATGCATTATGTAGGTTTATCAAATTATACATCAATGATGGGATAAGACTGTGGACATATTTTTTATGTAATACACATAAATTCAATGTTAATGTTGCCATTTTTTCTAAATAGGGTACCTAACAAATTATGGTAAATCATTTTTTGTAATAAAAATCAGAGTTGTCTTGAAAATAGGAGTGCAATCAACTCAACATTAAAATACATTTCCCTGTGTTTATAAGACACATTCTCCGGGCTAGTATACCAGTAGGAAAATTTTAAAACTTGATTTAATGGCGAAAGATATGTTGTGATTCCACCTTCGGAATCCTGAAACATATCCGGTGGTCAGGATACATTTTTCCAAAGTCCAGAAAATAGAATATAATATTTACTTTCAGAATCTGTAACAATATTGAGGATGTTTTCTTTGAAATTTCCGAGTCACAGCAAAAAACTGAAAAAGAAACGTCATTCTGTCACGGCACAATGTATCATAACCATCATAACGGACATATGCACATAAAATCATGAAAAAACATATTTTCAAAAAATCATTTATATTTTGTAGTTTATGTACAGTAGCACAGCTGTGGAAATATAGTAAAATTAGGCATGAAATTTGAAATTAATTTTTTGTTGATCTTGATAAAACCTTAATTCAATTTTAGTAAAAAAAATCTTTAAAAAGAAAACTATTTGTTTGGGAAATACTATAACCCCTAGCTAGAATAAAAATATTTTGGGTTCCCAAGACACCAACCACCTGGATTTTTTTTAACAAGTCTACGGATTCGACTTCCACCAGACCTGGCATCCCTGCTGAGACGTGAATGATAGAATGGGCTGAGCGCGCGTTCTTATATATGATTCCGGTCTGCTACTTCCCCTCCTTTTTCGCGACCGACACTCGGTCGCGTTGCTCGGATGATTTTCCCCTCAAAATAGGTACTTGACATTCCCGTCCGTGAGTGGGAAGCGCTCATTTTGCTTGCAAAATCTCTGCTTTTTAAAAACATTTTAAAACATTCAATTGTTTCAATAGTAAAACTATTTTGCCAACAATGAAAGTTTTATAGCAAATTGCTGAATAATTTTCGAATCGAATGGAACCAAAATCGTGCCGATTCGATTTGAGGGAAGGAAGATATAAGCGATTGACGGATGACGCAATATTCCAGGGCCTTCGGCCCGGGTTTTTTGGAATGACACCCCAGTACCTTCGACAAAGACGTAAGTCTACGTCAAAATGATTTATGAAAATTCAAAAATCTGTATCTTTTGAAGGAATTTTTGATCGATTTGGTGTCTTCGGCAAAGTTGTAGGTATGGATATGGACTACACTGAAAATAAAATATACACGGTAATTAAAAATTTGGTGATTTTGACATAGGACTATGTCTCTACTTACTATATTGGGGGGCCAGTTCAGAAATTCGATCCAAAGCGTCACTTTTAAGCGTTAAAAAAGGGGACATTTTGAACGCTTATATATTTTTTCCCTGTGAATCAATCCAGATGGTTGGACCACCAATCGAAAGAGGAAGACTTCAGCTATTGTTTAACTACATAGATAGTCTGACTTAACATAGTTAAAGCACTTAAAACATGCAATCAAAATGAGTAATTTTTCAGTACAAATCGGACAGATGACCAATCAGAGCAAGCGTATGCATTCGAGACCGCGCCCCTTTTGTGCCGTTCTCCGGCTGTGCCGCTATTTAAGAGCGAGTCCACGAACAGGGCATACCCCTTTGTATGGGACGTCGTTTGGACCTCACCAATCTGCCTGAAATTTACAGGGGTTGTTTGTACGTATAAAACTAGCATCTGGCCAAAATATGAGCACTCTAGGTCAACGGGAAGTGGGGCAAATCGGGACACAAAGTTTGAAGGTTCAAAAACGTAAAAAATCTCAAAAAGGCTATAACTTAGGCAAAATTCAATTTAATTTCAAAATTCAAAATGCATCTTAAAGGACTTGAAAAATGCAACAAAATGCAGGGTAGAGCATCCCAATTGGTTAATTCTAAAGGGAGTTATTGGCATTTTAGTGAAAAAATAGCATAATTTTCAAACTCAAATAAAAAAGTGTTCTATCCAGATATCAACTCGGTTCGACCTGCAGCTTGTAGGGGACATCTGGAACTACCATCTGAGACTGAGAACGCTTTGGGTAAGGCAGTTTAACATATTGAATAGACACTTTTACTTTATGTTAATTTTTTGGTTGTAAATTTTTGCTCGGGGGACCCCTTAGATCCCATTTTATGGTGATAATTTTATCATATTCGTGTTTCTGAGGCAATTTCACAATAGAAACATACATAAAAATGTATAGTATCATCCATTTTAACCCCTTAAAAAATGGAAGATAAAAAAAATTAAGAAGCTGCTTTTTTCTGGTGTCATCTAGTATCCTTGGAAACGAACTTGATTTTCAATAAATGTGAATCAAAGTTTTTTTAACTTTCATTTTTAAAGGGTTAAAATGGATGAAAACAAACATTTTTATGCATGTTTCTAATGTGAAATTGTCTCAGGAACACGATTATGATAAAATTATCACCAGAAAATGGGATCTAAGGGGTCCTCTGAGCAAAAATTTACTACCAAAAAATTCACTAATAGTAAAAGTGTCTATTTGATATGTTAAACTGCCTTACCCAAAGCGGTCTTAGTCTCAGATGGTAGTCCCAGATGTCCCCTACAAGCTGCAGGTCGAACCGAGTTGATATCTGGATGGAACACTTTTTTATTTCAGTTTGAAAATTATGCTATTTTTTCACTAAAATGCCAATAATTCCCTTTAGAATTAACCAATTGGGATGCTCTACCCTGCATTTTGTTGCATTTTTCAAGTCCTTTAAGATGCATTTTAAATTTTGAAATTAAATTGAATTTGGCCTAAGTTATAGCCTTTTTAAGATTTTTTACGTTTTTGAACCTTCAAACTTTGTGTCCCGATTTGCCCCACTTCCCGTTGACCTAGAGTGCTCATATTTTGGCCAGATGCTAGTTTCATATGTACAAACAACCCCTGAAAATTTCAGGCAGATTGGTGAGGTCGATTCGAGATGGGTATGCTTTGCTCGTGGACTCGCTCTTAAGCAGAAAATTTCGCAAAAGCAAGTCACATTGGAACGAGCACTCGAACTGTGCACGTCGGGCCGGCGCGGAGCAGCAGCAGCAGCGGCCAATAGAAGAAGAGGACCAGCAATCAGTAGGAAGAACCACCGGCAGCAGAAGGAGGAAATTCGAGCGAAGCGGACTGCGTGGAAGTCGCTATGATGCGGCGGTTCTCATGAAAAATGGCCATTTCGACAGTGGTGAAAAAAAAGCTGGAGTGGCCGGTGCCCTCGAAGAATGTTCCCCCGGGGCGTGGGGGGACAATTACAGAAACATACGAGTTGTGGCAATATGGGTATCAAAATTCATGGTTTTTGATACTGAACATAATAATGGCCATTTCGACAGTAGTGGCCACAACCTGGAGTGGCCGGTGCCCTCAAAGAAGGTTCCCTCGGGGCCTGGGGGGACATTTACAGAAACATACGAGTTGTGGCAATATGGGTATCAAAATTTATGGTTTTTGATACTGAACATAACAATGACCATTTTGACAGTAGTGGCCACAACCTGGAGTGGCCGGTGCCCTCAAAGAAGGTTCCCTCGGGGCCTGGGGGGACATTTACAGAAACATACGAGTTGTGGCAATATGGGTATCAAAATTTATGGTTTTTGATACTGAACATAACAATGACCATTTTGACAGTAGTGGCCACAACCTGGAGTGGCCGGTGCCCTCAAAGAAGGTTCCCTCGGGGCCTGGGGGACATTTACAGAAACATACGAGTTGTGGCAATATTGGTATCAAAATTCATGGTTTTTGATACTGTACATGAAAATTGACATTCCGACAGTAGTGGCCACAACCTTGAGTGGCCGGTGATCTCAAAGCAGGTTCCTCGGGGCCTGGGAGGACATTTACAGAAACATACGAGTTGTGGCAATATTGGTATCAAAATTCATGGTTTTTGATACTGTACATGAAAATTGACATTCCGACAGTAGTGGCCACAACCTTGAGTGGCCGGTGATCTCAAAGCAGGTTCCTCGGGGCCTGGGAGGACATTTACAGAAACATACGAGTTGTGGCAATATTGGTATCAAAATTCATGGTTTTTGATACTGTACATGAAAATTGACAGTTCGACCGTAGTGGCCACAACCTGGAGTTGCCGGTGCCCTAATGGAAGGTTCACCTTGGGAGAACATTTATGACAATTTTGCCGATAAATCTATGAAACAAAATAAAATAATGTTATTTCAGATTTCACTAGCAATCCAAAAACACATTCAAATTGTTTGGTCCTATGTCTTTCGGTTATGTCTCTGACATACCATCTTGAACTTTTTTATTTAACTTTTTGTCACTAAAACTCCCTGGGCCTTGTAAAGACAAGGGGCATGATTTGATCCTAGTGCATTAGTTAAAATTTGGGTATACATTATTTTTTATAAGCACTATGGACACCACTTCATGCTACGAGAACTCGCTTTGCCGCAGCCCCAGGGCTTAAGCGTTGACCGATAAGCTGTCTTCGTGAACTAGGTAGTTCTCCGATAGTGAAAATATCACAATTGCACAAGACACCGCTGCTCCTGTGACTTTTTCACTATCACAATGTGGGATTTAGGTTGGGTCTTCAGGATAGTACAGTTGATTTGTTGCTTAGCATTAGCATTTAAAATAAACCTGTGTCCTTTCCAAATCTATTTGATGTTAAAGTTAGTTGCAATTGTTAAGCTAGAGTAATGCTGTCAATAAACAATAAATGCATTCTTTTATGTCAAAATTTCCATAGAATCTCGATCAATCAATAATGTAATGATATTTGACAAAATTCGTTGATCTGTTGAACTAACGGTTTTCGGATTATGGTTGTATCGACCATTGTTGCGAATCGAGGAACTACGGATCTTTTGACGTAAATGGTCATTTCTTTTTCAAACCGCGATTTCTATCCTATTTGTATATCAGTTCATAAATTTTTATTGTTTTTGATAGAAGTACTACTACAACAGTTAAAGGAACGTTTACTTTTGAACATTAAGTTTAGAGGATTTTAGATTAAAGTTTAGATTTTCAATCCAAAGTAGTTAGCAAATGAATATTTGGACTTAAATGAATAAGTGAATAAGTTGGACTTATGAATAACACACAACTGTGCATTTAGTCTAGAGTCAGATCCATACAGCGTCAGTGTTTATTTGGTCGAAGTGTACTAATTCATTGGCAGATCTGATTCTAGTTGTAATGTACGACAAGACTGCTGACAGACGTGACAGGACGAGGGCCCAGTTTAGAGGTTTCAACATCAACGATGTGCGGCTGGATCACCCTCCCAAAAAAAAAAAAACAAAAAAAAAAATTTGTCACTAAAACTTGATTTGCAAAAAACACTATTTTTAATTTTTGGTATGTTTTAGGCGACTTTTCCAACTATTCAGAAATTTCCAGGTTATAAAAAAAAATTGACCGAGTTCTGATTTTTTTTTCTAAATATCGAAATATTGCTCCCAAAAATTTTTCTACTTCATTTTTCGATGTAAAATCACATATGCAATCAAAAAGTACTTTAGTGAAATTTTGATAAAGTGCATCGTTTTCAAGTTATAACCATTTTTAGGTAACTTTTTTGAAAATAGTAGCAGTTTTTCATTTTTTTAATTAGTGCACATGTTTGCCCCTGTTGAAAAAAATATTTTTGAAAACCTGAGAAAATTCTCAATATTTTGCTTTTTTGAACTTTGTTGATACGACCCTTAGTTGCTGAGATATTGCCATGCAAAGGTTTAAAAACAGGAAAATTGATGTTTTCTTAGTCTCACCCAAACAACCCACCATTTTCTAATGTCGATATCTCAGCAACTAGGGGAAAGTGGGGCAAGTGTAACAAGCTAAGAAAATGCTCGTTATAACCCATTCAAAACGTTAAAAATCTGTCCGATTTTTTATAATCATCTTATTCCAGGTCTCGAAAATTGAAAATTCAGTTACCCCTACCTCAATGAATTCAAATAATTACAATTTTTTTTGAGGCGAATAAATAGAAACTTTTAAAATTTAGTTTGGCCGCCATCTTGGATTTAATATTTTTAAATAATTTTAAAGTTGTTTTTGGATCATGCTTAAGAACGACAATCAAAAATTGGAAAACGAAAAAAATATTTTTTTCGTGATTCGATTAACGGAGGATTTGATTATCCAAAGTGAATTTTATCCGAGGCCTTCGAATAATCGAGACGGGACTTATGATGTTAAGAGATCAAAATCCCGCAATTTTTTTATAGCAGTTTAGTTTTTCTCAATAAATAACAATTTCTCAAACAATGCTTCAGTTTTTTACAAAAAGTTGTATTCATTCCTCTTTTTAGTCCAAAAGCACAGTCTGTGATCAAGAGGTACATTTTGTTAGATTTTTAATTTGTTTTTTTTTGTCTGAACTTTTTTTTCACTTTTTCTTCCTAAACGGTTTGAGTTACTGGATAAATATGAATAAGGAGGACGTTTAAACTAATAATGATTAATATGTGGTTCCTCTTTAGGTTAACATTCTTTAATGTTTTGTTTTGCGTGTAGGCGTGTAATCTTCTTTAACCACTCTTTCATTTCTGGCTTGTTAATAAATTAAACGACACAGTTTACATGCAAGAAGGTTCGTCGCTTCACTCAAGTGTGAGAAAGCTTAAAAATTGGGGTAATTCTTCTCAAAGAAAAAAAAGTCTAACAGTTACTCAGTTCTTCACCGTGCGTAAACGTTCTAAAGTGGGGTTAACGATAAAATTCACTTTTTTGTTTCTCATAAGATCTTCAGAAAACTTAACAAAAATTTAATGTTTTTTTTTTTGTTGAATCGTGTTTGAGAGGAGACATCTGTTTTTGTTGTTAAGGGGAAAAGGGGGTTACATAAATACGAATAAATATAAACAGAAAAATTAAATAACAATTCACGTTCGGGGGTTGGTAATAAATAAAATTAATGTAGAAAAAAAAAACGAAACTCAAAACAAATATAAATTCCAAAAAACAAAATCAACAGCAGTGTGTTTGTTGGTGTGGGTGCGCTTTGAAAAGTGTTTTTTTTTTCAAATTAATTGAAGGGGAGGATAACGAAATCTATTGTTTTCTTATTTCTTTTCTCTCGGAGCAATTGTTGTAGGATTGTTGGTTGGTTTCTTGGTTGTTGTTTTGCTCTTGGGTAGACTAGATGTTTGATTAATACACAGCTTCAGCATCATTATTTGGTGGTTAGCAGAAGGGATTAGAATGATTTAGTTGTTTCTTTTTTTTTATCGAAATGGTATACATTTGATGGTTGTTTTTCCTACTTCTAAGAGAGATTGTTTCTTTTGATGATTATGAAATGTGTGTATTTTGGTGATTAGTACGTGTATGATCTCACTTTCGTCGAACCCTTTTTCAAACAATTTCAATGCATGAAAAATGGCCCTTTTTACTTTTTACGATTAATCTCATGTTGGGGGGATGTGAAATATTGTATGGTTAATTCATCTCAAGCCACCTAATTTGGTGGCAACTTTGTAGAGTGAAACCATTTTAAAGGGTTAAGCTCAAGGTTCGAAATGTTGCTCCAAACTCGGAGAGCACTTCCGACTAAACGTCTACGCGGATTAAATAGTTAAGGTTCCAGTAAATAGTTAGCAGCTGCTCTTCTCTCCTCTATCTCCTCCTCATTCTCTCACTTGCATACTCACTTTCTAATCGTTAATGTTACAGAAAATATAACAAAAAAACGGATAATCGTAATCTATAATTAGAAGTTGCGCGTCACGTAAAATTCAAAGAAGAAGAAAAAGACCGCCAAAATCAGCCCTCCTTCGATTCACTGGCTATCGTCGTAGTCGCAGTCGCAGTCGTCGTGCTCGCCGTTCCGGAACCACTTTCGCCGTCAGCCGTGGTCGTTTTCGGTGTGGTCGAGCTAGGCGGCACCTCATCCCGCTCGGCCGACTCGCCGGAAGTATCTCCGGCACCGCCGGTTCCGCCGTCCTCCAGGGTGGACTGCTTCTTCATCTCTAGAAATTTGTCCCCGTTGAAGCGGCCCTTGTCGTCGTTTACGTCCTGGGGGTGTTATTTTAGAATGAGGAAGAAGAAGATATTTTAGTGATTATTTTGATTAAAATGTTTAAAAAAATAAAAAATAAATTTTACGAAATAGTATTATAAAATTATAGTAAATATATTACATAAATCAAGACAATATTTTTGACTACCTTTCCTTTTTACCTAAATTTTCTGTTACATTTTCATTGAAATTCCATAGAAACTGCAACGAGCTCTGTTAACAAAAAAAATCACCCGTCGATTTTAAACTAATTTTCAAAAAGGAAGTTTTTTATAGAAAAGGAAGGTTTGCAAAAAAAAATCAGATTTAGAAAAAGTTAAAATCTCAAGATATTTGACAACACTTATTTCTAAATATTTTTAATATTTTAACAATAAACTATACTACCGCTCAAAGCAAGTCGGTCGTGTAGAGGAAAGTGGGGAGACTTGATCCTCGGGGACACTTGATCCCAAGCTTGTATCTCGACAGCATGTGGGTAAAAAAATAGCTTTGTTTTAGAAAGTTGTGCAAAATTGACTCAAACTCATTGTAGAAAACAAAGAAAAAAGTAAAAAAAAAAATGGATTGAGTTACACACATTTTTCTAAAAATTGCTTCCAAAAATCTTTGATAAATCTTTTTCCTTTGTTTTGATATGTATAGAAGACACTTAAAATTTTTTAAAAAAATATTTTTATACATGAATTTTTTGATAAACTTATCAACTACACAACCCTTGTCCATTTGATGTTAAATTTATCGTCATATTATTTTTAAATCAATTGTTTAAAAAAGTGCGTTTAGGGAGATTTAATACCTTCATTTTTACAGTCATTGGGATCAGCCTCAAGATTAATTAATTGATTTGTTTTTCGTACATGGTTTCCTTTAGTATAGTAGTACATGACTTACTGCAGTTTGAACCATTTTTCAAATGTTTTGTAAACAAAAATTACCAGCTTTTGTAAATATGCTTAATTATGGCCTACAAAATAATATATTTTTTTTAATACTTTACATACTAAACTTGATATATTTTGAACACAAACGTACAGGTTTTAGGTGAAATTGCTGTAACTTATAGAAAATCAAATATTTTGATGAATAAGAAACATTTTGCTTAAGGTTTCTTCAAAATGTTGAAAGGGGGATCAAGAGATCGCTAACATTTTGAAAATGCCGGATTATTATATTTTTTTTTTTTCAAACGCTTGGCATGATTCGAAGAGTTCATCTGATTAAATACCCTTATCAGTGAAACATAATTGAATGTTTAAGCATTCATCTTTTTCAAAAAGTTCATAGTTTTGTAAAAAAAGGACAGCCAAAATCTCCCCACTCTCCCCTATGTAATTTCGTCAATTTTGAGGGAAAAACGTACTAGACTATGACAAACGAACAAACTCGCAAATAAACTTTTGGACAGTTTGGTAGTTGCCTGCATTGTTGTTTGCCTGCATTTGTTTGCAAAAACGTCAGCCTGCATACATTTGGCTTTGTTTACGAGTTTGGTAAACTGTCAAACAAACAAAAAAGTGTGAGTTTGTTTGCCATAGTCTAATACCCCCTTTAATGATGCAGTTTGGATCTGAACAATATGAACTACTAGAAGAAAAAAAAAACAACAAATTTTTGAACTTTAGATAGACCATCAGTCACAGACAAGACATTCTGTGGATATCTTAAAAAACTAAATTTTTAGCATCACTTCCAAAATCTAGAAAATGTACCCCGAACAAATTTTGCGCATCCCAAGGCAAACGAACGCAATGCAACTTGGTATGGTCTTAAACATGCGTGAAGCATTCATTTTGTCGTGAAGCAAGATCTATCGTGAGCAACGTGCGCCGAAGAGTCAACGGACAAAATGACAAAACGACAAAATTAACATTGTACTTCATCCTTTCGATTCCCACCTCGCACGCTTCTCCAACCCAAAAATGACACCAGTTTCGAGCAGCAATGATTCCCAGGACAGACGAATGTTTCTGCGACAAATATGAGGCGACAACTTTGGTGCAACATTCAGATCAAGATACAAAAGAATATGCTAAAATGCCGGGGGGGTTTTGGTGTTGATATAAATGGAGCTTCATGTAGCAGCCTCATTCGTATCAAGCTTTTCGTGCGAAAAGGACTCATATCGTAGAACGAAGTGCGCCGAAATCAACGGACAAATGGGCTCATTGCGCAGATCGGTAAGTTACTCGAAGTTAAAAGTGATGCAGCCATTCATATTTGGTAGAATGTCAAAGTGATCACATTTCATTTACAAAAAAAAATCTTTTTAGACAAATTATAAGTACAGTACAAATTTCTTATTGAGAAGAAAAAAAGTGAAGTGAAATATTGGGTGACAAATTATGTTTAGTCGTTAAAAATTAATTAAAACAGGTGTTTTACACAGTAAAAAATTGTATAAATTATAAAAGTGTAATTTTGGAAGGTTGAATATTACCTCTTTTAAGATGTAATTATACCTCAATTTAGACTGAAAAAGTGACATTACACCAGAAAAGTGGTAAAATTACACATTTTTAGAAGCAAAATTACACATTTTCTCCTTTCCAGATGTAATAATATTACCATGTTTTTTTTACTATGTATATTATTGCTTGATTCGATCAAACTATTGTCTTGGACACTCAGTTTTTGCTGATTTAACAACATTTGTGTTCTGTTTTTATTTAATGTTTCATAAGAACTAAGTACTAGTTTTTTTCATTAAATATTTTCATCAGAAAGTGCTGGTACTTTTAAAATTACTAACTCAATAAAAAATTAATTTAATTTTTTTTGTGTCTAAGGCTAACAACTTTCAGCGGTGAAAACTTCGAACCAAATGAAAATTTGCAGAATTTTAGCGTTCTGAAAAGATAAGTGAGCTGAGCAGTCCTCTACGGAATCGGTCTTTTTTCTTTAATTTTAATTTTTGTATTTTTTAATTCGGCTGAAACTTTTTTGGTGCCTTCGGTATACCCAAAGAAGCCATTTTGCATCATTAGTTTGTCCATATAATTTTCCATACAAATTTGGCAGCTGTCCATACAAAAATGATATGTGAAAATTCAAAAATCTGTATCTTTTGAAGGAATTTTTTGATCGATTTGGTGTCTTGGGCAAAGTTGTAGGTATGGATATGGACTACACTGAAAAAAATGATACACGGTAAAAAAAAATTTGGTGATTTTTAATTAAACTTTTTGTCACTAAAACTTGATTTGGAAAAAAACACTATTTTTATTTTTTTTTATTTTTTGCTATGTTTTAGAGGACATCAAATGCCAACTTTTCAGAAATTTCCAGAATGGGCAAAAAATCTTTGACCGAGTTATGATTTTTTGAATCAATACAGATTTTTTCAAAAAATCGAAATATTGGTCGCAAAAATTTTTCAACTTCATTTTTCGATGTAAAATTGAATTTGCAATAAAAAAGTACTTGAGTAAATTTTTGATAAAGTGCACCGTTTCCAAATTATAACCATTTTTCGGTAACTTTTTTGAAAACAGTCGCAGATTTTCATTTTTAAAAACTAGTGCCCATGTTTGCCCACTACTGAAAAAAATATTTTTGAAGAGCTGAGAAAATTCTCTATATTTTGCTTTTTCGGACTTTGTTGATACGACCCTTAGTTGCTGAGATATAGCCATGCAAAGGTTAAAAAACCGAAAAATTTATGTTTTCTAAGTCTCACCCAAACAACCCACCATTTTCTAATGTCGATATCTCAGCAACTATAGGTCTGATTTACAATGTTAAAACATGAAACATACGTGAAATTCCGAGTGAAATTCCGATCTTTTCGAAAAAAAAGTTTCAGCCGGATTAAAAAATACAAAAAAATCGAATGACCGAAATCTCAGAGAATTGCTCAGCTATTCTCTACCAAAACCGGAAATGGATTTTATTTGTATTTTTTGATTTGGCTCAAACTTTGTGGGGGCCTTCCCTATGACCAAGTATGCTTTTTTGTGTCATTGGTTCACCCATACAAGTCTCCATATAATTTTGGCAGCTGTCCATACAAAAATGGTATGTAAATATTCAAACAGCTGTAACTTTTGAGTGAATTTTCTGATCAATTTGGTGTCTTCGGCAAAGTTGTAGGTATTGTTGAGGACTTTTGAGAAAAAAATAGGTACACGGAAAAAAAAATTTCAGATTTTTTTATCAACTTTTTTTTCACTAAAACTCAATTTCCCAAAATACGTATTTTTTGATTTTCGAGATTTTTTTATATGTTTTAGGGGACAAAAATCCGCAACTTTTGAGCCATAGAGAAACATGGTCAAAAAATCTGCCACCGAGTTATGAATTTTTGAAAAAATAGTGATTTTTGGAAAAAATCTAAGTTTTATGCAAAAACAAGTTTGACATTACATTTTAATGCAAAATTGAATTTGCAATCGAAAAGTACTTAACAGATTTTTTGTTAAAGGGATCCGTTTTCAAGATTTAGCCACCGAAAGTTTGATTTTAGCGAAATATTTGCAGTTTTTCAATTTTTAAAAATAGTGACCATGAGTGACCATTTCTAATTTTTTTTTTAAATGTTCAGAAAATTTGCTATAAAATTGTCTAAGAGACATTGAAGATTGGACCTCGGGTTGCTGAGATAGAGCCGCTTTAAGAAAAAGAAACACGAAAATTGAAGTTTTCTAAGTCTCACCCAATCAGCCCACCATTTTCTAATGACGATATCTCAGCAATTAATGGTCCGATTTTCAATGTTAATACATGAAACATTCGTGAAATTTTCCGATCTTTTCGAAAAAAATATTTTGAAAATTTTTAAATCAAGACTAGCATTTTAAATGGGCGTAATATTCAATATTTGGCCCTTTTAAAATGTTAGTCTTGATTTAAAAATTTTCAAAATATTTTGTTCGAAAATTTCACGAATGTTTCATATTAACATTGAAAATCGGACCATTAATTGCTGAGATATCGTCATTAGAAAAAGGTGGGTTGTTTTGGTGAGATTTAGAAAACTTCAATTTTCGTGTTTCTTTTTCTTAAAGCGGCTCTATCTCAGCAACCCGAGGTCCAATCTTCAATGTCTCTTAGACAATTTTATAGCAAATTTTCTGAACTTTTCAAAAAAAATTTTTTAGAAATGGTCACTCATGGTCACTATTTTTAAAAATTGAAAAACTGCAAATATTTCGCTAAAATCAAACTTTCGGTGGCTAAATCTTGAAAACGGAGCCCATTATCAAAAAATCTGTTAGGTACTTTTCGATTGCAAATTCAATTTTGCATTAAAAAGTAATGTCAAACTTGTTTTTGCATAAAACTTCAATTGTTTCCAAAAATCACTATTTTTTCAAAAATTCATAACTCGGCGGCAGATTTTTTGACCATGTTTCTCTATGGCTCAAAAGTTGCGGATTTTTGTCCCCTAAAACATATCAAAAAATCTCGAAAATCAAAAAATACGTATTTTGGGAAATTGAGTTTTTGTGAAAAAAAAGTTGATAAAAAAATCTGCAATTTTTTTTTCCGTGTACCTATTTTTTTCTCAAAAGTCCTCAACGATACCTACAACTTTGCCGAAGACACCAAATTGATCAGAAAATTCACTCAAAAGTTACAGCTGTTTGAATATTTACATACCATTTTTGTATGGACAGCTGCCAAAATTGTATGGAGACTTGTATGGGTGAACCAATGACACAAAAAAGCATACTTGGTCATAGGGAAGGCCCCCACAAAGTTTGAGTCAAATAAAAAAATACAAAAAATAAAAATGGTCGAAATCGGCCGATTTCGTAGAGAGTTGCTCAAGTCAATATTTTAGTTCTATTGATGAATTATTTAGAATGAATGACTTTTTTTTATCTGATGCATTCAAGTACTCTACAAGTGTTATACTTGATCAGGCTGTATGTAACTCCGTTTCTGGTGACCATAATTTCATTATTTTCTTTAAATGAAAAAAAAAATACATGAAAAAATTTAATAGATTTTTTTATTTTTCGTGTACCTTATTTTGTCTAAATTGATGTAATATTACTTCATAAAAGAGGTAATATTACAAATTTACAACTTTTTACTGTGTAGATCACATTCTTTTAACTTTGATAAGACGTTCGAAAGAGCGCCAACCAAAAATGTAAAACCAAAAGCAAAACAATAACTCGCTGGTCGAGACATCGCTCTCTTTTACCTTCCCCACATGCGAGTACTACTAGGCTGAGCCGAACCGAACCATTTATTTAGCATACAAATTAGTGGAGAGGCGCGCGCGTAGTGGCCACCTTGTACTGATCGATTCCCCGAATTCATTCAACAAATTTCGGTCATTTTATCCGCGTTTTGGGTGTACCAGCTTAAATAAATTAGTATTCCCCGAAATTTTTACATATTCCAAGATTATTATTTTTTCCAAGAACCATAGAGAAATCTGAGAAATACAACATCTGTGCTTTCCGAGAAGAAGAGATATTCATTATGTAGAACGAAGCTTCCATCTTTTCGAGGTGGGTCAAGCAAAGTAAATATATTTTTGACAAAAAAAAGTAATTTTTAAAGTTGGCTGAACTCCGATCTCTGAGGTGTCATTTCACCAGAAAAGTATCAAATTTTAATCATAATTTTAATTTGTAGAGTAAATTATTTTATTTTATGGTTTGGGGAGATCGCAGTAATCCTTGGCCGTGATCGGTCGACCTAAATTTTCGCTCCGGGTTTTTTGGCCTCACCTCGTTTAAAAATTTTCATCGTGGTGCTTTTCGGTTCGTTTTTTTTCCGGCGGGACAGTTCCGTGGGTCAACTACCCGGTTTTAAGATACTGAGTTCTTCCCAAGTTTGAGGAATTGTGTGGTTGTGCTGAAGGGAATTTCGTTGAGTTGGGAAGAAAATTGTGTGATTGCGGTTGCTGAAGATGAAGATTTTGCTCAATTTTGTCCACCGGCTTGTGGAATTCTTGCTATATCTGGCCTGATAAGATGTACAACCTATAGTTTTAACGAGTTTGAATGAAATTAGTGTGAAAAATGCGGATGGTTGAGCAAAGTGACACGAAGATCCTATGTGTGTTCAACGTTTTCACTTTATTGCTTCGCATAATTTTGTTTATCGCGTAACCATAGAAACCGGTTTGGTGCGGTACGAGTGATAGTGAGCTGCTTTAATTGGGGGAGGGGGAGGGGGTTGGGGTGTGGTGAATTTAGTGCTGGCAAAGTTTTAGTGATTTAAAAGAGTCTTGTGAAAATTCTTAGAGGAAACGCTCAGAGAAGCATCATAACTATTTGGGACGAATTCCTTTTTTTTGTTTAACAGTGAATTATAAAAAAATATGCATAACAAAATTGTGGCTCAGGTACCGTTCCAGTTGTTTTCGTTTGTTAGCATGAGGACAAGCTGAGATGGGTGTGCTGCAGGCGCCCGCAACTTAGTTGTCGAAGAAGAAATGAGAGGCCTACTATGTTCTATCGGGTGAGCTCGTTTCATGTTAAATATGTTTGCGGAGATGTATGAAGTCTCTAGTATATTCGGTTTGTGTCAAATTGTTGGTCTCATTCCTAAACTTACGTATCATATAAGTCAACATGTTTCTTTTTTTTCTTCTTTTTCGGAGAATTGTTAATCATGTTGGTTTTTATTGATGTAGCATGATTAACCCACCAACAGTCTCGAGTGTGGAATTTGTACACATTTGCATGATGCTGGTGGTGGTTTTATGTAGAAATGTCTTAAATTTGATTGTTGGTTTTGACAAATTTGGAAATAACTTAGTGTCAGTGTTTTGAAATCAGTTTGATAGTTTGAATTATCTTACAAAATTTGTTATAAAAATATAGATACAGGTTTTATATTTTATCTAAAATTTACTTTTACAGTTTTTTTTATCCTTCTAGTAGTTACATTTAATAGATGTTTTTAAATATGTCTTATTGCAGGTACAAATATATAACTTTGGATTTCAGGCTCACAAGGGAGACGTCATTCATAAAATAATTGTGTTTCATTAAAATAATTAAATTTGATAAATAGTTTTTACAGATAAATATAAATAAAAAAGAGTGTTTTTAAGCATCTCGGCAATCGAGACAAATATAATCAATTAAAATAAGGTTTGACAATTCTTTTGACGTTTTTCTTCTCAAGCCTCTTAATTTTTCTCTAATTAAGTTTTAGCTTTATCTGTTGCATTTTATTAGCAAGTTTTTTTATGATATTAAAAAAAACTATAACTGCCTAAACGAGCATTAACAGTCTGGACCCGAAGCCTGATTTTTCTGTTACATTCTTATTGGAATTCCATATAAACTGTAACGGGGATTGCAGGCACCGGGTCCTGACTATTAACTTGCTTCCATTATTTTGAATACGATTTTGAGAGTTAAAGCTTCGAAACAACTTGTTAAGTTCTTACAGGAGTCCGGTTTGTGCTGTCATCGAGTGCGGATCGTTGTGTTTCGCGTGTGCGGTTTTTTGTGTTTTCAGGCTGTTTTGGGAAGTGTTTGTTCCATGTCTTGTGTGATTCGGCCCATGTTTGTGCTGGAATTGCTTTTGCGGTCGAGTTTTTGATGGTTTTTTGTTTGATTCCCGTTGAATTAAGTTTTTCTCTGAGATTTTTCCAATCCAAATTGATGGTTTGCGCGGCGTCGGTTCGATTCGGTTCGGTGCGTGCTTGTGTATTAGTGTCGTCGAAAAGAAAAAGGAACGAGTTTGGTTGTCTGTATGCGTGCGTTGTTCAGCGATGACACGAGGTTACAGCGGGTTACAGCGTATGTTGTAGCGCGGGTTGCGTTGGTGTAAGTGAGCTGTAATGTGAATGTGGTAACGAAACTCTGGACGAAAGGAAAAGGGCGAAGGAGACACTCAGCAGCACACATGAATTTGAGAGAGCAGAGCGGCAGCCGAGCCGAGGTTTTGTGACAAATTCTTTGGTCGTGCCTTGGGATTGGTGTTGAGTTCTCGGCGGGAGCAGCGGCAGAAACTGGTGAGGAAATTCCAATAGGAACCCAGAGCGAGAGAGTGCCAAAGCATGTATGCGTGTGTGCATGTGATTGTATAGATCAGGGTTGCCGGATTGTCTAATTATTATTTTTACAACCATTTTTTTTACGATTAATCAAAAGATGAGCCTTTTCACGTTTCTTTTATTTTGCTTTTCTTTGGCGCTAAAATGCACCAATAGCTAAAATGAATTGATATTCAAGCATATGTCTACGTCTGGTTCAATGGGTTGGTTTTTATTTTTTTTGTGTCGCTGTTTGTGTGCCTTAAACAGTAATTTAAATTAGTTAGTTTTTTGTGTGATTGGCTGAGTGAATGAATGAATGAGAGAGTATGAAAATTACTAATGAAATATTTGGTTTCAGGGCAAGCTCTTTCTGATATAAAAACGAACGGGTAGCGTTTTTCGGTAGTCGTGTGATAGATTTTTATATAATGTATAAATAAACAAATTTAGTTCGATAGTTAAGTCCAAGCAACGCGTCGGGTTAGTTTTGTTTTGCGCGTTCGTCGCCGTGTTTGAGAAAAGATATAGCCGTTTTCCTTGTATTATTTCTACGACTTGAAAATATGTGTTTTGTAGGTGCGCTATACGCTTGCGAGGTCTAAATTTAAAATTCGAAAAGACGTTTCCCGTAAAACGCGTGAAAAAACTCTCAGCATTATAGCCCGGAGAGCACGATAACGAGTATTTCTCCTACGCGATTGCCAAGCCCTTCTTGTATCTTCGTAACTCATCAGTTATCGGTCGCTATTCTTATACTGCCCACCATTGAAAATACGGCTAATATCCACTTTTGGCAAAAACGAGATATTAGCACCAGGTGGTAGAGGACGTTCCAACGCATCTTCTGGAATTTGAATTTTACTGAAATAGTGTCTAGACTTGGCTGCCGATGCGAAAAACCAAACGGCTAATATGCCACTCTTATGGGAAATTACCTTGACGGAAATTTTGTGTCAAACACTAAAACGCGTTTTTCTCGGAATACTTGATTTGGCATAATAGCCGAATTTTCAATTATGGGCAGTATAACTATTCAAAAATTGAAATCGTCTATGATCCACTCGAACTAAACACTTTACGTAGAGTTTAATATCTCACCTGTTAAATACATTCTTTGTGGTTTTATCTTTCCACAGCCGGCTGTCTAAGATAATCCATCTAATCCTAAATAAATCACAAATAAACGGGAATAGTCTCAACAGCAGCATCCGATTGCTTGCCTTGGGAATAATACATCACCCCATTAAACAAAACTTATCGATTATTTGGGTCACATCATCATCTTCTATGATGAATCCTGACCATTATCCTTTCCTACTAACAAAATCCCAAGTAGAAGTAGTTTTCCGGCACACGCGGGGGTGTGGATATCGTATAGAACCCACCCTTGGTAGCAGCCTGTGCTAACTAACATTCCCGTCCCATTCCCTCGAGATCTACAAACTGACATGGCGGGCGCCGTTGGTGGCCAACGACTGTTACCTATCTGCAGAAGTTCTAGTTTTGATGACCTTGATGTTTTATCTTTTCATCGCATTCATGCATGCTGTTGATAAGGGAAACATCACCAGATCGTTGAAGCGTATGATCGGTTGTGCTGATAGGTTATTACGGTCCTGTTCAGCAACGGAGAAGGACAACCATGGGTGGTCTCTCATGCTCATGCTCATGCTCATGCTAAATTATTTTATTTTATGGTTTGGCTTGAACTTCACATTGAATTAAATCAAGGGACAGATTTTATGAAAAAATAACAATTTATTATCTTTCGTTGTGTTTAATTGATTTTTCTTTAATATCTTTTTTCAGTACAATATAAACGTGAATTTCACCGCAGACGAAAATGGACTTCGAATGATCAACGCCTTCATTCAAACAATCAGGAACGAAATCAACGGAGGACGCCGCGAGCTGCAACAGCAGTTGTACCAACTTTGTCATCGTAGAGATCAAATAATCCTCAGCCTAAGGGCCACGAAGACTCCAAGAAATGGATACAAGAGCTAGCTTATCATACAGCAAAACGAAAGCGAGAGGTGAATTATTTCGGCTTTTCTTCACCACGACAATTTACTTCTTTTTTTGATAGCGTTTCTGAACACAAATATTAACTTAATAATACTTAATAATCGATGTGTTTAATTTGTAATCTTCGAATAACCATTATTAATGATCTATGTAAGCAATTTGTTTCTATTTTAATATTTTTAGTGGGCAAAATGTCAAACTCTTGATCTTTGTAATCCGAGTTATAATTCAAGAAAAAATCGTCAAAACTTATTTACGAAGTAAACATTTATCGATTTCCGACGCTACTCATATTCAACAATTCATTAAAGACCAACCACTCCAATCTTACTAAATACGCAGTAGGGTGCTCTCTTTGTCGTTCGTGAAGGTTCGGTTGCTTATTAATTTCTCGTCGCTACATACCTTGAGTGACGTGCTGGAAGCAAGGGCATCTATGCGAAGTGTCCCTTCACCCGCAACATATTTGCCGTGCTTAGGGGAGGGGAATTTTGTTATACACTCAACCCCCGGTGGTTGATCACTTTTTCGTTTGATACTTTTTTAGTTTGTACCCCGTTGGTTGGTCAAACTCAAACTAAAAAGTGACGAAGGCGCTCACGCACACTATCAAAACAAACGTGTGTGTGTGAACTCCGTGTAAAAGGGGTGTCAAACTAAAAAGTGACCCCGTTCGTTTGACAATAGTTGGTGTCAAACCAACGGGGTTTGAGTGTATGCACCAGTAGAACTAAAATTCGCGCAAAAATAAAAACTTACGCACGTGGCTGAACAGATTATGGAGTCGAGGCTCAAGCAACCAAACAAGCTGTTGCTTGTCAAAGGAGCTTGAAGAAAAAGTTGATGTTTTGAGCGGCGGTGCTTCTAAATTATGTAAAAATATTTATCTTTTCGCACTCTTCAGCAAAGTTCTTCCCTGGAACACAAACACGAATGAGGTTGAGGGAAATTTTACGATAAAAAAATATATTTTGATTTTTTTAGAAATAAAAGTTTAAATCTCAAAAGGGCCAAACATCCAATATTACGCCCTTTTGCAATGTTAGCCTTAATTTAAAAAATATTGAAAATATTGTTTTCGAAAAGATCGCAAAATTTCACGAATGTTTTTTTTTGACATTGAAAATCGGACCATTAGCTGCTGAGACATCTGCATTAGAAAATAGAGGGCCTATATTCTGAATTTCAAAAAAAAATGTTTTCAGAAATTGTGGCCACTATATAAAAAGAAAATCGAAAAACTGCAAATATTTCGCTGAAAACTTTCGGTGGCCTATACTGCCGTTCTACGCATAATTTCCCATGTCAGTTTTGGACGATTTTGACTTAATGACATTTTTAAGTTTAATTTGATGTGTACTTTAAGAAAAACACATAAAATCTGGTACTTTGTTCGGAAACTCATTGAAAACAACACCAAGTCTGTTTGTCCCATCGTTGAACTTCTACGCATAATTGTCCCACCAAGTATTTTCTTACATGGAATCATCAGTTTTACTTAGTATTATGCCTTGTTTACCAGTTGTATAGCAAGATAATCACAAATAAGGGTGATAACCTGCTAACTGGGCCGATTAGGGACACATAGGGCGAATAATAACCCACGGGACAATTATGCGTAGAAACACAGAAATCGGTCGAAAAATTTCAATCGCCTTTTTCTCAGTTGCACTTTTTTGAACATGGGACAATTATGCGTAGAACGGCAGTATAACTTGAAAACGAGGCACTTTATCAAAAAACCTATTAAGTACTTTTCGATTGCAAAGTATAATTTACACAAAAAATAAAGTTAAGATGTAGATTTTTTTTTGAGAAATCATTATTTTTTTTTTCAATAAAAATATTACATTTTCTGACCAAATTTCTTATATTTCTTCTCGAAAATCAAAAAATACAAATATAATAATACAAAATCGGCAAGTTTTTTTCCGCGTGATTTTTTTTTTTTCATCAATACTCACAACTTTGCCGACTTTGACACCAAATTGATCAGAAAATTCCTTTTCAGATTTTCGAATACTGGCGTACCATTTTTGTATGGACAGCTGCCAAAATTGTATGGTGAACCAAAGCCCAAAATGGCTTCTTTGGTCACAAAGTTTGAGTCAATAAAAAAATACAGCAAAAAAATGGTCGAAAACTGCCCATTTTGTAGAGAATTGCTCAGTGACTACAAAACACAAACAAACCCACCACCCAAACACAAAGCCCAAAATGGTACAGAAAGATGAGTGAGTAATACTTACATGAAGAAAACGCTATCTTACAATGTGGCGAACAACATTCACAGGTGAGTGGATTGTTAGAATGCGCTAAAACTACTCAAAGCTACACTAAAACCGCGATTATTATTTTTTTAGATAATAGTTAACATAACTGACATCTTTATTCCGATTACAGTGTGTGTGTGTGATTGTATAAAACTGTATATGTTACAACATCTTTTCGATCTTGCGGAAGGCATCGTGTTTCGTTTTGATTCGTTTCGAATTGCGATCGTTTCTTCTTTTTACACAAAACAAAGTCTTTCGTTTCGTACTGAAAGTAGTCGTCAGTTTTAAACTTTTTGAGATCTATAACAATATCGTTTTTTCTAAAATGAATACGCGTGTGAGTACATCAAGTTTCATAACATAAGCGTAGTAGGAATATCAAAATGTTTCGCTCCATTCCACTTCTTGCGAGCGTTTGAACCATGCGTTCAATTGCAGAAAACACAAAACAAGACAACTTTAAAAGAAATATGAAAAAAACGAACAAAATTTCAGAAATCAATCGCTGGTCGATTTGTACCGAACCAGCCGTTGATAGGGCACGACGACCCCGTCGGAATCGATCGACGAAATGGACGGAAAACGGTTCCCGTTGCCGACGCGGCCCGTCCCAGCCGAGCAGGTGGTCATGTCGAAGCTACCAGCTAAAGCCGGAGTCGCGTGTCTGGCGTAGAAGCCACCCTTCGAGTAGTAGCCGCGCGCAGGGCGGTTCTGGTCGTAACTGCCGTTATTGTTACTGTCCTTATAGCTAGTGTTATTGTTAGCATCGTGAGGTGGATGGTTTGGGGTGCTGTTGTTAGTTGGGTTATTGCAGTCCTCCGGCGGCTCGTTGCATTCGCCGGACGGGGAAGACGAAGAAGGGGGAAGAGGGTTGTTATCACTGTTGCTGTTGTTGTTGTTTACCTTATTTCGTACTAGATATGGTAGCTTGTCGCATATCTTCAGCCAATCACGTGGCAGAGCCCATGAGTGGGGAGATTTGGAGTAGTAGATCAAGCGTTCGTATTCATGGACGATTCTCACTGCAAAACAGAGACACGAGATATTGAAGGACTCCCCCAAGAATTAACTCTTGTCCCTTACCTGGCGTAGAATCGTCCCTCGAGCCGTCCTTAATGCCCTCCGGTGCGCTGTCCTTGCGCGAAAAGTGACTCCGTCGGGAGCGGCTCAGCCCGTTGTTGCTGGCGGACGACGGCGTCGACGTGACCAGCGTCGAGTTGGACGAACTGGAGCTCGTCAGCGTGGGCGGATCCACGATAAACACGTCGTCATCGACCTCGATGCAGTTGCCGCCGCCGCCGCCGATGGCCATCGCGTCCAACCCCACGCCACTGTCGACGAAGGGCGATCCGGTTATGAGCTGATGCTGGCCAGCCATCGGGGTCACCGGCGAGGCCAGCGAACTGGGCAAATCAAAGCTGGAACCCATCTCGACCGACGCCAGGAACTCGTTGCTGCTAAAGTAATCGTCCAGCACTAGCTTCGCGACCTGAGAAACAGAATGACGAAACGATCATTCCCAGAACCACCAACCAACAAATCCCGCAAACAAACTCACCCTCACTAAGTCGAAACAATCGCCGGTGATTTTGATGCTGTGCCGGCCCACGTTCACCGTGTACTTGTACTCGCCCAGCGACGCGTCGTTCTGGGAGAAACTGTGCAGCAACATTCCCGCCTGGCCATTGTTCTGCGAGCCGTTGCGCACCAGCTTCGGATGCGTGTACTGCTGATGCTGATGCTGTTGAGCCTGCTGCTGTTGAACCTGCTGCTGCTGCTGCTGGTACATGTTGTTCAGGTTCAGGTTCAAGCCGGCGGCCGACGGAGGACCCTGCGGGCTCGACATGAATCCACCGTTCGGGTTTCCCCCGCCCATCGAGTTCATCCGCTGGAGTTGGACGTTTCCACCGGGGACGACGACGCCACTGGAGGAGGAGGAGGAGTCCGGGACGGAGCGGCGGGGCATCGCCACCATACCGTCGTCCGAGGCGGACGAGGCCAGCGAGCTGCACGACCCGTCCTGGGACGTTTCCAGCCGCACCGGAGAGGCATTCCGACGGATTGTGTCTTCGATCAATTGCTTCGCGTAGCTGTTGTTGGAGGGGAGAGTGGAATTGTTAGGAAAAGAGTTTCGATCATTTGGACGTATAGTAGGGGATGCACGTTGTTCTCAATTACTAAATTTCATCAAATTTTACGGTAAAGCGAGCAATTTTAGGATGTTTCATGTTTTTTGGACCTCAATTCAAATGCTTCTAAAATTATTGAATTCTTATATTCTAACAACTTCTGAAAAAATCCAAACATTCTGAAAAATCTATAAGTTGGAAAACATATATTTTATTTATTTAAGAAATATAAAAATTATAAAATTTCTTTTGAAAAAATATTTTTTTTTAGAATCTCGTTAAAAATTCTGAAAATTCTTAAGCTTAAAGCAAGAATTATAAAATTTCTAAAGATTCTCAAAATTCTGAAAATAAAAAAGAAATAATAATTATTTCTTTTTAAAATTATTTAATTTTAAAATTTGTAAAAAAATAGATTTTAGAAATTCAAATAAAATATCTTTCAGAATTATTCTGAAAGATATTTTATTTGAATTTCTAAAATCTATTTTTTTACAAATTTTAAAATTTCTAAAATATCTATAAAAAAATCAAAATTTATAAAATTTCTAAAATTACCTAAAATGTTCTACAATTTCGAACTTTTTTAAAATTTTCAAGTATAAAATTTCAAACATTTCTAAACCTTTTAAAATTTAAAAGTTTAAAATAGTAGTTTATGCAACAAGTTGCAAAAAGAGGATTTTTTCAGCACGAGTCGTACATTTATCCAACGCGGTTCACCGAGTTGCATAAATACGAAGAGTGCTGAAAAAATCAAGTTTTGCAACGAGTTCCATACAACATTTTTTGCAATTCCAAAAAACACACATTGAGTGAAATTTTATGTCAAATTTTCATGTATTTTGTCAATAAATCGTTTAAATCAAAAAAATGTTGAAAAGTGTTACTTTTCGAAACAAGTGCTGAAAAGTTCATCTTTTCAGCACCCATTTGAGTGCTTTTCAGCATTTATTTTGAAAAGTGTTGCTACTCGATTCTGTTATTTTTGGTACAGAAAAGTAGGCTATTTCGCCGTTCAAGAATGACAGGAAAAGTAAGTAGTTTCACGACGGAATTGCAAAAAGATTATTTCATTTAGTTCCAAAAATTTCTTAAATTACTCTCTTATTTATGATCCTATTGCTATACAGTATGTAAACAAGACTCAATGCTTCGTATAACTAATGATTCCGTGAAAGAAAATAATTGATGGGACAATTATGCGTAGAAGTGTAACGATGGGACAAACAGACTTGGTGTTGTTTTAATGCGTTTCCGAACAAAGTACCAGATTTTATGGGTTTTTCGAAAAGTATACGACAAAATAAACTTAAAAATGCCAAAATCGTCAAAAAATTACATGGGACAATTATGCTCAGAACGGCAGCTTACATCTACATCTCACCCTTGCTCTGAGTCATTACGAGCAAGACGCTAGAACAAGCTTTTTTAATTTTTGGAATTTTGGAAAGCTTTTAAAAATTCTAAGAAATTCTTTAAAATTTGAAAAACTTTAAAAAAAAATGTTAATTTCTTACAAAATAAACTTAAAAATTCCAAAATCGTCAAAAAATGACATGGGACAATTATGCTTAGAACGGCAGCTTACATCTACATCTCACCCTTGCTCTGAGTCATTACGAGCAACACGCTAGAACACGCATTTTTTAATTTTTAGATTTTTTTAAGTTTTTAGATCTTTTTTTCAAATTTAAAATAATAAAAATTTTAAAGCTTTCAAAAAACTTTTAAAAATTCTGATAAATTCTTTAAAATTTGAGAAACTTTTTAAAAAATGTAAATTTACAATTTAGCACTTTTCTTAAATTCCTAAATTTTAAAAAAATCTCCATTTTATAAATTTTAAAAATCTTAAATTGAAAAAATGCTAAGAGTTGTAAAAAATCTTGTTTTTTTTTAAATTCTGAAAATTCCTAAAATTTCTTTAAAATTCTTAAAAATTAAAAAAAAATCTTATTCCTTTTAATTTACTTACTAATTTAATAAAAATACATTTACATTTTACATTCTATTTTTTTAATTCCAGAAATTTTGAAAATGGTATTTTAAAAATTAAAAAAAAATAATTCCATTTTCCATTTTTTTTACCAAAAATTTAAGAATTTAAAACGAAACGAAACTATTGGCACTACGCCCCCGGGGCATGGCCTTCCTCTAACGTGGGATTTCTGCTCCAGCGCCTCTGACGAGACAGGAGAAACCGGGACCGACGTTTTACTTCACCATCCGATAGAAGCTCAGTGGATAAGGCGGGAATCGAACCCGCGTCTCATAGCATCATCGGGATCGGCAGCCGAAGCCGCTACCCCTGCGCCACGAGACCCACGAATTTAATGAAGAATTTAATGAATTTAAATCAAGAATTCTAACAAATTCCATTTTATTATATTTAAAAAATAAAAAAATCTAAGAAATTTGCCTGTGTGGATCAATCAATCGGTCCAGTGCGCGACTCAAAATCCAGAGGTCTCCGGTTCGAATCCAGAGGCGGACGCAACAAATTCTAAGTGTAAATATAGGTTTTCGGTGCACTCTCCCCCAGAGCTGAAAATGTCAGGGCTTACAGTCACATGCTAGCACTGAACTGACATTTTGGTTTGCTTCATGTGTACGCTGGGTTGGAAACATTTTGCAGGCCTGCTCTCCCCGTGCCATACCTTCACACTTAGGAGACCCGGGAGGCGGAGTCTTGTCACAAAAAGAACGATACACGCCTGTGGATCCGTTGACGAAACCGCAAGGTTTAAGAGGGCCACATTGTAAGGTGTTACGTCGATTCCGTTTTTTTTAAGAAATTTAAATGTTATATAAATTATAAAAGTTAAAAAAAAAATAATTTAAAATTTCTGAAAGCTTCCAAATTCTCAAAATTTTTAATTTTTTTTTTTTTGTAATTTGTTGATTTATTGGGTATTGGGAAAATAAATCAATTGTTAAATTTTTAAATTAAACTGTTTAAAATTTAGTAAAAATTGAGCCGATATTCAAAATTGAACAGCACAAAAAATGAACACTTACTTGATTTTATCTTCGTTGGGACCGGTAATCTGCACAAGACGTTCCTTTGCACCAGGATTGACTGCGAATAAAGCAAACATTTAGTAAGTACGGCGTCAGGACATAGTCTTTCAGCTTAATTCAAGCAAGCAAGGGGTGATTAATTCTGCAGAAGATTCAAATTCGTTCCATGAGTTCCAATGCTCCATGAAGCCTTTTCGTTGATCGATTTCCAGAAGGTCACGTGTACAACTAGCTAATTAAATAACACAAAAGCAACGGCGACAAATGTGTGGTAAATGCGAGTGAGGTGCAGCGAAACAGGAACAAAAAAACGGTGTAATCTTTTGCAATAGGAAAATGTGCACTTGTTTAGTGTGTGATGAAATAGTGATTTATCTGGTCGTGGCACAGAGTTTGGGTCACGTGTTTGACACACGTGAGTGCAAAATTTGAGCGTGCGAAAACATTAGTGCAAAACGAGGGTGCAATTAGTCAAAACACACACACAAAAATCTCATCAGAACCAATTTGTTTTACCTCTTTGGAACGATATAACCGTTTCGCTCAATTCCTCAATCATGTGAACTCTACGTCCCTTGATTCCCATTACTTACCGAGGGGACAATTTAAAAAATAAAGTAGGAATAAAATAAAGAGTAACAATTAACAAACAATTCACTGGTGTATCAAACAACAGAAGGGAGAATACAGTACCTTTGCCGGAATCAGCGTTGCGGATGACAATCTCGTCTTTGCAGTACGTCTTGCCGGGGATCTTGGTCGGCTTCGGGAACTTGCCCGAGGTGCGGATCAGCTCGCCGGGCGACAGCGACGGAATGATCTGCTGCTGTGCGCCGAGCGACATTCCGGGAGGGGAGGTGCTCAACAACGAGGAAGGATCGTCGGGCTAAAAAAAAAGAGAAAGTTCTAACTTCATGACTTCAACAACACCAAGAAACCAAGATCTTCCTCCTACCTCAACATTGGTGGCCTTATGCTTGTAGTACGTGTTCGTGCCGTCGGAAACCTGCCACGATTTGGCCCGCAGCTCAATCAGTTCGAGCAGGTTCAGCCGGGTCATGATGTTGAGCCGTTCGTCCTGGGACGCGTTGCGGAAGATGACGAACGCCCGGTCGAGCGTGTCCTTCGAGACCAGCTCGAGCTGGGGACCGTGCAGGCGCAGGTTCGCCAGCAGTGCGTTCATACCGTCGGCGTTGTTGCAGCCGTTGTCCAGGCTGGCGGCCACATTTTCCGTCAGCGTGATGAGTTCCTCGACTGGAAGATGGAGAGAGAAAGAGAGAAATGGAAATATGTTACTTAGTTTTAAGAGCGAGTCCACGAGCAAAGCATACCCATCTCGCATCGACCTCACCAATCTACCTGACATTTTCAGGGGTTGTTTGTACATATAAAACTAGCATCTGGCCAAAATATGAGCACTCTAGGTCAACGGGAAGTGGGGCAAATCGGAACACAAAGTTTGAAGGTTCAAAAACGTCAAAAATCGTAAAAAGATTGTAACTTGGGCAAAACTCAATTTAATTTCAAAATTCCCATCCCAGCATCCCAATTGGTTGAATCTAAAGGGAGTTATTGGCATTTTAGTGAAAAAATAGCACAATTTTCAAACTCAAATAAAAAAGTGTTCCATCCAGATATCAACTCGGTTCGACCTGCAGCTTGTAGGGGACATCTGGGACTACCATCTGAGACTGAGAACACTTTGGGTAAGGCAGTTTAACATATAAAATAGACACTTTTAATTTTAGTGAATTTTTTGGTCGTAAATTTTTGCTCGGGGACCCCTTAGATCCCATTTTCTAATAATAATTTTATCATATTCGTGTTCCTGAGACAATTTCACCATAGAAACATGCATAAAAATGTTTATTTTCATCCATTTTAACCCTTTAAAAAATGGCAGATTGGTGAGGTCCAAACGACGTCCCATACAAAGGGGTATGCCCTGTTCGTGGACTCGCTCTTAAGACTCGACCGTAGATGTAATTAATTTTTGGTGCGACTTTCAAAATTTGGGGTAATAAACGGGTCTCCTACGAAAGGCAGAATTCTCAAAAGGCCGAATCTCATAAGGCAAACTGCGTCCAAAAAGGCGGAAACGCATTCCAATCTTCGTGTGTAATGCGTTTCCGTCTTTTTGGGTGCGGTTTGCTATTATAATTTTTTTAAACCATAGTTACATGAACATTGGGTTCGAAAAAAATAAGGCTGCTAACTACATTTTAAAATATTCTATTTATTTGCAGCAAAAAAATAATTGTAATTATTTGAATTCATTTAAGTACTTGGTGACGAATGATCAAATTTCGGTTATCGTCGCCATAATTCAATCAACAACAAGATTGAAACACTTTTGAAATGCTTTAATTCATTCCACTCTACTCATTTGTATGCATGGTAACCATATGATCGGTAAAGATAAACAGAATGTACTCATTATGTACTTATTTCGCTTAAAATTATAAAAAAGAACACAGTTCATTAGTTTACTGTATCTTTGAACATCATAATCAATAAAAATCGTGAAAATATAAACAAAATTTCGAATTCCATAATCATTCTGCCTTTCGAGACATTCGGCCTTTTGAGACGTTCTGCCTTCTGGGCAAATGACAAAATTCGGCCTTTTGAATTTCGGCCTTCCGAGATTCTGCCTTTTGAGTTTCGGCCTTTTGAGGAAATCCCTAATAAACCGAACCCGTTACAGAAAATTAATAAAAACTGAAAATTTACCGAAGAGAAACCCCGTTCTGCGATGTTTTAGGTACACCCACAACTATGCTGCAAATCACAAAACAATACCTCCTACAATCACAAATTGCTTCCTACATTGCCGCACCCTTTTTTCAGCCGTTTCGACGCTGATCCTCGCTGGTCAAAGAATTACGGGCCGTTTCCACAAGCCATCAGCGAGATCACACCTTGTCAGCCTGATGCACAAATTTAAAGAAAATAAACTGAACTCAATATTTTAAATGTTTTTAGTACGTAACACTTATATATTTCTCCAAATATCAGTGAATTTATGTAAATTTAATTTTATTAGATTTTTCTGTAATTTTGTAAGTCTGTAATTTCGGAATACAATTTAATTTTATTAGATATTTATTTTTTAACCCTCTAACGCCCATGGTTATTCAAGAGCACCACTAATTTTTATCTTCAAAATTAAATTTCCCGGCAACCTTGCAATTTTACAACCTGGATTAGTTTGAACAGATTGCCATCACTAGCACCATCTACATTCGAATTGTGGAAGTAGCATCAAGCGATTACGCATCATTTTAAAAAATCTGGAGTTTTTTTTTTTTTGTTTGAAAAGGACCAATAAACCAAATTTTCAGTTTTTGCTTTTTGGGTGTTTTTGAAACCGCCTTGAGTCAGGGGTATTGAAAAACACCCAAAAAGCAAAAACTGGAATTTGGTTTATTCATCCTTTTCAAAAAAAAACTCCAGAAATATCCTGTGCGAAAAAAATAAAGCTCATAAAATTAAAATTGCAGAACATAAATTTGTGTTTTTCAGTTATAATTGAAACATAGTTTTTAATTTTGTTCCTAGTTTTATTTTATTTTATTTATTTTTATTTTATTTTATTTTCCTTGAAAAAATCAAAATATTTATAAATTTTTAGTAGGTTTCCTTTTTAATTTGGTGGATGTTGATTTTTATATAATTCCGAAAAATAATGTTTATTTATCAAGTTGTAAGTACAGTCCAGACTTGGCTATCCGATGGTTTGTATGGGACTTCGGATAATCGAATCATGATAAAAAAAAATGCATACTGTTTTTATTTATAACTTCGAATTCGATTTCTGCGACCACATTTAAGTCAAATTTGAATAGCTGATTGCAATAAATTTTAAAATACATTTTTTTCAATATTTCTGCATTATTTTTTCAATAGGGCGAATCCGTAGATGTAAACAAACAGAATAAGAAAGGATAGGCTGCTTGTCTGCATCTGAGGTTTCGCCCTTTTGAAAAGTTAATACATTTTGACCGCCATCTAGGATTTAAAAATTCTAAATCACTTTAGCGTAGTTTAGGGGCTATACTTGAGGGAGGGGGTCTGAAATCCCGATAATATCTGGACGTTATATTTGAACAAACCCTTAAAGGTGCTTCCTAAGGAAAACGCCGTATCTTGAACAAGTTCTGTCTGTTGCAGACGATAAAATATAAAGTTAGCACGATAAAATATAAAGTTAGCGAGTTCAGAAATTGATTTCAGTTGAAAATGTTCTAACTTACGAAGTTTTGTTCGATTAGAAGCAATCTGTCGAGTTCAGAAATTAATTTAAGTTAAACAGAAATAGTCCTAGAAATGGCGACCCGTTTTACCTTAATTAATTAAGGTAACTTAAAACGACAGTTGAATGCAAATTGTACAACATTCGAAAAAAACGAAGTTGACTTTATAGCTGTCAGCCACTATTGCTAGTACCAACCACTAGTGTCTTCCTTTTATCTACAAGGACTTCGCCGCCCTGGGCTCCTAAGTGTATGAGAGTATGGCACGGAGCGACGGCGCCGAATACCCATATTTACACAAAGAATTTTAGAGCGCCCGCCACGGGATTCGAACCGGCAACCTCTGGATTGTGAGTCCAGTCCAATTCACAATTTTCAGTGTAAGAACGGGCCTTGACCGATCTTATGCACCAGGTTCCCGACGAACACGCACTGCCCTTACACCTACATCTCACCCTTGCTCTGAGTCAGTACGAGCAACACGCTAGAACACGCTTTGAGTGTTCGTGACAGGCATAGATATTACTAAATTATTCAAGAGTTAGAATTTTCAAATTTAAATTTTTCAGGCAGGTATGTATGGGGTTCCCGATTTTTCTCGATTTTTTTTTTTGCGAATTTTGGAAAAAAATCCAAATTTTCCGATGGCCACCCTGGACTTTTTGAAAGCCCGTATCATGCCATTTGATAAACTTTGGCAATTAATTCTGGAATAACTGCGTAGTTGGCCATGGCCATATTCCGGGTTCAACCGGGGTACTTAGAATCGGTCCCAAAGTGGCCAGATCGGTCGAAAATTGATTTCAATTGTGCAACTGTTTTGTTTTATAAAATATTAAACGCTTCGAAGGTTCCCCGTGTTTTCATGGAACCTGGGATAGCCACAAAAGCATTCCAGAAAACCATTTTTTTAGAATATGCAGTTTATGGATTACCTAGTTTTTTTTCTAAAAATATTCCAAATTGCCTCAAACGTTCACCATATATATTAAAATATGTATATAAAAAGCTTTCATCCATGGATGTTTGATATCTATTCCAAAAAAAGTATCTACTCACTCGACTGAACCTCGTACACCGGAACGTGGACGTGCGTTTGCTTCAGCGTGGACTTGAGCGGACGCGGCGCCTCCAGATTCTTGACGGCCGTACGGCCCATCTGCGCCATGGCTGCTGCCGAACGATGGCGGCGATCACCACAATAAACTATTCACGACTTCACAATCTTCACTCGAACGACGATGCAACCAGACTGACTTTGAGCCTTCACAGGTCGTCCCTTTGGGCGAGCAAAATTATGATTGATTCGATATTCGCGAAGTCACTTTCAGCGGGTTTCCACGTTTCGTCACGTTCTCGGAAGACTTTGCACACACACACACAAACGCACGCGGACACACACAAACGCACGCGGACACCCTCAACACACTCGCACACAATCCCTCCCTCACGTGGAGACAGGTCGTCGTCGATTGATGTTGCTGATGATGTTGTTGGTAACAAAACAAAAGGAAAATAAACGGATTTCAGCCGATGTTTGTGCACCTCCCCTGTGGAAGAAAGAATGAAAGAAGGAAAGTGAGATAAGTTAGTTTACCTGTTGTTGCTGTTGTAGATTTTTTTTGTAAATAGTAGAAGGTACATAAGGTTCTTTTAATGGGAAAATTATGGTTATCGAATAAACAACCGACGACAAGGAATCCTTAGGAATGACTCCCACTCTTTGGCTCTAAGTATTGAAACACACGCGAATTCGATCCACTCGTGACCGTAATCTGGCCCCGTCGCCAATCAATCGATGGGCACCTGTGGCAAGGTACCGCCGTGTCTTGTTGTTGAGGAGGGCAAAAATAACCGCAAACTTTCGATTTGAGAAAATTAAGAGAAAGCGGAAACAGCTCAACAACCAAGTCGAAGAAGCAAACCAAACCAACGTCAAGTTATCATTACTCGGCCCCGAGGGGGGAAGAGCTCTAATCAACAGGCAAGCTAGCCCGCCAGCGAGCAAGTGTGTGTGTAGTGAAAGAGAAAAGAGTCGAATCTCCAATTCGGCTGAATAATGCAACTGTACATATGAATTTTCATCCGTGCAGCAAGGAAAACCTAAACTGCACAAAGGCAACCGCGCAGATCTCAATAGACAATACATTTAACAATTTTAAGAGGTAGAGAGTAAGAGAGAAACATCTGATTTGCACACACGAGATTGAGAGAGAATAAATGTTGCTCTCGGGAGGGGCGATTGGATGCTGCAAGCATGATCAAAGCAAAATAGGGCATGCTCCAGTGAGTGATCTTTGTTGATGATGAGACTCTTGTTCAAGAGGAATGCAGCTGGAATGCACTTGGAATGGCTTGAATAATTGTAATCTCCAAAAAGTACCCTTCAGTAAATTTTGCGGATCTTATTTAGTTTAAAAGAAAAGTACAATGCTCGAGTTAGTTTGCAATAGGTTCTATCAGCCATCAAGACCTGAAAATTCATTGTTTTTGAGTTAAGAGCATTTGAAAAATGTTTGAATGAACAAACTTTAACATTTTTGAAAGTGATTATTAGAAAAAAATAAAATATTTGTTCACAAAAGGCGCTTACGACAACATTTGGCGAATTGTTTTTGGGCAAGTATTGAATTTAACAAAAATCATATTACAAAAAACGTTTCTAGATGTTAATATAAATTTGTAATTCAAAAGTACACTTTTTTTTGACGATAAATTGCACCAAATTAAAGCATTTTTTGTAAAACAAAAAAAAATATAGCTTTACTGTCATTCTACGCATAATTGTCCCATGTAATTTTTGGACGATTTTGACTATTTAGCATTTTTAAGTTTAGTTTGACGTACACATAAAATCTAGTGCTTTATTAGAAAATTCATGAAAAAAAAACACCAAGTCTGTTTGTCTCATCGTTATTCTTCTACGCATAATTGTCCCACCGAGTATTTTTCTTCACCGAATCATTAGTTTTTCGAAGCATAATGTCTTGTTTACCTGTAGTATAGCAAGAGGATTACAAATAAGAGTAATAAACTGCCAAATAGTGTTCGAGATATCGTCAATTGAATTTTTTTGGCTAATTAGGCTGACTAATTAGGTGACATTTAAAAAAAATCATTTGCATCGAATCGAATTATTTGTGCTAGCTACCCAACTTTCAAAGTCTCAGAGAAAAAGTTGTAGGCTTTTCTAAACTTTTAAAAAATATTTATTTTCAGGGGTAAGCACTTATTTTAAGAAATATTTTCAGAATGCAAACAATCAAAAAGAAATCGAAAATTTATACCCGAAAAAAACTATAACTTGAAAACATTACATTTAAAAAAATATATATGTGCTTTTCGATTTTATTTTTCTTCAAACATCTGATTTTAAAATTCTTTTTTGTACTTTGTATTTGTAGTTTGATTGAATCACAAAAGATGGGTTAAAGCCGGACCAATTCAAACCCTTCCCAGCCAGACCAAAATCGAGATTTTTTACGTTTTTCCTTGCCATTTTTAACAGACTTGCCCAAATTGGATGTATTAAACATCCTGATAAACACTGTGCATGAAGAATGAGTTCATTTCACTCATTAGTTTTTGAGAAATGTCAATTTGAAGTGAAAAATTAGTGGTGCTCTGGTGCAACCATGGGCGTCAGAGGGTTAATAGGTAAACCTAGCCTAACCGGATCATTTGGAAAGACTGTCAAAAACTGAAACAATGTCGAAAAGTATACAAGTGTACAAGTTTTAAGGACTCAAATTTGTGCTGTAATGAATTTTTCAGCACTGTTATTTGAATGGCAGGAAAAGTAAGTATCTTCAAAACGGAACTGGAAAAATACTAAACAGAAGTTAAGGTTAAACCAATACTATCAGCATTCAAAAAGCTTTAAGAGGCCATTTACAAAATTAGATCTAAATTTGTTTTGTTTATTTAATCTAAAGTGATCATCTCAACGTCTTTAACCTGATACAAAGTGTTATAATGACAGGACTTTGTTTCCAATAAATTACAAACAAAAAATTACAAAATAAATTGATGATTAGTGATCAGTGCAGTGTGACTGATGCGGTGTTACGTTTTTATTTTATGGTTAGAAATACATTTTGCTGCAGTACTTTTCAAATAATACTGGTTATTTTAGTTTGAATTCAAGTGCACAGTTTGTACTAACAGGTTATCTTGACCAGTAAAACAACAACTTTCAGCTTGATAGAACAGGTAAAGTTATAAAAATAAACAAATTTGTACAACCTCATTCTAAAACACATTTCCACCATAAGAAAAGGGGAGCTTCGTCGTTCCAAGCGATCACACTCGATGACACATCCGAATTCTTCGCACATATTTTGTCATGTTCCTTCTTCTCCGCGCGGTTGACCTCGGCAAATTGTTGCTTTTCCAATATTTTATTTTTTATTGCTACTATCCGTCGTCGCTGGGGCTGGTCATCGGAAACCGAAACAACACAATCTAGTAGGCGAGGTCCGATCGATCAGCAGACAGCCAATAATAACACATACTAGCGAGAGAGCGCGGGCGCATCGAAAAAAAAACAGAAAGGAAATCAAAGTAGGTATCTTATACAAACGCACACAAGCCTACGAACTACTACACCGCAAAAAAGTCCAGCAACACAGCTTTTCCTCGCGGCACCCGCACTCGCGATCACCACCACCGCCTTTCCTCCCACCACCCAGTTCTTCCACACACACCACCCCCACAAATTGGCGACGTTTTTCACGCAAGCCCCGCAAGCACAGCTGTCAGATGAACTAATGACGGTGCGCGAGTTTCTTTGCCGTCGTCGTTTTCTTCTTCTGCTCAACTCAGCAGGCCGAGCCAGGCGCGAGGAGAAAAAGTGAAAAATTTGTCCACACGGTTCGAATCCGCGGCCACGGGGCAGGTTCCGTGCCGTCTCCAGAAAGACACTTCCGTTTCCGAAAAACGGGAACCGAAGAAACCGCGAATCGATCGCGACAGACGAAAATTACGCATTTTTCCACAAGACTCACCTTTTTTTCTCTGCGCTCCTCTGTGCAGCTCCAACTTTCCTCAACGCGATCAAATTGTCGAATGAGAATGTGTGCGGCGGCGGACTGCCGTCGTCGTCGTCCGTCGGTCAACTGGTTGTGCGATGTTTTAGGGGTGCGACTGTAAATTACGTTTCAGAAAAATGTTTTTTTAATAGATTTTTTTTTTCAAGAAGTTGTAAGAAACAAATTTTCGACCACTCGCAGTATTTTAAAACAAATTTACAGTGCACAAGCTTGAGCTTTTCATGATTAATCATAACAATATTCGTGTAATTTGTTTTAAAAACATTTTTCAAAATATAGGTTGTTCCCGCTGAAATAACAAATAAAAAGCATTTTTTTAACATTTACTTCAGCAGCAATTTTTTTAATGAAGAATTTAAACAGGCCTTTTTTTCAAAAACTTTAATTTTCCAAAATCCTTAACTTTATTTTTTTAAATATCAATAAGGCTGGTACAAATATTTTTAGAAGTTTTTGTCACCCCCCCCCCCCCCCTCCCCTTCAAAATTGGCCCGAAAAATCAGGGGGCAAAAAAAATATTTTTACAATAAACTTCAAAATTTCAATGAAAATTCATGTGCAACCAGCTGAAATCAAATTAAAATACATTCTTCTGCGTTTAGAATCATTTTTAGCATGTTTGGGTTTATTAAAAAATCTTAAGATTTTTTGAAAATTTTCGATGCAAAATCTTTTTTTTCGATGCAATTTTTGTTTTTGTCAGATCTTAGATTTTTTGAAAACTAATGATTGCAAAACAACTGAACAAGTGTAAAATGCATTTTAAAACACTTTTTTTCATTTAATTGTGAAGACTATGGCTTGATATTTAAACTTTTATATTTTTTTATTTTTTTGCCCCCCCTTGACCTCGGCCAGGGCCGAGGGACAAAAACTTTTTTAAATATTTGCATCGGCCTAAATGTTAAAAGACAAAAAACCGAAACTTTTGAGCTATAGAAAAGTGCGGGCAAAAATTTTGCAGCCGAGTTATAACTTTAAAAAAAAATTGCAATAGGTAAAAAAGATTTTATTCGAAACATTTTTTTGACATCATTTTTTCATGTTAAATTTAATTTTGATAAAGTGCACCGTTTTCAAAATATTTTTACATAGATATTAATTTTAACTAAAAAATCCAGTTTTTCTAAATTAAAAAAAGGAAATTCAAAAAAAATATTAATTAAAAATATTTTATTAGGAGTTGAGAAAATATCAAACAGAATTGCCTTAGAGAGATTGAAGTTTGGATACCTGGTTGCTTCAAAAGATACAGATTTTCGAATATTTACGTGCCATTTTTGTACACAATTGTAAACAATCCAAAGGTCGTCGGATCGAATCCCGGGGTGAATGGAAGCTAAGGTGTAAAAAGAGGTTTGCAATTGGCGTTCAAGAGCCAAACGACATGCGACACCTGGTGTTGAGTGGCAGAACAGAGCGAAGAATGTCGATTGAAATTTCCACCCTTTGAGGTTATGTATGCGAATTCTGTTTTGTTAAATTCCAGCGTTCAAAACAACTTTTGAGCAAAACTTCGAGCTAATCCTGTGTAAACTTGTGATGCTCTATCATTTTACGCAATATTTTTTTTTCAAAATTATTTTTTTTTCAATTTTTTTTAATGCTTTAATTTATAGAGGGCAAAAAGTTTACACTCATACTACTTGAATTTTTTCTCAAAGGTTGTTCTAAGAGCTGTAAATTCAATTTTAAGTTTGCATTCCTATGTTACAGAACAGCGAAAATTTGAATCGTTATTTTTTGATGCTTTGCGCCATCTTCGGGAATTATGAAGCTTTTTATCGCCTCAACAAGCCTTCGGACACTTAGTTTCGAGTAGGAATCTCGCAATCGAGAACGCGAGAACTGTAGAGCGAATAATTTGATTTTTTTAATTTTATTTTGTACACAATTAGAATTTCACGCAAAAAAAAAATCTGCCAAAATCAGAACAACTTATCGCTCGGCAGAAAGAAAAGCCGAGTTTCAGCAAATTATGAGTCATTCTGCTGAATACTCAGCGAAAAGTTACAGTTAATTTGCCGAAGTTCGGCGTGTTTATTTATTTTCTTATTATTAACATTAAATTCGAGTTCTGCGACCTCATTTTAGTCAAATTTGAGTTGTTGATTGGCCTTTAGCATACCAAAAACATTTTCTTGAATTCCAACACCGTCATTTTGGCCGCTTGAATTCACAAATTCTAAATCACTTCAGACCTTGCTTCAGACCATGTTTGGGATCTTATTCAAGCTCAACAATCAAAAACAAAACAACGATTTTTTTCGTGATTCGATTATCTGAAGATTAGATTATCCGAAGAGAAATTTTTCCGGGGCCTTCGGATAATCGAGTCTGGACTGTAACAAAAATGCAAGAAATCGACCGATTTTGTAGAGAATTGCTCATATTATAGCAAAAAAAAAACACAGTTTTTCCAAGAAATCTTAAGCAGGTTTTAGACTATGACAACAATCAAACTCGCCCTATTTAACAGTTTGTCTGCAAACATATAAAGCGTTATTTTTTTTTTTTTTTTTAAAAAAAAGGTCCAATAAGCTATTGTCTTTCATAAGTTAAAAAGACATAATCAACAAAAAAAACCCTTGATATGCTCATTTATGCATACATTTGCTTTGTTTGCCGCAAACAGTCAAACACCAAAATTGTGCGAGTTTGTATGTTTGTAGCGCAAAATCTAGAGTTTTTTTTATTAGGTCCTATAAACATATGAAAGACAATCGGTCCTTTTCGACAAAAAAAAACTCTGGAAATGTTCATATAAGCACTAATAATTTCGCAAATTTGCAAAAAAAAGACCTGTTAAAATTTGTTAATATGGGTTGGGGTGAAAAAAAAATTTGTTGCGTCATACAAGACCGCTTCCTTACCTCGCCGGATACCATCCAAGCCAAGTTGGCTTAAAACTTGAGCCAATTTTCTCACTGGGATGTATAACAACATCATAAACTTTTTTACGCTCACGTCATTTTTGGATGGTCAAAACACTTGTGCGATGTTTTTGATGATTGATTGGTTTTAAGGTGAAATGGAAAAGAAATTCTTTCACTAATGTAAATTAAAATGTAAATTTTATTGAAATTGCTGTTGCTACTCTAAAAGGTGATATTTTTTATTAAAATTAGATACGGGGTGTGGTATGTGATTTTGAACTTTCTCATGTTTTGGGGACTTCATCGATGATTTAGAAATACACAATTTCGGGTTTTTACATCCATTGCAATAATTGTATATATTTAAGTGATAAAAATTTGGCAATCAGTACAACATTACATAGGCTTCTTTGTGTTTTGTTATCTTACTTGTTTAAATTACTAACACTTTTTCTTTTCTTTATTGTTTCGGATGGGATATGTTTATGTTTAGGTGTTATTTTTTAAATTTTGTAATTTGTTAAATTTTGCCCATTCCCAGTCTCCAATAGGTTTGCTTTTCCCTCCAATTGTATGGTGTGGTGGCGAGTTATGATTGTTGTAAGCTTAGAATGTATGAGACAGTGTGTTCTCACATGTAGTAAGTAATATATTTTAGGTAATAACGATAATATTTATAGTGTTGGCTGCTGCTTGTCTTTTGCATGCTGCGCGAGAGCCGCAGACTGTAAATGCTATACAGATAAATAGCTCGTTAGTTACTTGGTTTTTTTCTTTAAATCTTTTCTGGAATAGTTTTTTTTATACACATCTCTTAAAACAATCAATGACACAGTCAGAGATCCCGAAAGCACACTTAGTATTTTGTATTTTGCTGGGGTTTCAAGAACTCCTAAAGTATAAACTTGATAAAATATTCACAATATATCACTGAAGATTAAAAACTTATGCAATCAGAATGACAACGCTTTCCCCTAATGGTTAATTGTGCTACTAAACAGTAATTAAAACTCAACTTCTTAAAACTCAAACGCTCCCAACCGATGCAGAGATTACCAGAACGCATTGCTAACAGAACACTCACTTTTTCTCTCAGTTCTAATACCATTTTTCCTGTTTTTTGATTTCTTCGACTTGCTTACTTCTACTCAATCAACGGCTCCGAATCGCTCTGGTTGGGACTGTCCAGGACGCGGTTCAGATAACGGTTGCGGATCGATTCCACCGGCGGGGCCGCCACTCCCTGCGTCGTCACGCCATCCTCATTGACCGACCCATCCGACGGCACCGGTGCCACATTCTCGTCGTAACGGTTGGCGGCCTCGACCAAGCTGTTTCACAAAAAAAAACCCAAAAATTATCCTTCCGATCGATATGAAAGTCACGTCAGTTGAGCAACCAATTTTGAACAAATTTTGGCGGGGTGTTAGTGTTAGTCGATTTAGAGCTTCGCCTTCGGGACGTGGTCCTACCTCGAGAGAATCCCCCGTGCGAAAATCCTGCCACCAGCATAGCCTTAGTCAATCGGTGCGTACGAAGCTCTATCTCGGTCGTCACTTTTTAGGTTTGAGGAGAAATTCGACAAATCAACACTTACAAAGAACCTACCGAAAACGCAACAACGAAACAAAGCAAGAAAGGAGAAATGAAAAAGGATTTTGGTACTCACAGTTTGCTGGCGGCGATCTCCCGCTCCTTCGGGGACATGTTCAGGGCTCCGTTGTTGTTGGCGTCGTACAGCCAGATGACGATCGTGGCCAGAAGGGAAACTGAAAGAGAATTGAATGAGTTGCGGTAACTTTTGAAGAAATTTGCTAATACAAACCAACGAGCCATCCAATGAAGAAGATTTCCAGCATAAAGTATCCTCCCTTGTCGACAATCAATCCCGAGAACATGGAGATTACGGCCAGCCCAAGGTTCTGGACGGATTGGCAGATTCCATAAGCCGTTCCCAGCTGGTACTCGGGCACGATCAGCGCCACCAGTGGCCACAAACTGCTCGCCAGCATCGAGTACGCCATGCCCATCGTGATCATGGCCACGTACGGGTTGTAGAAGGTAAACGCCAGCAGTCCATGCGCGAAGATCGTCACCGTAATCGATACAAAAACCCACAGCACGTTCCGTCCCGTACGATCAACGATCAACCCAAACAACGGAGAGGCCACCCCAGCCACGATGTACACGATCGAGTTGACCGTGTTGGCGTCCTCCGGCGTGAATCCAAACTTGCGCATGAAGAACACCTTCCCAAGCGCAATGAACGGAAAGATGGCCACGTAGTAAGCGACACAGATGACCGTCACCATCCAGAACGAAATCTTGAACGTGCCAATATCAGAAAGCTTGGCCACCTCCCCGTTCGGTGGGTTATCGTTCCGGCGCAGGATCCGAGCCGCCCGTTTGTCCATCCAGCCGAGGATCAACGCGCACAGCATCGACATCACGCAGGTCAGCGTGGCTAGCAGCAGGACCACCCCGGTGCACTGGTGGCCGGTGTAGCCCAGGTCGCGCACGTAATTGTACACCGGAACCATCACGAGGAAGTTGACGGTGCTGCCAACGCGGGCGAACGAAAGCTGCAGCCCGAACACCATGTTCAGCTCTTTGCCCTTGAACCACAGGACGGCGTAGTTGTTCTGCGCCACGGCCAGCGATTCCGCTCCGATACTGGAGGAATAACAGTTTTAGTTAAAAGTTTTAAATCTTGAAATTTAACATTTGAAATTGTAGTGTTTTCAGATTTCAGAATTAACACATTTTAGAACTTTAATTTTAGTGTTTTCAGAATATAGTCAAATTAGAATTTAATAATGTTACAATTAAAGAATTCAATATTTTAATATTTTAATATATTATTATTTTAATATTTCAATATTTTAATATTTCAATTTTTTAATTTTTTATTTTTTTAATATTTTAATGTTTTAATATTTTAATATTTTAATATTTTAATATTTTAATATTTTAATATTTTAATATTTTAATATTTTAATATTTTAATATTTTAATATTTTAATATTTTAATATTTTAATATTTTAATATTTTAATATTTTAATATTTTAATATTTTAATATTTTAATATTTTAATATTTTAATATTTTAATATTTTAATATTTTAATATTTTAATATTTTAATATTTCAATATTTTAATATTTTAATATTTTAATATTTTAATATTTTAATGTTATAAAATTCAATATTTTAATATTTTAATATTTTAATATTTTAATATTTTAATATTTTAATATTTTAATATTTTAATATTTTAATATTTCAATATTTTAATACATTAATATTTTAATATTTTAATATTTTAATAATTCTTCTAATATTTTAATATGTATTTTAATATTTTAATATTTTAATATTTCAATATTTTATTATTTTAATATTTTAATATTTTAATAATTTCATAATTTTATAATTCAATAATTTATTAAATTAATCAAAATGATTTTTAACTTACCCAAACAGGAATCTACCCAGGATCATCAACCAAAACGCGTTGATCAACGCTCCGGTGGCAAAAATCAGCTGTCCAATCAGCAAGATAAACATGTAGATGATCGTGCCCAACCGAATCCCAAACACGCGATCAATCAGAAACCCTCCAATAAAGCACAGGATCACATTTGGCCATGAGTAGATCGAGTACAGCCACACAAACTGCGTGGTCGAGAGGTCCAGATCCGACTTGAACTTGTCCTGCAGGGCACCCGGATTGTCGTAGCAAAAGTACGATCCTGCAAGACGACAAAGAACTCGTTACAGTTACAGCGTCACGTGTCTAATCGACCGCTTATTACTCACCAAACCCGACCAGACACATGAAGATCAGCGCCATGAAGCGGTGCGTGGCGGAACTCGGATTGCAGCACGCACTCGCGCCACATCCGGTCGGCTGGCTCAGCTCGTCATCGTCACTCCGGTGCAAAATCCGCTCTCTTCCGGGTGCGATCACCGATCCCGGAGCTTCGCTGTCCGATTCCGCCGCGTCCAGGATCGGCCTCCGCGCTTCATCTTCCTCGTACGATCTGGGCATCACTTGCGTCTAATCACTGCGCGAGCCAGCTACTTTTTGACCAAGTTCACACGTCCTGAAGGGGGAAGAAAATGAGCGATTTGTGCTGGCGATAAAGAAGAGAGCGAACAAATGCGGGTCGCCAACCGACCAACCAGCTTGGAAGTGTGTGATGAACAACGAACAATACTCTAAATAATTACGCCGTCCAGGGCGTCCTAGTCCCGTCGAGAGTATTGCGAACTCAACAGAAGCATAACGAGCCACAGAGTCACAGTTACTACTACCACTAACTAATACGGCAATGAATCAATCGGCCCACATATTCTGCTGATATGGCCACATTAGCAAAGCTCTGACACCGATTTCGCTTCTTCCTTTCTAGGCTTCTGAGCGCTAATCAACTGCGACAACAGGGTTCTAATGCAAACATGTACTGGAATGATCGCGATCGAGGCCAAATTCTGACAAAAAAAAATCTCTAAATTCAGTGTAATCAATTGCATTTGCATCAGTTCGAGGTCACAATCTTTGTTTTTGTTTGGCAATGATTAGTGCAAGAGTTGTTTCTGTTGTTGTTGTTCGTCGCACACTTTTCACGCTCAAGCTAGTTAATCCAGCTCTTAAAACTAACAATAAATACCTTCTTTGTTGTCGTTTCCTTTCTCTAAACTGGTTTCCGCTGGAAAATCCAATATTTTCCTCCCAAATCGCGAGCACAATCAATCAATATGTAACGCACAATGTTTTAGACGCACCAACAACAACGACAACAACACGAAGGGAGTAAACGCGAAAATGAATGACGGAGACGATGAGAAGTGACAGCTGCACTCGCTGAACTGAATCAAAACATCAGCAAACACCAACCAAGATGTAAAGGTGGTTACTAGTAAAATTAATGGAAAATTACATAAAAAAATAATTTAAGATTATTAATAACACAATTTTTTAAAATGCAAAAAAAAATAAATTTAAAAAATCTTACAAATTTAATAACTTCAACTTTTACCGTTCAAGCAAAAAATCAGTATTTTTTGGTATCTATTTTAATTTGATTCCAATACAAGTGTTAGTGTTTTTTAAGGTCTAATAAACTTTTTTTTTGCTTTTTGGGTGTTTTTGATACCGCCTTAAGTTAGGGAAAACCGTTCACAAAGTTTGACAGTTCGCTTTGCG